>NC_091302.1:22374254-22464254 GCF_038502225.1 Cherax quadricarinatus
CCCGTAGCTCTGGGACTAGTCTTGTTGCAAACCTTTGCACTTTCTCTAATTTCTTGACGTGCTTGACTAGGTGTGGATTCCAAACTGGTGCTGCATACTCCAGTATGGGCCTGACGTAAATGGTATACAGGGTCTTGAACGACTCCTTACTGAGGTATCGGAACGCTATCCGTAGGTTTGCCAGGCGCCCGTATGCTGCAGCAGTTATCTGATTTATGTGCGCCTCAGGAGATATGCTCGGTGTTATACTCACCCCCAGATCTTTTTCCTTGAGTGAGGTTTGCAGTCTTTGGCCATCTAAACTATATTGTGTCTGCGGTCTTCTTTGCCCTTCCCCAATCTTCATGACTTTGCATTTGGCAGGGTTAAACTCAAGGAGCCAGTTGCTGGACCAGGCTTGCAGCCTGTCCAGGTCTCTTTGTAGTCCTGCCTGATCCTCATCCGATTTGATTCTTCTCATTAACTTCACATCATCTGCAAACAAGGACACTTCTGAGTCTATCCCTTCCGTTATGTCGTTCACATATACCAAGAACAGCACAGGTCCTAGGACTGACCCCTGTGGAACCCCGCTTGTCACAAGCGCCCACTCTGACACCTCGTCACGTACCATGACTCGTTGTTGCCTCCCTGTCAGGTATTCTCTGATCCATTGCAGTGCCTTTCCTGTTATGTGTGCCTGATCTTCTATCTTTTTCAGTAACCTCTTGTGAGGAACTGTGTCGAAGGCCTTTTTGCAGTCCAAAAAAATGCAGTCGATCCACCCCTCTCTCTCTTGTCTTACTTCTGTCACCTTGTCATAAAACTCTAGTAGATTTGTGACACAGGATTTTCCTTCCCTGAAACCATGCTGGTTGTCAATTATACACTTGTTTCTTTCCAGGTGCTCCACCACTCTCCTCCTGATGATCTTCTCCATGACCTTGCATACTATACACGTTAGTGATACAGGTCTGTAGTTTAGTGCCTCATGTCTGTCTCCCTTTTTAAAAATTGGGACTACATTTGCCATCTTCCATACCTCAGGGAGTTGCCCAGTTTCAAATGATGTGTTGAAGATCTTTGTTAATGGCACACACAATATCTCTGCTCCCTCTTTAAGGACCCATGGAGAGATGTTGTCTGGTCCCACCGCCTTTGAGGTGTCAAGTTCGCATAGCAGCTTCTTCACTTCCTCCTTGGTTATATGTACCTCATCCAGCACTTGCTGGTGTACCCCCCTGTTCTGATTTCCTGGAGTCCTACTGGTTTCCACTGTAAATACTTCTTTAAATCTCGTGTTGAGCTCCTGACATACCTCTCGGTCGTTGCTTGTGAATTCCCCATCACCCTTCCTCAGTCTGATTACCTGGTCCTTGACTGTTGTTTTCCTCCTGATGTGGCTGTACAACAGCTTCGGGTCAGTCTTGACTTTCGATGCTATGTCATTTTCATATTGTCGCTGAGCCTCCCTTCTTATCTGTGCATATTCATTTCTGGCTCTTCGGCTAATCTCTTTATTTTCCTGAGTTCTCTGTCTTCTGTACCTTTTCCATTCTCTAGTACACCTAGTTTTTGCCTCCCTACACCTTTGGGTGAACCAAGGACTCGTTCTGTTCTTCCCATTATTTCTGTTTCCCTTGGGAACAAACCTCTCCTCTGCCTCCTTGCATTTTGTTGCCACATAGTCCATCATTTCTTGTACTGGTTTTCCTGTCAGTTCCCTCTCCCACTGAATGTTTTGAAGGAAGTTCCTCATGCCTGAGTAGTTCCCCCTTTTGTAGTTTGGTTTTTCCCATCCTATTCCTGCTACTCTCTCCACTTGGAGCTCAACTATGTAGTCGAAGCACAGAACCACATGATCACTAGCTCCCAGGGGCCTTTCATACAAGATATCCTCGATGTCTGAACTACTCAAGGTGAATACAAGGTCCAGTCTTGCTGGTTCATCTTCTCCTCTCTCTCTGGTAGTGTCTCTAACATGTTGATGCATGAGGTTTTCCAGTACTACATCCATCATCTTGGCTCTCCATGTTTCGGAACCCCCATGGGGCTCCAGGTTTTCCCAGTCAATCTCCTTGTGATTGAAATCACCCATAACTAGTAACTTTGCTCCCCCCACGTGTGCTCTCCTGGCCACCTCGGCTAGTGTGTCGACCATGGCTCTGTTGCTCTCATCGTATTCTTCTCTTGGTCTCCTGCAGTTCTGTGGTGGGTTGTACATTACTGCAATTATCACCTTATGTCCCTCAGACTGGATTGTTCCTACTAAGTAGTCCCTTTCACCCGTGCCATCCATTCCTTCCATTTTCTCAAAACCCCACTGGCTTTTAATGAGCAGTGCAACTCCTCCTCCCCCTCTCCTCCCTCTGTCTTTCCTGAAGATTTGATATCCGGGTGGAAAGATTGAATCTGTTATTATTCTGGTGAGTTTTGTTTCTGTGAGTGCTATTATGTCTGGGGATGTCTCCTTGATTCTTTCGTGCCACTCCTCATACTTATTTGTTATTCCATCTGCATTTGTATACCATACCTTCAACTTCTTTTCTAAGACTGTGGTCTGGGAGGTGTATTGGGGTTGGGGAAGTGGGAGACCTGATAAGGAACTATGGGTGGTTGCTGTGGGGGTGGAGTTTGTAATGTAGTGGGTGGGGGCATTGGATATGGCATGGGTGTTGTGGTTTAGAGTGTTTGGCTGCACTGGGGTTGACCTGGTTGGGAGGCTTCTATAGGAAGCTGTGAGGGAGGTTGTATTTGATCTTCCTGTGTCTGGGATCTCCTGTCTGTCTTCTCCATCCCCTCTCTTTCCTCCTTTCGCCTTTGTACCATCTCTCTCAGTTTCCGCCTTTCGTCTTGTGTTCTGTCGCGGTCGAGATACACCTTCCTGTATCCCGGCATGTCCCTTAATCGTGCTTTTTCCTGCAGTATCCTGTTCCGAGTCGATTCTGCCTTGAAGGTCACTTTCACTGGCCGGTTTCTTTTTTTTACAAACCCCCCTATTCTCCGAAAATTTTCCAGCTGGGTCATGTCGTCTTCTCCGATTACTTTCATGATGCTTTCAATTGCTTTTTTTTCCCCTTGTTTTCTTGCTTCATATGTTTCCCCTTCAACTTCCTGTAGCCCATACACAAAGACTGACCTCACCCTTTCATTCTCCCACTGCATATCCCTGTGTATCCCCTCATTCAATTTGATTTCCTCCATTGCAGCTTTCCTTTCTTCAGTTTCACTAGCTACTGTACATGGGCTCAGTGGCCTGTCATTTTCCCATCTCGGCTTTCCCTGGGCTCTGTTGTGGTCTTTTAGGGCCTCCACATATAGCTTAGCTCTTTCATTTACTACAGTCTCCACTGATAGAGCTTCTACATGCAGTTTTGCTCCTCCTTTCCCTACAGTCCCCTTATTTGTGGCTGAGGTAGCGGTCTCTGTTGTCAATCCCATAATGTTCTTTAGTTCTTTAGGCTGTTTCAGATTTTCCAGTTCCTCTTCTAAACTCTGTATCCTGGCCTCTGCTGCTTTGACTTTCACCTCCCACTTCCTGCTTTCCATGTCTATCCTCTCTTCCATTCTCATGCTAAGTTCTTCTAGTTTCTTTTCCCATTCTTGTTCCCTTTTTGTGAGCTCTGCTGCCCAATCTTCCTTTGCAGTTTCCTCCTCCTGTCCCTTGGGTTTTCTTGTTGCTCTCTGGCAACCCATTTTTGTTTTATCCTGATTGCCTCAGAGTGGGAAACCTATGTAATTCTGTATGTTAGGTTAGTATTGTATATGTCAGAGTGTGGGGGGGGAGGTAGAGGAGGAACTGTGGCTATATAGGAGAGTAGTGGGGAGGGGGAGTGGGAAGGAGAGTGAAGCAAGTGGGTAAGTGGGTGAGGGAAAGGTGGGGAGGGGGAGGGTGAAAGAGGAGGGGAGGGATCAGGTGAAGGAGTGAGATGTCGGTGGGGGAGAGGGGGAGTATATGTGTGTCTGGCAATATGTGTGTGTGTGTGTGTTGTGTGTGTGTGTTTCGTGTGTGTGTGGGGAGGGGTGGGGGGGGTGGGTGGGTGTGTGGGTGGGTGTGTGGGTGGGTGTGTGTGGGTGTGTGTGGGTGTGTGTGTGGGTGTGTGTGTTTGTGTGTGTGGGTGTGTGTGGGTGTGTGTGGGGGTGTGTGGGTGGGTGTGGGTGGGTGTGTGTGTGTGTGTGTGGGTGTGGGTGTGTGTGGGGGTGTGTGTGGGTGTGTGGGTGGGTGTGTGGGTGTGTGTGTGGGTGTGTGGGTGGGTGGGTGGGTGGGTGGGTGTGGGTGGGTGGGTGTGTGGTTGGGTGTGTGGGTGGGTGTGTGGTTGGGTGTGTGGTTGGGTGTGTGGGTGGGTGTGTGTAGGTGTGTGTGGGTGTGTGGGTGTGTGTGGGTGTGTGTGGGTGTGTGTGGGTGTGTGTGGGTGTGTGTGGGTGTGTGTGGGTGTGTGGGTGTTTGTGGGTGTGTGTGGGTGTGTGTGGGTGTGTGTGGGTGTGTGTGAGTGTGTGTGTGGGTGTGCGTCGCACACTAGGCTACGCTACTCTTTTGAAGATTATAAAAAAAAATTTCACAATCAATTCCTTATTATATGCACTAATATATACTATATAATATTAATTGCGTACACTTGTGTTTGTGTGTGTGTGTGTTTACTAGCTTGTCGTTCTTTGAAAAAGAGGGGGGGGGGGTTACGTTAACACTATTTGTTATTGTTGTTGGTTCACCGGTACTCTCCCGGCCCAGATCTTCGCACACTAGGCTACTTTACTTTTTGAAGATTATAGGATTATTTTTTCTCACTCAATTCCTTATTATTATATACTAATGTTTATTATAACAATAATTACGGGTGCACACGTGTGTTTGTATGTGCGTACTTGTTTACTAGCTTGTCCCTCAGAAAAACGGGGGGGGGGTTCACTAGGCTACACAACTTCTGGAGTTTACCTGGCGATATTTAGATAATTTACTAACCACTATCTATCTCCTGATACTGAAATAGGGAGAGAGAGATGGTACAGCATACAACCAGCAGGGCGAAACACTTGAGACTTTAGACACTAACCAAAATTAACCACAAATAGGCAAGTGACGTCGTCTGCACAACAATGGAGGTTCCTGCTGGTCGTCTATCAACTCCTTCAATTTTGTAACTCCTTCAGGAACTTTATCATGCATTCAAGTTTTTATTTTCTTTTTCTTTTAAGACTTGGTATTCCCTCTTTTTTCTTTAGTACAGTATTATGGTCATAACAAGTCTGATGATGTTAGCTACATTCACAACACCAACAGCTGGGGATTGACTAATTTTTCTTACTTTCAGTATTTACTTAATCACTCTTTTATGACCTTATCACTACACTGCTGCTATAATCAACCAACATATGTATTTGTTAATATTTCAGATCACACCATTAACCCAATTAACTGTTTGGATATTTTGTGTCAACACTGCGGCCAGTAGCCTGATCAGCTGAGTGCTACCCTCCCTCACTCAAATTTCATTCAAATTTAAATTGTAAAATTCTTGATCCTATCACATTATTCGCACTCTTGAAAGCTATTACACTCTTGTAGGTATGTTCACTGATTCACTCACGTACGATGACCGCTAATAATATCTTAGGACAGCCACTAGAACGCTAAATCCTGGGAGCACTATTTAGCGATACTGCTTCACGTGTGTGTGTGTGTGTGTGTGTGTGTGTGTGTGTGTGTGTGTGTGTGTGCATACTCACCTAATTGTATTCACCTAATTGTGGTTGCAGGGGTCGAGACTCAGCTCCTGGCCCCGCCTCTTCACTGATCGCTACTGGATCCTCTCTCTCTGCTTCCTGAGCTTTGTCATACCTCTTCTTAAAACTATGTATGGTTCCTGCCTCCACTACTTCACTTGCTAGGCTATTCCACTTGCTGACAACTCTATGACTGAAGAAATACTTCCTAACGTCCCTGTGACTCGTCTGAGTCTTCAGCTTCCAGTTGTGACCCCTTGTCCCTGTGTCCCCTCTCTGGAACATCCTATCTCTGTCCACCTTGTCTATTCCCCGCAGTATCTTGTATGTCGTTATCATGTCTCCCCTGACCCTTCTGTCCTCCAGTGTCGTCAGTCCGATTTCCCTTAACCTTTCCTTGTACGACATTCCCTCGAGCTCTGGGACTAGCCTTGTTGCAAACCTTTGTACTTTCTCTAACTTCTTGACGTGCTTGACCAGGTGTGGGTTCCAGACTGGTGCTGCATACTCCAGTATGGGCCTAACATACACAGTGTACAGTGTCTTGAACGATTCCTTATTAAGGTATCGGAACGCTATTCTCAGGTTTGCCAGGCGCCCGTATGCTGCAGCGGTTATTTGGTTGATGTGTGCCTCCGGTTATGTGCTCGGTGTTATGGTCACCCCAAGGTCTTTCTCCCTGAGTGA
The DNA here is from genome assembly GCF_038502225.1 of Cherax quadricarinatus. NCBI lineage: Eukaryota > Metazoa > Arthropoda > Malacostraca > Decapoda > Parastacidae > Cherax > Cherax quadricarinatus. The sequence continues at coordinate 22,380,645 of NC_091302.1, forward strand.
GGTCTGTAGTCTTTGTCCACCTAGCCTATACTCTGTCTGCGGTCTTCTTTGCCCCTCCCCAATCTTCATGACTTTGCATTTGGCTGGATTGAATTCGAGAAGTCAGTTGCTGGACCACATGTCCAGCCTGTCCAGCTCTCTTTGCAGTCCTGCCTCATCCTCGTCCGATTTAATTCTTCTCATCAACTTTACGTCATCTGCGAACAGGGACACTTCAGAGTCTATTCCTTCCATCATGTCGTTCACATATATCAAAAATAGCACTGGTCCTAGAACTGACCCTTGTGGGACCCCGCTCGTAACAGGCGCCCACTGTGATACCTCTTCACGTACCATGACTCGTTGCTGCCTCCCTGTCAGGTATTCCCTTATCCATTGCAGTGCCCTCCCTTTTACGTGCGCCTGATCCTCCAGCTTCTGCACTAATCTCTTGTGGGGAACTGTGTCAAAGGCCTTCCTGCAGTCTAGGAAAACGCAATCTACCCACCCCTCTCTCTCGTGTCTTACTTCTGTTACCTTGTCATAAAACTCCAGGAGGTTTGTGATACAAGATTTGCCTTCCATGAACCCAAACTGGTTTTCGTTTATAATCTTGTTCCTTTCCAGGTGTTCGACCACTCTCCTCCTGATAATCTTCTCCATGACTTTGTGTGTGTGTGTGTGTGTGTGTGTGTGTGTGTGTGTGTGTGTGTGTGTGTGTGTGTGTGTGTGTGTGTGTGTGTGTGTGTCTGTGTGTGTGTCTGTCTGTGTGTGTCTATCTGTCTGTGTGTGTGTGTGTCTGTGTGTGTGTCTGTCTGTGTGTGTGTGTGTGCATGTGTCTGTGTGTGTCTGTGTGTGTGTGTCTGTGTGTGTGTGTCTGTGTGTGTTAGTTACCATTTTGTCCTAGGCACATGTCGATTAGACACTAGGCCTGATGTGTGTTAGTTACCATTTTGTCCTAGGCACATGTCGATTAGACGTGTGTGTGTGTGTGTGTGTGTGTGTGTGTGTGTGTGTGTGTGTGTGTGTGTGTGTGTGTGTGTGTGTGTGTGTGTGTGTGTGTGTGTGTGTGTCTGTATCTGTGTGTCTGTGTCTGTTAGTTACCATTTTGTCCTAGGCACATGTCGATTAGACACTAGGCCTGATGTGTGTTAGTTACCATTTTGTCCTAGGCACATGTCGATTAGACGTGTGTGTGTGTGTGTGTGTGTGTGTGTGTGTGTGTGTGTGTGTGTGTGTGTGTGTGTGTGTGTGTGAGTGTCTGTATCTGTGTGTCTGTGTCTGTGTGTCTGTGCGTGTGTCTCTGTGTGTCTGTGTGTGTGTCTGTGTGTGTGTGTGTGTGTGTGTGTGTGTGTGTGTGTGTGTGTGTTTGTGTGTGTGTGTGTGTGTGTGTGTGTGTGTGTGTGTGTGTGTGTGTGTGTGTGTACGTGCGCGCGTGTGTGTGTGTGTGTGTGTGTGTGTGAATTACTCGCCCTATCATGTGCCGGCGACTCTCTGTTCATTGGATAACGCTAACCAATGAGAGCATCCCAAGTTCTCAGCAACTCTTCATAAGTTTCTTCACGGGCTCTGTGTTGTCATTGCTCTCCGTACACTCCAGACCTCTCACAAGCTGCTTCAGCTCCTCTGTCGCTCACATGTAAGATTTCATTTTATGTTTAATCTTCACGTAACTGAGGTTTTTGACTTACTATTCACGTATTTATATATATCATGCTTTCTATACATTTAGGTTGATACTTGTGCTAGGAAGTTGAACTGGATTAGCTTCCTTTGCCGTTTCCCCCCAAAATATCGTTCATTTAATTAAACTGTTTGTTGTTGATATCAGGTTCGTATTTGAGGGAAAATATTATTCCCCAAAACATGGAATGTCACTGAGGGATTCATTAGTTCTTGTTCTGAGTAATTTGTACTTAGTGTTTTTTGAGACGAAAATTATTGAAATCTATCCTTCCTATCGAAATAGGATGGCTCAGTTAAATTGATGATACCGTTCTCTTTTGATCTTGGTTTTTCTTGTCGAGACTCAGCTCACTCTCCCCGTTTATAAAGTTCACAGTTGAAAAGGAAGCGGACTGCAGACTCCCTTCCTTGATGTTTTCACTTATCGAATTGATAGAAATTTTAAATTCACGGTATATAAGAAGGCAAATAATGTTTGTTTTTATATACGTCACTACTTCAATGATGAAACCAACGAATAAAGGAATGCATTCTTCGCAGTGTTGGTTTAGAAAGATACGTACGGAAACACTGGAATATATTTATTAGGAAACTTTGCGGTCCTGGGACCTTGATCACTTTTAACAAATTGACGTTAGAAAGACAGTATATGTAAGCGGAGAGTGAGGTAAGTGACACATGGTGACCTGAAGGATGCCGTATTGGGATGAGGACAGGTAAACAGTGTAATCACCTGGCTCCTGTAATCACCTATTTGTACTCTTTATTTGTGATTGCAGGGATTGATTCATAGCTCCTGGCCCCGCTTCGCCACTGATCGCTACTAGGTACTCTCCTTGATCAATGAGCTTTATCATACCTCGTCTTAAAACAATGTATGGATCCTGCCTCCACTACGCCTTGCCAGACTATTTCACTTCCTGACAACTCTATGACTAAAGAAATGCTTCCTAACATCTCTTTGACTCATCTGGGTCTTCAACTTCCAATTGTGACCCCTTGTTTCTGTGTCCCATCTCTGGAACATTCTGTCTCTGTCCATATTGTCCATTCCTCGCAGTATTTTGTAAGTCGTTATCATGTCTCCCTTAACCCTCCTGTCCTCCAGAGTCGTCAGGCCGATTTCCCTTAACCTTTCTTAGTAAGACATTCCCCTTAGCTCCGGAACTAGCCTTGTTGTAAACCTTTACACTTTCTCTAATTTCATGACATGCTTGACAAGGTGTGGGTTCCAAACTGGTGCTACATACTCCAGTATGGGCCTGACGTACGCAGTGTACAGAGTCTTGAACGATTCCTTACTGAAGTATCGGAACACTGTTCTCGGGTTTGCCTGACGCCCATTTGCTGCAGGAATTATCTGGTTGATGTGCGCCTCAGGAGATGTGCTCGATATAATACTCATCCAAAGATCGCTTTCCATGAGCGAAGTTTGCACTCTTTGACCACCTAGCCTATACTCTGTCTGCGGTCTTCTTTGCCCTTCCCCGATTTTTATGACTGCATTTGGCGGGGTAAAATCTGAGGAGCTAGTTGCTGGACGAAGCTTCCAGCCTCTCCAGGTCTCTTTGTAGTTCTGTCTGATCGTCATCCGATTTAATTCTCCTCATTAACCTCACATCTCCTGCAAATAAGGACACTTCCTTGTCTATCCCTTCTGTCATGTCATTCACATATACCAAAAATAGCACTGGTCCTATGACTAACCAGTGTGGAACCCCAACTGGCACAGGCGCCCCACTCTGATGCATCGTCATGTACCATGACACGTTGTTGTCTCCCTGTCAGGTATTCTCTGATCCATTGCAGTGCCCTTCCTGTTATACGTGCCTGATCCTCTGGCTTCTGCACTAATCTCTTGTGAGGAACTGTGTCGAAGGCCTCAACCCACTCCTCTCTCTTGCATCTTACTTCTATTACCTTGTCATAAAACTCCAGTAGGTTTGTGGCACAGGATTTGCCTTCCATGAATCCGTGCTGGTTGTCGTTTATAATCATGTCCCGTTCCAGTTGCTCCACCATTCTCCTCTTGATAATCTTATCCATGACTTTGCATATTATATACGTCAGTGACACTGGTTTGTAATTTAGTGCCTCGTTACTGTCTCCTTCATTAAAAATGAGGAGTACATTTGCCGTCTTCCATACCTCAGGTAGTTGCCCAATTTCAAGGGATGTGTTGAAAATTGTGGTTAATGACACACACAGCGTGTCTGCTCCATCCCTAAGGACCCATGGAGAGATGTCCGGTCCCACCATCTATGAGGTATCAAGGTCACTTAGCAGCTTCTTCACCTCCTCGTCAGTTGTGTGTATATCATCCAACACTTGTTGGTATATCCCTTGTTGGTGTTCCCCTCTGTTCTGTCTTCCCACAGTCCTTTCTATCTCCACTCTAAATACTTCCTTAAATCTCTTGTTGAGCTCCTCACATACTTCGTGGTTGTTTCGTGTGAGCTCCCCACCTTTTTTTCTCAGCCTGATTACCTGGTCCTTGACTGTTGTCTTTCTCCTGATGTGGCTATACAACAGTTTCGGGTCAGACTTGACTTTCGATGCTATGTCGTTTTCGTACTGTCGCTGGGCCAACCTCCTTATCTGTGCATATTCGTTTCGGGCTCTTCAACTAATGTCTTTATTTTCCTGGGTCCTTTGCCTTCTGTGCTTTTTCCAATCCCTAGTGCACTTCGGGTAAACCAAAGGCTCATTTTTTTTTTTTTTTTTTTTTTTTTTTTTTTTTTTTTTTTTTTTTTTTTTTTACACAGGGTTTGACAAGGTTAAGGATCCCTAGCTTTATTGACAGCTATTTACAGGTTAAGGATTCCTAACTTTATTGGCAAGCTAAGAGCTGTTACCTACATCAGCTCATTTGAAAGCATTTTTATTGTTATGAGACATACAAGTAGGGAACAGGATGAAGTTGGAGCCATCTGTGGGCCAGCATTTTCATTTGATCAACTGACTTTATCTCGTTGACATCATTATGCTGTACGAATGTGTTCCATACTCGAGTCATCCTGGGTATGTATGATCTCAGATGGAGTGATGTTCTGGAGAAGGGTACAGCCAGAGTGAAGTTGCTGCTTTCTGCCCGTCTTGTGGCATAAAAGCTTGTTTCACGCTGTCCTCGAAGCGGATCCAAGTGTGGTATTTTGACAATATTGGCTTTGTACATAACAGTAAGGCCACCCACATCCCTCCTATGTTGAAGGCTCTGCTGAAATGACAGATCTATCCAGCATGGGTCCAGGCGAGAGATGAGACGTCTTGCTCTGTTCTCTACTCTGTCAAGCAGTCGCAGATGAGAGGGGGGGCAGGCAAACCAAGAAAGTGGAGCATACTCAAGGTGTGAGCGTACTTGTGCCTCGTACAGGATCTTGCAACCCCTACTGTCAAGCAGATGCGAGATACGGCGAAGTGCTGTAAGCTTCCTGGCTGCCTTGTTTGCAAGATTTTGTTATTGCTGTTCTTACTGCTGAACAGCGGTTTAGTGCCGATGAAGGTAGAGTAGGTAGCAATGATACGGCCGAGGACTAGATTGGCTTTAATCGGGTAGGAGTGAGTACACAACGGGCAGTGTGAGGGAGTGACCGCAAGCCAGTCCGTGGAGGGGGAGCACCTGTGAGTATCACGTCGGTCGGTCGAGGAGTGAGAGAGGGTGGTCTGTGCTTCCCACCGACCTAGGTAGGCCTACAGAGGGCAGCACTGAATGCCGCGAAATATGAACTAGTCAGAGCAGACGGCTAGGCTGTGTGCTCTGACAGTACAGGCTGTCTACATTTGCTCGGCCACGCACCTCGCGTCGTCCCGACGCGACAATACTGGTGGGCCCATAGGTATAAAGGAATTACACTAGCTACCCAAGAGAGGGACTGGCTTTCGCTCACTAGTAAATAAAAAATGGACAAAAAAATGCAACAGGCAAAAAAAAAAACTCTCCCATCCAGGGGAAGAGAAAACTGATTTGCCCGTGCTGTTTCATCGAGTAGAGAGCCAGGAGACGTCAGCACTGGAACTAAAATCTTCTATATACAGGTTGTCCGCAGGGCTGAACATCAGTTGACCACTCGTCTACTAACGTTGTTGCACGCTCACATCTGCAAACAATGACTGACAGTAGCATTTCCTAAGGTGTGACATGTAACTCAGAGGGCAGCACTGCCCTGACCGTAATACAGGCTTTTTTTCTTTAGTTATAAAACACTGGTGCACATACGTACAATAATACTATATCCATGGAATTCATTACACTCTGGGTACCCTTCTAAAAGTATTTACATAATTACATGATGTTGTCCACCCTGACTCTATTATCGACTAGCTATACAATGTGTGTGCATTTATACCCATTTCTGCAAGCAAACAATTAGCATAACTAGCGTAGGAGTCAGACAAGTCAGTAGGTACATCAATGTCACAGAAATGTACTGTTGTCCTGGGTCGCAGGCCATAAGTATGGAGCCTTACTGGGCCGTCTTCCGTACCAGTAGTAGTGGGAGAAGGGATAGACGGTTTGTCCCTAACATTAGTCTGATCGTGGCGTTGCAACGCACGCACCTCCAGCTCTGCTTCGGCCTGCATATGGTCCACATACTTCATGTGATCAAGGTGGGCTTCCTTGATAGTTCCCGTAGCAATCTCCCTCACCTCGAACTTATTGCCACGGAGCTGTCGTAGGACACGGTAAGGACCCACAAACTTTGGGACAAGTTTGTGCATACCTGGGGTCTGCACTGGGTTGAGCAACATAACTTTGCAACCTGGTTCCACTTTGCTTTCCTTGGCGCGGGCATTGCGCTCAGACGTGAACCTATCAGTAGCTTTCATAAGGTTCTCTCGTACCCGCTGGAAGACAAGCTGCGTTGTCCTCATCTTTACTACACTGGGGTTATCAGTATCGTAAGTAGGTCTAGGTGGAGTAAACAGAATTTCATATGGTAAGCGCTTGTCATAGCCATACAAAGCAAAATGAGGTGTCTCACCGATCGAGCTGTTGAGGGAGGAATTTAATGTACACTGAACATCTGGGATAGCCTCATCCCATGTAGTACAACTTGGGTTAACGGTTACTCTGAGCACCTCCAGGACTTTGCGATTTGTACGTTCAGCAAGACCATTACTCGCAGGGTGGCGTGGAGCTACTGGCGCTTGATGAATGTTGAATCTGGAGCAAAGATCCTGCATTATGCCATTTATAAACTCAGACCCATTGTCTGACAGAAGGACACGTGGGCAAGTATGACGAAGAACAACATGCTCACGGAAAGCACTAGCGACCGTTTCCGCGGTTTTATCAGGGATGGGTACTAATTCACTGTACCGCGTCAAGTTATCTACCATTACAAGCAGGTGCTTATTTCCCTTCTCCGAGGTCGAGAAGTTCGTCAACAGGTCGACAGAAGTTCTCTCCCAGGGCTCCTTTGTAATGGGATACTTTAGAATGGGGTTAGGACCTGTAATGGTACCCTTGTGCTGTAGGCAGACAACACACTGGTGTACATGCTTGGCAATGTCCGATGCCATCTTAGGCCAGAAATATTTCATTCGTGCCTGTTTGATACTGCGGTCCTTCCCGGGGTGCGCTACACCTGGGACATTGTGGATCAACCTAAGAGTAGCTGGTATCACGGACTCTGGTATCACCAGTTGGTATACGGTTCTGCCGGGGTCCACCAGCTGTGCAACACGGCACAGTACTCCTTGGTTGACCACTAAATCCTTCAGTGGAACGGGAGACTTGACCTGTAAGTCAACGTCCTCCTTGGTCAGGAAACGAAGGACTGGAGACCACACAGGGTCCTGTCGTTGGGCTCTCTCGAGATCCTCAACAGAGAACGAATTGCCGACACTCACGAATGCTATATGTCTCGACAGGGCATCAGCTACAACATTTTGCTTACCTGGGACATAGCAAATTTCAGGGTTGTAGTCATTGAACGTGAGCGACCACCGCGCATGCTTTCCCGAGAGGTTCTTATTCGCAAAAAGGGCCAATAAGGGTAAATGATCTGTATAGATCTTGATAGGATAATGATAGATGATATCCCGAAAATGACTCAGGGCCCATACAATGGCTAAAGCTTCTAGCTCTGTCACTGAATAATTGACTTCCGCTTTAGTAAGAACACGGCTAGCATAGGCAATAGGCACGTCTGAGCGCAATGCCCGCGCCAAGGAAAGCAAAGTGGAACCAGGTTGCAAAGTTATGTTGCTCAACCCAGTGCAGACCCCAGGTATGCACAAACTTGTCCCAAAGTTTGTGGGTCCTTACCGTGTCCTACGACAGCTCCGTGGCAATAAGTTCGAGGTGAGGGAGATTGCTACGGGAACTATCAAGGAAGCCCACCTTGATCACATGAAGTATGTGGACCATATGCAGGCCGAAGCAGAGCTGGAGGTGCGTGCGTTGCAACGCCTATGTCCAGATTTTGTGGGAAAAATCTAGGACGAAGATCTATCTCAGGTCCCGTCAAGACGCTGGGAGTAACAGATAACTCTTTAGGCCAGCAGGTGCGTTGGATGACGACGGATGATGTTGACTGGCGTCGACCGATGGTGTTGACCCCTCCACCCTGAAGAGGCTCACAATGCCGCTGACTCCGCTGTCACCACTGTTACTGCTGTTCTTACTGCTGAACAGCGGTTTAGTGCCGATGAAGGTAGCGTAGGTAGCAATGATACGGCCGAGGACTAGATTGGCTTTAATCGGGTAGGAGTGAGTACACAACGGGCAGTGTGAGGGAGTGACCGCAAGCCAGTCCGTGGAGGGGGAGCACCTGTGAGTAACACGTCGGTCGGTCGAGGAGTGAGAGAGGGTGGTCTGTGCTTCCCACCGACCTAGGTAGGCCTACAGAGGGCAGCACTGAATGCCGCGAAATATGAACTAGTCAGAGCAGACGGCTAGGCTGTGTGCTCTGACAGTACAGGCTGTCTACAATTTACAACATGGTTCTTCATGGTTAGTTTGGAGTCAAATTTCACCCCAAGGATATCAACTTCTTCTCCAGGTGCCAACATCGTCCCATTCATCCTTACTACTGCACCAGCATTACCATCATGGTGCCTAGAGACGATCATCATTTGCGTTTTCTCAGGTGCAAATGTTACTTGCCATCTATTTCCCCAAGCTGATATACCTCTCAGCTGGTGATTGATGTAGCTTAGAGCAGCTGGCATTTCTTCTCTTGGATAAGTGAATGTCAGTGTACAGTCGTCTGCATATGCATGTGATTCTGGGATGAGATGAAGAAGGTCGTTGAAGTAGACATTCCATAACAGTGGACCCAGCACACTTCCTTGTGGAACGCTTGCCCCAATAGGATGCCTTGCTGATTCCGTTCCATTGAGGACTACACTTAGAGATCTACCATGAAGGTAATCACTGAGGAGACATAGCGTAGAGCCTGCAATTCCCAGTGCTTGAAGTTTTGCTAAGAGGCCCTGGTGCCACACACGGTCGAAAGCGCCAGCAATGTCCAGTGCTACCACACAGCTGACTTTGGATTCATCCAGTGACTGGTGCCACTTAGTGGAGAGGTTTAACAACAGATCAGCAGCAGAGTAACCTTTCCTGAAGCCATATTGACGATCACAAAGTAGTGAGTGGTAGTCAAAAAAATCTGTCATTTGTCTTGAGATTATTGTCTCAGTGATTGACAGGAGTGACACTGGTCTGTAGTTGCTGATTTCTGCTCTGCTCTTCTTTTTGTGAACAGGGACTACATTTTCCTCTTTCCATGGAGAGGGCCATTTGCACTGTACTAGGCAGTGCTGAAAGATGCGAGTTAGAGGTGCTGCTAGCTCGTCTGCACATCTTCTCAACAATCTTGGGCTCAACTTGTCTGGGCCCACAGCCTTTTCCTGGTCAAGTGATTTAAGAAGGAAATGCACCTCCTCCTGCCTTATTGTCACCACTGACAGTTTTGACACAGTTCTTGCAGCTAGCCAAGGAGGGTCCCTTGCTGGATCAGGAACTTGCATTTTGGTAGCAAAGTGTTCAGCAAAGAGGTCCGCCTTCTCTTGACTACTAGTAGAGGTGGTCCCATCCTGTCGATTTAGAGGTGGAATAAGTTCATCAGGCAGATAACCTTGTCTGTCCTTGACCAGGGACCACCAGGTTTTGGAGCCTACCCTACCTGATGCTAACTTTCTTTTAGTGTCAACCTCCCATTTAGCAATGGCCCACTTTTGAACATCACCCATATGCCTACAGGCTTGCATGTGCAAGTTCCTGTTATAGGTGGTAGGATGTCTCTTATACCTTCGCCATGCTTTGTACTTAGCAGTAGCAGCCTCTCTACAACGAAAGCCAAACCAAGGCTGATCTGTAGGCTTTGTCACATATTGCCGGTGAGGAATGTGTTCTTGTTGCAGATTAAGGATGTGTCCAGTGAAGGCTTTCACTTGGTTGTCAACATCCCCCTGGAGAAGAGCATTCCAGTCGGTGGTGGCGAGCTCAGAGCAAAGGGCTGGCCAATTACCTCTTTCCCATACCCAGGTTGTGCGTGTGGACTCCTCACCTCGTTCTAACCTTCCCATTATTTCTTTTGATCTTGGGAACAAACCTTTCCTCTGCCTCCTTGCATTTTGTTGTTATGTAGTCCATCATTTCGTTTACTAACTTTCCTTCCAGTTCTCTTTTCCACTGAACGTCTTGTATGAAGTTCCTCATACCTGTGTAGTCCCCGCTTTTCCCATTCTACTCTTGTTACCCTCTCCAATTCTAACTCTACTATGTATTCGAAGCTCAGAACCACGTGATCACTAGCTTCAAGGGGTGTGTAGGTGTGTACTCACCTGCTCCCCTAATTGTGGTTGCAGGGGTCGAGACTCAGCTCCTGTGTGTGTCTGTGTGTATGAGTGTAGGCTTGTAGGTGTGTGTGTGTTTGTGTGTGTGTGTGTGTGTGTGTGTGTGTGTGTGTGTGTGTTTGTGTGTGTGTGTAGTGAGGGGGGGAGAAAAAGGAGGGGGAGGAGGAAGAGAGAGAGAAGGGGGGAGCAGGGGAAGGAGAGATGGGGTGAGTGAAGGTGAGAGTGAGGGGGAGAGTGTGTGTTGTGAGGGTTCGTGGAGATGTGATGGTTGGAGTTAACATACTTGCTGAATGGTAACACTTATATTAACAGAGTGTGAAAGGAGGAGCCCACCCTGGCCTGTCCTGTTGCCTGGTAGGTCTACGGTGAACTGAGAGAGTTACAGGGATTCTCACGCACACATGTGAATAATCTGGAGATCACTGAAGAGCTTGGCGCAAGTGATTACAAATCCATCACTTTTAGCATTAACTGGGAATGCAAGAATAATGATAATATAGTAAAAATCACTGATTTCCTTTCTGCCGATTATAATGGACTTAGGGAACATCTGTCTAATCTTGATTGGGGTTATCTAGCTAATGATTTTATTGATTATGAAGGGATCTGCTTTTATGATTTTTTTCTTAATAATGTACACCGTTGGTTTAGAAAGACACGTAAGCAAACACTATAACATATTTATTAGAAAACGTTTCGGTCCTGGGACCTTGATCACTTCTAAGTGATCAAGGCTCCAGGACCGAAACGTTTTCTAATAAATATGTTATAGTGTTTGCTTACGTGTCTTTCTAAACCAACTTGTCGGTATTTATTACCAAGGTTTATACCAATGTACACCGTGCCCAGAGTATATACATTCCCCAGAGAGATATTAGGTCTAATAATAACGATCTCAAATGGGTTAACAGTAGGTTAAAGCATCTATTAGGGAAGAAAAGGGGAATTTATAGGCGCATTAGAAGAGGAGAGGTTAACCTTACTGACCAATACGTTCAGCTTAAAATAAAAATAAAAAAGGGATTAGAAAGGCTAAACGTGACTATGAAATTAGAGTTGCTAGTGAATCAAAGACTAATCCAAAGGGGTTCTTTCAAGTGTATAGGACGAAGGTGAAGGAAAAAGTAGGACCTCTGAAAATTTGGAATGGACAGCTGACGGATAATGAACTGGAAATGTGTTCCTTATTTAATGACTATTTTTTGTCAGTTTTTACAAAGGAAGATGTAAATGAGATTCCAGTAATTAACAATTATTTAGTTCCTGATGAATTTAAATTAACTAATATTACTGTCACGAGGAACATGGTTATTAAACAGATAGACAAACTGAAGCAAAATAAGTCCCCGGGACCCGATGAGTTGTTTTCCAGGGTACTTAAGGAATGCAAGATGGAGCTTAGTCAGCCATTAACGAGTGTGTTTAATGCGTCCATCCTTACCAGTGTTGTGCCAGAGTTGTGGAAGATGGCTGATGTGGTTCCTATATTCAAATCAGGGGATAAGTCCGTTCCTTCAAATTACCGTCCAATAAGCCTGACATCTATAGTGGGCAAGTTATTAGAATCAATTATAGCTGATATTATTAGAAGTCACCTTGAAGAGCATAACTTGATAAATGAATCTCAGCATGGATTCACGAGAGGTCGTTCCTGCCTGACAAACTTACTGACGTTCTTCAATACAACATTTGAGGCAGTTGACAGTGACAAGGAATGTGATATTGTTTATTTGAATTTTAGTAAAGCCTTCGATAGAGTTGGTTTAGAAAGACACGTAAGCAAACACTATGACATATTTATTAGAAAACGTTTCGGTCCTGGGACCTTGATGACTTCTAGAAGTGATCAAGGTCTCAAGACCGAAACGTTTTCTAATAAATATGTCATAGTGTTTGCTTACGTGTCTTTCTAAACCAACTTGTCGGTATTTATTACCAAGGTTTATACCTTCATTGTATAGGAGGTAAAGTTTTAGCATGGATAGAGGCATGACTTACCAATAGAAAGCAGAGAGTTACCATTAATGGAGTGAAATCTGAATGGGGATTAGTCACTAGTGGCATTCCACAAGGATCAGTTTTAGGCCCTCTCTTGTTCATAATTTACATTAATGACCTTGATGAAGGAATTACGAGTGACATGAGTAAGTTTGCTGATGATACAAAGATAGGCCGTATAATTCACTCTGAGGAGTATAGCAATGAACTCCAGGAGGATTTGGACAAATTAATGTCCTGGTCTGAAAAATGGCAGATGAAGTTCAATGTGGATAAGTGTAAGGTACTTGCCCTTGGTAATGAAAATAACCCTCGAAGCTATAATCTAGGTGAAGTAGAGCTTGATCATACAGAATGTGAAAAAGACTTGGGAGTCATGGTAAGCAGAAATCTAAAGCCAAGACAGCAGTGCCTTAGTGTACGCAACAAGGCCAACAGATTACTTGGATTTATCTCAAGAAGTATAAATAACAGAAGTCCAAAAGTTATTTTACAGCTCTATACATCACTAGTGAGGCCTCATTTAGATTATGCTGCTCAGTGGTGACCTGTACTTAACTGAGTGGTGACCTGTACTTAACCCAGTGGTGACCTGTACTTAACTCAGTGGTGACCTGTACTTAACTCTGCGAAGAAGTGTCTTGTTTGCTCCCGTGGACTGAACCAAGATGCCCTCCATCGAGCAACTTTACCAGTAACTTAAGGAAGAATTGAGGGCAGCGAAGATGGAGATACGGCGATTGACCGAGGAAAACAAGGGGATTCGTAGTAGTCCTCCTGTTTCGAGTCCTCAGGTCAAGAAGGGATCGTGGTCAGTGGCTGGACAGCAGGGGACGACGAAGTTGACGATCAAGAAGACGAATGGAAAGCCAGAAACGATGAAGAAGAAAGAGACTGCTGTGGAAACTCCCGTGGAAACCTCCAACGCATTCTCGGTGCTACCCGACGAATGTGAGTCGACTACTGGGATCGTCACGACGAACGACAACAAGGAAGGTAAGAATATTGTTGTTGTTGGGGATAGCCAGGTTAGATACATGGATAGGGCATTCTGCTTGAAGGACAGGAGTAGGAGACAAAGGGTATGCTTTCCTGGGGCTGGGATGGAGGACATTGTTAGCCGGCTTGACAACATCATGAACGGTAATGGGATCAATCCTATTATTTGCCTCAGTGCTGGAGGCAATGATGTAGGCAAGCGTAGAAGTGAGGATTTAGTTAGAAAGTTCAGGACAGCTATAGACATGATTAGGAAGAAGGGGGGGCGCCCTGTTATATGTGGCATTTTGCCAAGAAGAGGTGTTGGTAATGAATGGTTGTCCAGAGCAATTGGTATTAATTGTTGGCTGGATAAACACTGTAAGGATAATGCAGTACCATTCATTGACAACTGGGATACCTTCTATGGCCGAAATGACATGTATGCCAGGGATGGGGTTCACTTATCCAGGGCAGGTGTGGGTTTTCTTGCTAACTCAGTTGAGGGGGTTGTTAGGACTTTAAACTAGGATTAGTTAGAGGTATGGGTTTAGAAATGATTAATAATGAGTATGGATATATTGACTTATGCTCTGATATTAAGAATCTTAATAGTAACTGTCATGGAGTAACTCTGGGTAATGATAATTTCAGAAATTGTGTAAAAACAAAGATGAATAGGAAAAATGTGCAGAACAAAAAACATATGATGGTATTTTATGCTAACAGTCGAAGTGCAAGAAATAAAATTAATGAACTACGTTTGGTAGCATGTGCTGGGAACTTTGATATCATTGCATTAACTGAAAAGTGGTATGATTTAAAGAGTCGGGATATGACTGCTGAGTGTAATATTCAAGGATTTAAGTTGTTCAATGTGGATAGATGTAATGGGAAGGGGGGAGGAGTTGCATTGTATGTTCGAGAAAATATTAATTGTTGCATAAAAACAGGTATAAAAATAGATGGAGCTGTAACAGAGTCTGTTTGGGTAGAGTTCGTGGAGGGTCAAGAAAAACTAATTCTAGGTGTAATATACCGACCTCCAGGCTTGGATCACGATAGAGGGAGATTTCTTTGGGACGAAATTGTTAGGGCTTCTGGACACAGTAACATAGTCATAGTAGGGGACTTTAACTTTAGCCAAATTGACTAGAATTCTTTGACAGGTAATCTAGAGTCCAGTGACTTCATGGAAACAGTTCAGGACTGTTTTCTGAAACAGACTTTTTATGCAACAGTTCAAGCGATCTCGGACATAAAATGCCACCCCACCCCCCTTTCCGATACTTCTATCTACTTGGAAAAAATTTAAAACCCTGAATGTGACATTTCGCAGGCATGTCCCGACTTTTTTAATTAAACCACGTCTCAGTTAAGGCAAATACATCAATGTTACCTGCACTAGCAACTAATCTCAACTCGTCCATCTTATTCCTAGCACTACGGCTATTAGCATAATAAACATTGAAAAACTCTCCTTTCTCTTTACCCTTCCTGCTCATTTCTGTTTTTCTACTAAACCTATAACTGTCCTTATCACACAATGTCACTGGCTTTTCAATATCTACCTCTTTCTGCTTATTACTAGTTCCCCTAGAACTCATAATATTACTACACTGGGACTTCACCGTTTGCCTGCCAAAACCCAGACCACTAACTATTCCTAGTTTAAAGTCCTAACAGCTCCCTCAACTGCAGTTGCCAGTGCTCCCACCCCAGACCTAGATAAGTGAACCCCATCCCTGGCATACATGTCATTTCTGCCATAGAAGAGGCCCCAGTTGTCAATGAATGTTACCACATTTTCCTTACAGTATTTGTCCAACCAGCAATTGACACCAATTGCCCTGGACAACCATTCATTTCCGACTCCTCTCCATGGCAAAATAACACATATGACAGGGTTTCCACCCTTCCTCCTAATTATTTCTATTGCTGACTTATACCTGCTAATCAGGTCTTCACTTCTACATCTGCCAACATCGTTGCCTCCAGCACTGAGACAGATAATGGGATTGCTCCCATTACCTCTCATGATGTCATCCAGACGGCTAACAATATCCTCCATCCCAGCCCCAGGAAAGCAAACCCTCTGTCTCCTACTCCTGTCCTTCAAGCAGAACGCCCTATCCATATACCTAACTTGGCTATCCCAAACAACAACAATATTCTTACCTTCCTTGGTGTCGTTCGTCGTGACGTTCCCAGTAGTCGACTCACATTCGTCGGGTAGCACTGAGAATAATCTGTAACAAGTAGCGTTCCACAGGGATCAGTCTTGGGCCCGTTGTTGTTTATAATATATATCAATGATCTTGATGAGGGAATTACTAGTGATACGAGCAAATTCGCCGATGACACAAAGATAGGTAGGATAATTGATTCAAACGTAGATGTTAGGGAACTTCAGGAGGATTTAGACAAACTCTATTCTTGGTCAGAAAAGTGGCGGATGTAGTTCAATGTAGATAAATGCAAGGTTCTGAAGCTCGGGAGTGTCCATAACCCTAGCACTTGCAAGTTAAATGATGTAGAAC
This sequence comes from Cherax quadricarinatus, assembly GCF_038502225.1. NCBI lineage: Eukaryota > Metazoa > Arthropoda > Malacostraca > Decapoda > Parastacidae > Cherax > Cherax quadricarinatus. The sequence continues at coordinate 22,396,634 of NC_091302.1, forward strand.
TTAGCCATACAGATTGCGAAAAGGACTTGGGGGTTATGGTGAGCAGCAACCTTAAACCAAGACAGCAATGCCTAAGCTTACGTAATAAGGCAAATAGATTACTCGGATTTATGGAAATATAAACACATATGCAGTATAATGTGATCCTTTATTGACAACGTTTCACCCACACAGTGGGCTTTTTCAAGTCACACACAGATCTACCTGTGTGTGACTTGAAAAAGCCCACTGTGTGGGTGAAACGTTGTCAATAAAGGATCACATTATACTGCATATGTGTTTATATTTCCATTGTGTCGGTATTTTATACCATTTATTTCCACTCGGATTTATATCAAGAAGTGTAAGCAACAGAAGTCCAGAGGTCATACTGCAGCTTTATACATCATTAGTAAGACCTCACCTAGATTATGTAGCTCAATTCTGGTCTCCATATTACAGAATGGACATGGTATAAACCTCGGTAATAAATATCGACAAGTTGGTTTAGAAAGACATGTAAGCAGACACTATGACATATTTATTAGAAAACGTTTCGGTCCTGGGACCTTGATCACTTCTAACACCTCACTCTCCGCCTATATATATATAATGTCTTTCTACCTCTGTATGTTAGAAGTGATCAAAGTCTGCTTACGTGTCTTTCTAAACCAACAGAATGGACATAAATTCGTTAGAAAACATTCAGCATAGGATGACTAAATTAATACATAGAACATAAGAACATAAGAAAGGAGGAACACTGCAGCAGGCCTGTTGGCCCATACTAGGCAGGTCCTTTACAATTCATCCCACTAACAAAACATTTGACCAACCTAATTTTCAATGCTACCCAAGAAATAAGCTCTGATGTGCAAGTCCCACTCAAATCCAACCCCTCCCACTCATGTACTTATCCAACCTAAATTTGAAACTACCCAAAGTCCTAGCCTCAATAACCCAACTAGGTAGACTGTTCCACTCATCAACTACCCTATTTCCAAACCAATACTTTCCTATGTCCTTTCTAAATCTAAACTTATCTAATTTAAATCCATTACTGCGGGTTCTCTCTTGGAGAGATATCCTCAAGACCTTGTTAATATCCCCTTTATTAATACCTATCTTCCACTTATACACTTCGATCAGGTCTCCCCTCATTCTTCGTCTAACAAGTGAATGTAACTTAAGAGTCTTCAATCTTTCTTCATAAGGAAGATTTCTAATGCTATGTATTAATTTAGTCATCCTACGCTGAATGTTTTCTAACGAATTTATGTCCATTCTGTAATATGGAGACCAGAATTGAGCTGCATAATCTAGGTGAGGCCTTACTAATGATGTATAAAGCTGCAGTATGACCTCTGGACTTCTGTTGCTTACACTTCTTGATATAAATCCCAGTAATCTATTTGCCTTATTACGTACGCTTAGGCATTGCTGTCTTGGTTTAAGGTTGCTGCTTACCATAACCCCCAAGTCCTTTTCGCAATCTGTATGGCTAAGTTCTACATTATTTAACTTATAAGTGCTAGGGTTATGGACACTTCCGAGCTTCAGAACCTTGCATTTATCTACATTGAACTGCATCTGCCACTTTTCTGACCAAGAGTAGAGTTTGTCTAAATCCTCCTGAAGTTCCCTAACATCTACGTTTGAATCAATTATCCTACCTATCTTCGTGTCATCGGCGAATTTGCTCATATCACTAGTAATTCCTTCATCAAGATCATTGATATATATTATAAACAACAACGGGCCCAAGACTGATCCCTGTGGAACGCCACTTGTTACTGATCCCCACTCGGATTTAACCCCATTTATGGACGCTCTCTGCTTCCTGTCTGTGAGCCATGATTCGATCCACGAGAGCACTCTTCCCCCAATGCCATGAGCTGCTACTTTCTTCAACAGTCTTTGGTGCGGAACTCTATCAAATGCCTTACTAAAATCTAAGTAAATAATATCAAATTCTTTATCGTGGTCAACAGCCTCAAAAGCTTTACTGAAAAAAGTTAATAAATTAGATAGACAAGACCGGCCTCTTGTGAATCCATGCTGAGTATCATTAATCAAGCTATGCTTATCGAGATGGCTTCTTATAATTTGAGCTATAATTGACTCTAGTAATTTGCCTACAATTGAGGTCAGGCTTATTGGGCGGTAATTTGACGGTAACGACTTGTCCCCTGTTTTAAAAATAGGAATAACATTAGCCATCCTCCACATATCAGACACTACACCTGTTTGAAGAGATAAATTAAAAATATTAGTTAATGGTTCACAGACTTCCATTTTGCATTCCTTTAGAACCCTTGAAAAAACCTCATCAGGACCCAGTGACTTATTTTGCTTCAGTCGGTCTATCTGCTTCACAACCATTTCACTAGTGACTATGATGTTACATAATTTATCTTCTTCTGGCCCACTATAAAAATTAATTACCGGAACACTACTAGTGTCTTCCTGTGTAAAAACCGAGAGAAAATAATTATTTAAAATCGAGCACATTTCATTCTCTTTGTCAGTAAGATGCCCATAGTTATTTTTAAGGGGACCTATCTTATCTCTGACTTTTGTTCTATATACCTGGAAAAAACTTTTTGGGTTAGTTTTAGAATCCCTAGCAACTTTAATTTCATAGTCCCTTTTAGCTTTTCTTATCCCCTTTTTAATGTCCCTCTTAGTGTCAATATACTGATTCATATGATGACACTCGCCTCTTTTGATACGCCTATAAATTCCTTTCTTATGCCCTAGTAGATATTTCAGCCTATTATTCATCCATTTTGGGTCATTTCTATTTGATCTAATTTCTTTATAAGGGATAAATGTTCTTTGAGCAGCATGTATTGTGTTCAGAAAACTGTCATATTGATAGCTCTCTTCGTTACCCCAGTCAACAGATGATAAGTGTTCTCTAAGCCCATCGTAATCTGCTAAGCGAAAATCTGGGACTGTTACTGAGTTATCCCTACTATCATACTTCCATTCAATTCTAAATGTAATTGATTTGTGGTCGCTAGCACCCAGTTCTTCTGAAACTTCTAAATTATTAACAAGGGATTCATTGTTTGCCAGAACTAAGTCAAGCAGGTTATTACCCCTTGTAGGTTCTGTCACAAACTGCTTCAGAAAACAATCCTGAACTACTTCTAAGAAGTCGTATGATTCTAAATTCCCAGTCAAGAAATTCCAATCAATATGACTAAAGTTAAGGTCTCCTAGAATTACTACATTATCGTGCCTTGTGGCCCTAACAATTTCCTCCCATAGTAGTCTTCCCTGGTCCCTATCTAAATTTGGGGGACGGTATATCACACCTAAAGTTAATTTTTCATGCCCCTCTGAAAATTCTATCCAAACAGACTCTGTATGTGTTACTTCAGACTTAATACCCGTTTTAATGCAACAGTTCAAGCGATCTCGGACATACAATGCCACCCCACCCCCCTTCCCGATACTTCTATCTACTTGGAATAATTTGAAACCCTGAATGTGACATTCTGCAGGCATGTCCCGACTTTTTGAATTAAACCACGTCTCAGTAATGGCAAATACATCTATGTTACCTGCACTAGCAACTAGTCTCAACTCGTCCATCTTATTCCTAGCACTGCGACTATTTGTGTAATATATACTTAAGGACCCTCCTTTCTCTTTATCATTCCTGCTCCTTTCTGTTATTCCACTAAACCTATTACTGTCCTTGTCAATTAGTGCCACTGGCCTTCCGATATCCACCTCATTTTGCCTATTACTAGTTCTCCTAGTACTCATATTACTACCCTGAGACTTCACAGTTTTCCCGCAGAAACCCATACCACTAACTATTCCTAGTTTAAAGACCTAACAGCTCCCTCCACTGCGTTGGCCAGTGCTCCCACCCCACACCTAGACAAGTGAACCCCATCCCTGGCATACATGTCATTTCTGCCATAGAAGAGGTCCCAGTTGTCAATGAATGTTACTGCATTTTCCTTACAGTATTTGTCCAGCCAGCAATTGACACCAATTGCTCTGGACAACCATTCATTTCCAACTCCTCTCCTTGGCAAAATGCCACATATGACAGGTTTCCCACCCTTCTTCCTAATTATCTCTATTGCTGACCTATACCTGCTAATCAGGTCCTCACTCCTACGTCTGCCAACATCGTTGCCTCCAGCACTGAGACAGATAATAGGATTGCTCCCATTACCTCTCATGATGTCATCCAGACGGCTAACAATATCCTTCATCCCAGCCCCAGGAAAACACACTCTCTGCCTCCTACTCCTATCCTTCAAACAGAATGCCCTATCCATGTACCTAATCTGACTATCCCCAACAACAACAATGTTTTTACCTTCCTTGGCGTCGTCCGTAGTGATGCTCCGAGTAGTCGACTCAAATTCGCCAGGTAGCATTACACCACTTGTAGAATTCGTCATGACGTTCTCGATGGTCTTCGTTGGGGTTTCTAGGGATGTCTCACTCACGTCTGCCAATGCTTCCTTGGTGCTCGTTGTGGCATTCCCAGTAGAACACTCACATTCGTCAGGTAGCACCGAGAATGAGTTGGAAGTTTCCACGGCAGTCTTCTGGTTTCTCGTTGTTTCTGCCTCTCCAACCGTTTTCTTAATCTTCAGCTTGGTTCCATGTTGCCCGACCACTGACCAAGCTCCCCTCTTAACCTGGGGACTCACAACAGGAGGATTACTACGAATCCTCTTGTTCTCCTCCGTTAATCGCCGTATCTCCAGTTTAGCAACTCTGAGTTCTTCTCTCAGCTGCTGGTAAAGCTGCTCAAGAGAGGGCATCCTGGTTCAGATTCACAGAGAGCACACAAACAGGTCTTCACAGAGCTAAGTACACGTCACCTTATGAAGAAAGATTGAAGACTCTTAAGTTACATTCACTTGTTAGACGAAGAATGAGGGGAGACCTTTTCGAAGTGTATAAGTGGAAGATAGGTATTAATAAAGGGGATATTAATAAGGTCTTGAGGATATCTCACCAAGAGATAACCCACAGTAATGGATTTAAATTAGATAAGTTTAGATGTAGAAAGGACAAAGGAAAGTGTATTGGTTTGGAAATAGGGTAGTTGATGAGTGGAACAGTCTACCTAGTTGGGTTATTGAGGCTAGGACTTTGGGTAGTTTCAAATTTAGGTTGGATAAATACGTGACGTGTACTTAGCAGTGGTGACGAGGAAAGATATAGGAAAGCACTGGTTTGGTAATAGAGTTGTGGATGACTGGAACAAACTCCTGAGTACAGTTATTGAGGCTAAAACGTTGTGTAGTTTTAAAAATAGATTAGATAAATACATGAGAGGGTATGGGTGGGTGTGAGTTAGACCTGACTAGCTTGTGCTGCTGGGTCTGATGCCATGCTCCTTCCTTGAGTGGAGGTGACTAGACTGGGTGGATTATTGGGCTAATCTGGAGGATGGGGACATGAACCTGCTCCACATGGGTCAGTAGGCCTGCTGCAGTGTTCTTTTTTTCTTATGTTTTTATGTTCTTAAGCGTGCGTAATAAGGTAAGAACATAAGAAAGGAGGAACACTGCAACAGACCTGTTGGCCCATACTAGGCAGATCCTTTACAACCCATCTCACTAACAAAATATTTGCCCAACCAATTTTCAATGCCACCTAAGAAATAAGCTCTGTTAACCACCATCCAATCATATGCAAGTCCCACTCAAATCCAACCCCTCTCACTCAAGCATTTATCCAACCTAAATTTGAAACTACGTGAGGTTTTAGCCTCAACAACCCAACATTGTCCTCATCGCTCTCAGGCCGTGTGGACCTGCTGCACAGACGCTCCTGAATCAGTTGGTTTCTGCGTAGTTTTCCTGTTAGTTTCAAGATGGCGGATCGTGCCAGCAGGAGGGTCAATACTGTTTGCATCGACCTGATACTGTGTTCGTTGAGCACTGCTACGATGAATGTACTTCTTCCAACTATCATTAGAGACCTCTACGGCGTTCCTAATGAGAAACTGTACGGTGTTGCCCTCAAGGTGTTGCCCTCAATGGTTTGAGAAGAGTCTTCATGAAGTTTACGAGGGCCAGTTTCTACAGTAGTATGGTAGCTGAATACCAGGACCGGAGGATGTGCCTTAACTCGATGGTGGAGGTGTGTATGCATGATGTGTCTACATACTTCACATGGGTTAGGGTACAGAATGTACCATTTGAAGCGATGCATTTTGGAAATGAGGACGTCTTCAGAAACTATGGTGTTGTTCATGAGGTTAGAGGGGGGTGTGGAGGGATGGACCACATGTAGGCCTCCAGGAAGGTTCCTACACCCTCAAGATGATGTTGAGGAGGCCTATACCTTCATATGTTCTGTTGACGGGATACAGAACTCAAATCTATGTGCATTACGCAGGACAAAGGAGGACGTGCCGTCTTTGTGACTCGTACGAGCACATGGCAGCACAATGTGCATGTAGGGCTGCCCCAAGTGTGCCAACGCTTTTGGAGGAGGAACGACAGCTGAGTACGGTGGAAACGGCGAGGAATGGGACGGGAGGACAGGGGAAGGCTCTCTGGAGTGAGGAGGTGGAGAATGAGGGGGACCTGTTGGGGACGTGTGTCACACTCCCAGAGGAGGCTAGTGAGGTTCCACCAAGGCCTGTGGCGGTGGAGGAGAGGGAAACGTCGACGCAGGAGGTGTCATTGGAGACTGTGCTACAGGATTTTTTGGAGGACGCTTTGGTCGGCTAGGACCTGGATGGAAGGTCCAGTGATGTGCAGAAGGTGGAAGGGCTGCAGGGGAAAGTGGAGGACTTGGGTGGGCAAGGCCAGGAAACAGTTGTGGTAGCTGAGGTACATCAGGAGGATGTACCTGATGATGATATGAGTTTGGGTGGTAGCTCTAGGAAGCGGCCTGCGGGGTCGTCTGAATTGGACGAAGTATTGACACCTGGGCAGAGACCAGGTAAGAAGGTATGGGCAGATGTGGTAGGGAAAACCACTATAGCGGGGGGGGGGGTGCACAGGGGAAATCGGGTGGGGTGGGACAAGGGGGTTGGTGGATCTGATTAGGAAGAATGGTAAGGAGAGTGTGGGCATCTTAAAAGGGAGTGTGAGCAAGCCACAGCGGCACAGAGGTAAGCCGCCTTTCCTTGAACATTCAGGTGTGTGACTTTAAACGTTAATGGTCTCTAGAATGAAGTCAAAAGGGTATGGTTGGAGTGGTTTTTGAGAAGGTATACTGTGGACGTTTGTTTCTTGCAGCAGCACAACCATAGGTCAGGACGTGAGTTGCAGTTGAGGGGATGTAAGATGTTTGTAAGTTTGGCTTTGCATTTTAAAGGAGGAGTGGCTGTATTGGTAAAGTAGACCAGCCCATTGCGTGTCATGGGATGGGAGGAGGGGGAGGGGGGAGGGTTGCTCGGGTGGATGGGTATTGGGGAGAGGGGAGAGTATGTTTTGTGGGGGTTTATATGCCGGCAATTAGTAACATGAGGGTAAAAGCAGACTTTGTTAGGGAGAGAGCGGGCAACCCTGCCTTAAGCCCTGTTCCATCAGCACCGGCTCCCTCAGCCTTCCATTAACCTGCACCCTCATGACTGCCCCCTCATATAGAGTGCACACCCATCTCACTATCCCCCTCCAAAATCCAACTTCTCCAAACAGACCCAGAAAAATTCCCTCTTCACACAGTCATAAGCCTGAGCCCAATCCAAACTAAGTATGCCCCCTCCCAGGCAGTTCTCTTTAAAATCCCTTATCCTACTGTGCTCATTCTTCATACTTCGTCCCAGGATCCCATACTGACCTCTATGTATGACAGCCCCAATTACCTTCTTTAATCTGTTACCCAACATCTTTGCAAAAATTTTATAATCCGAACACATTAATGACAATGGACGATAATCACCCAAACCCTTCCCCTCCCTTCTCTTCGGCACCAGGACAACAATCCCAGTTTTCTATGTTCGCCCCATCCTACCACTGCTCAACATATAATTCAGAACTTCCACTAGGCACTTCCTCAGACTCTTCCAATGTGCTCTATAAAAATCATTAGATAAATCATCTATTTCTGGTGCCTTTCCCTGACTCAGCCCTTGCACCACCTCCCCCACCTCTGCCTCCATAATGCTGCCCTCCAACATGTCCCTGTCCCCCTGCCCCAAGCCCAGATGTGCTCCGATAACCCCAAATGAATCTAACCCAACAACCCCCTCCCTCCTCTTCCATTTCTCCCAAAACCAATAATCTGCATACCTACTGATACTGTCTGTATCAGAAAGACCCTGACCCTGCACATAACCCCCCGTCCCCCACCACTAAATGTGCCACAGTAGTCATCAACTGTCTGTCCTTGAATTTCCTTAGTACACACCCGAATGGCCTGACACCTTTTAAGATGTCCTCCAAGCCCGCCCTGACTCGGAGTGCAACAAACTGTTCGTTATGAATCTCCACTAAATGACTTCTAAGTTCCCACATAACACCACTCACACCTTCCCTACCCCCCCCCTATAACAATCATTCAACTGCCCCTCTAAGTAATTCTGCAGGCCAAACCGCCAACGTGCCAGTTCCCTGCCACGTGCCTTGAAAAACTTCGCAATCTCCACCTTTGCATACAACTCCCACCAATCTAGCAAGTTCACATCCTCATCCCTAGCCTCCCAAAAAACTTTCCACCAGTCCTGAAAAGACAAACCTAGATCCTCCTCCTGTAAAAGCCGCACATTCAATTTCCAACATCTCGGAAATATGCGCGGAATACCATCTACCCTAAGGTCAGCCAACACCGCCCTGTGATCAGGCAAACCCACGTCAATAGTCCTAACCCTCTCCACACCCATCCCCTGCCTAACATAAATCCTATCCAACCGTGCTTCATAACTTCCCTGCACATAAGTGTGTTCCACCTGATACCCCCCCTGCCCACCACATCAACCACCCCCACATCCCATAAAGCATCCCTCAAAACACTCAACACACACCTCGCACCTCTCGGTATCACATCCCCATGCCGAATCACACAATTCCAATCTCCTCCAACTATCGAAATAGCAGGTAAACCCCTGAGATAGTAGTACAAAACTTCCCTAACAAAGTCTGCTTTTACCCTCATGTTACTAATTGCCGGCATATAAACCTCCACAAAACATACTCTCCCCTCTCCCCAATACCCATCCACCCGAACAACCCTCCCCCTACCCCCTCCTCCCATCCCATGACACGCAATGGGCTGGTCTCCTTTACCAATACAGCCACTCCTCCTTTAAAATGCAAAGCCAAACTTACAAACATCTTACATCCCCTCAACTGCAACTCACGTCCTGACCTATGGTTGTGCTGCTGCAAGAAACAAACGTCCACAGTATACCTTCTCAAAAACCACTCCAACCATACCCTTTTGACTTCATTCTAGAGACCATTAACGTTTAAAGTCACACACCTGAATGTTCAAGGAAAGGCGGCTTACCTCTGTGCCGCTGTGGCTTGCTCACACTCCCTTTTAAGATGCCCACACTCTCCTTACCATTCTTCCTAATCAGATCCGCCACCCCCCTTGTCCCACCCCACCCGATTTCCCCTGTGCACCCCCCCCCCCCCGCTATAGTGGTTTTCCCTACCACATCTGCCCATACCTTCTTACCTGGTCTCTGCCCAGGTGTCAATACTTCGTCCAATTCAGACGACCCCGCAGGCCGCTTCCTAGAGCTACCACCCAAACTCATATCATCATCAGGTACATCCTCCTGATGTACCTCAGCTACCACAACTGTTTCCTGGCCTTGCCCACCCAAGTCCTCCACTTTCCCCTGCAGCCCTTCCACCTTCTGCACATCACTGGACCTTCCATCCAGGTCCTAGCCGACCAAAGCGTCCTCCAAAAAATCCTGTAGCACAGTCTCCAATAACACCTCCTGCGTCGACGTTTCCCTCTCCTCCACCGCCACAGGCCTTGGTGGAACCTCACTAGCCTCCTCTGGGAGTGTGACACACGTCCCCAACAGGTCCCCCTTGTTCTCCACCTCCTCACTCCAGAGAGCCTTCCCCTGTGCACCCGTCCCATTCCTCGCTGTTTCCACCGTACTCAGCTGTCGTTCCTCCTCCAAAAGCGTTGGCACACTTGGGGCAGCCCTACGTACACATTGTGCTGCCATGTGCTCGTACGAGTCACAAAGACGGCACGTCCTCCTTTGTCCTGCGTAATGCACATAGACTTGAGTTCTGTATCCCGTCAACAGAACATATGAAGGTATAGGCCTCCTCAACATCATCTTGAGGGTGTAGGAACCTTCCTGGAGGCCTACATATGGTCCATCCCTCCACACCCCCCCTCTAACCTCATGAACAACACCATAGTTTCTGAAGACGTCCTCAATTCCAAAATGCGTCGCTTCAAATGGTACATTCTGTACCCTAACCCATGTGAAGTATGTAGACACATCATGCACACACACCTCCACCGTCGAGTTAAGGCACATCCTTCGTTCCTGGTATTCAGCTACCATACTACTGTAGAAACTAGCCCTCGTAAACTTCATGAAGACTCTTCTCAAACCATTGAGGGCAACACCTCGAGGGCAACACCATACAGTTTCTCATTAGGAACGCCATAGAGGTCTCTAATGATAGTTGGAAGAAGTACATTCATCGTAGCAGTGCTCAACGAACACAGTATCAGGTCGATGCAAACAGTATTGGCCCCCCTGCTGGCACGATCCGCCATCTTGAAACTAACAGGAAAACTGCGCAGAAACCAATTGATTCAGGGGCGTCTGCGCAGCAGGTCCACACGGCCTGAGAGCGATGATAATGTTGGGTTATTGAGGCTAAAATCTCGCATAGTTTCAAATTTAGGTTGGATAAATGCTTGAGTGAGAGGGGTTGGATTTGAGTGGGACTTGCATATGATTGGATGGTGGTTAACAGAGCTTATTTCTTAGGTGGCATTGAAAATTGGTTGGGCAAATATTTTGTTAGTGAGATGGGTTGTAAAGGATCTGCCTAGTATGGACCAACAGGTCTGTTGCAGTGTTCCTCCTTTCTTATGTTCTTACCTTATTACGCACGCTTAAGAACATAAAAACATAAGAAGGAACACTGCAGCAGGCCTACTGACCCATGTGGAGCAGGTTCATGTCCCCATCCTCCAGATTAGCCCAATAATCCACCCAGTCTGGTCACCTCCACTCAAGGAAGGAGCATGGCACCAGACCCAGCAGCACAAGCTAGTCAGGTCTAACTCACACTCACCCATACCCACTCATGTATTTATCTAATCTATTTTTAAAACTACACAACGTTTTAGCCTCAATAACTGCACTCAGGAGTTTGTTCCAGTCATCCACAACTCTATTACCAAACCAGTGCTTTCCGATATCTTTCCTTAATTTGAAATTGCTGGGAGTCCTGTCTTGGCTGGAAATTTTCAGCACGCTATTTACATCCCCTTTATTTATTCCCGTTTTCCATTTATACACCTCGATCATATCCCCCTAATTCTACGCCTTTCGAGAGAGTGCAGATTCAGGGCCCTCAGTCTATCCTCATTAGGAAGATTTCTAATACATGGGATCGTCTTTGTCATCCTCCGTTGTACGTTTTCCAGAGCATTTATATCCATTCTGTAATACGGTGACCAGAACTGAGCAGCATAGTCAAAATGAGGCCTAACCAAGGATACATAGAGTTGAAGAACAACCTGAGGACTTCTATTATTTATACTTCTAGATATGATGCCAAGAATTCTGTTAGCTTTATTGCGAACACTAATGCACTGTTGTCTTGGTTTTAGACTACTGCTAACCAGAACTCCTAAATCATTTTTGCAATCAGTAGTATTAAGACCTACATTATTTAGATTATATGTCGCATGGTTATTTTCCTGTCCAATGTTTAGAACTTAGCATTTGTCTATATTAAACTGCATCTCCCACTTCTCCGACCATTGCATCAGTCTATTCGAATCATCCTGGAGTGCTCTAGTGTCCTCATCAGAATGAATTGGACGGCCTATTTTGGTGTCATCAGCAAATTTGCTTATGTCGCTATATATTCCCTCATCTATGTCGTTTATGTAAATTGTGAACATTTTTATTACAATCAAAAAGAAGCGCTTAGCCACAAGTTCTATACAGCGCTGGGGTAGGGAAGGAAGCGAAGGGTATTGGGCGGTAGAAGGGGAAAGGGATGATCAGTAAGTTACAGAAAACAGCGGGGCAGGGGATAGTGCAGGGGTAGAGGGCAGCAAGAGATTGAGGTAGAAAGGGCTGAAGGTATCATCAGAGTTTGTGAAGTAAGTCAGTTGTTGTCAAAAAGTCAATGAGAGAGTCCGAATGAAAGGTGGGTCCATCAGCGAGAAGGGAAGGTAAAGAGAGAGCAGCGGAGTGAAGACGACGTTGGAGGTATATTCTGCGTGCTCGTTGATGAAGTGGGTAGTCTAATAGAATGTGGCTAACCGATAATGGAACCTGACAATTCTCACAGAGAGGAGCAGGGCGCCTCTCCATGAGATAACCATGAGTAAGACGAGTATGGCCAATGCGAAGACGGGAGAGAGTAGACTCCCAACCTCGACACTGGTGACAAGAAGACGGCCAGTAACCTATACTCGGTTTAATAGATTGAAGTTTGTTACCGAGCAGAGTAGACCAACGTTGTTGCCAACGGGTGTGAAGGTGGGTAGCTATTGCAGCAAAATAGCCCGTAAATGGAACACCTCTATATGAAACTGGTAGGTCATGTGCTGCTGACCGCGCAGCAGTGTCTGCCTGTTCATTGCCCTGTACGTCAACATGATCAGGGACCCAACAAAAAACAATATCTTTATGCTTGGAAGAGATGCAGCATAGCCAAAGTTGGATACGGAGGACTAAGAGGTGAGGTGTATCAAATTTCTGTATAGCCTGTAAAGCACTAAGGGAGTCTGAGACAACCACAAATGATGACATAGGCATAGATGCAATACGGATAAGTGCTGCAAGAATGGCATACAATTCAGCAGTAAAGATACTAGCCGAAGATAGTAAATGCCCTCGTACGACGCTGTCCAGAAACACTGCTGCGAATCCTACGCAGTCAGAAGACTTAGAGCCATCTGTGTACACTGCAATGGCATGAGAATGAGAGTGAAAGTGGTCAAGAAAAAGAGAGCAAGAAGCTACCGTAGACAGTTGGGCTTTCGAGCAAGGGAGTGAGAAAGAACAGACTCGAACAGCTGGAACTTCCCAGGCGGTAGGGAAAAGTGTGATGCTACATGAACATAGACAGGTGGTAATTGAAGAGAAGACAAGAGCGAATGTAGGCGAAGAGAGAAGGGATGGAGCAAACAGGGGCGGCGAACAAATAAAGAATGTCTACTAATATCGGTGACCATTCTATAAATGGAAGGATTGCTGAGATCATGAGAGTGTACATAGTAGCGAAGGCAATGGGCATCACGGCGATCGGATAAGGATGGAACGTTCGCTTCTGCATAGAGGCTCTCAACAGGGGAAGAGCGAAAAGCACCAAGGCATAAACGTAATCCTTCGGGATGAATGGGGTTAAGGCTAGAGAGAGTAGCAGGAGAGGCTGCTGAATAGATCTGGTCACTATAATCAAGTTTCGATAAAATGAAGGCGGAATGTAGGCGAAGGAGAGTTCGATGATCAGCTCCCCATGAAAGATGAGCAAGGGTTTTAAGAAGGTTCAGCCGGCTGTGACAAGTTGCCTTCAGAGAGGTAATGTGAGGTTTCCAGGATAACCTACGGTCAAAGAGGAGGCCTAGAAACCTGACTGTATCACGTTCAGGGATACGAGAGCCATAGAGGTACAAAGGATGATCGGAGATGACAGAGCGTCTAGTGAAAGTAATTTGGTGAGTTTTGGTACTGGAAAATTTAAACCCATGTGTGGTGGCCCAATTGGAAACACGGTCGACCGCATGTTGGAGAGAAACTGTAATGAGGTGACAGTCAGCGCCTGCACATGCAATAGCGGAGTCATCAACATAGAGTGATGACCAAATATTGGATGGAAGACTAGAGGCAAAATCATTTATAGCAAGGAGAAAAAGTGTTGTGCTCAGAACACATCCCTGGGGGACACCTTCAGCTTAGATAAAGTCCAGGGAGAGCACATTATTAACCCGAACACGGAAATGTCTGTCGGTTAAAAAGTTCTTAAGGAAGGACGGTAGATTGCCTCGAAGGCCTAAGGAGTGGGTTTGGGCCAAAATATTATATCTCCAAGTTGTGTCATATGCCTTCTCAAGGTCAAAAGATATGGCAATAACTGAGTGGTTATTCGCAAAGGCATTACGAACATATGTATCCAAGCGTAGTAAGGGATCTATGGTAGAACGACCCTTACGAAAGCCATATTGATGAGTGGAGAGACTGTTGTGAGTCTCTAAATACCACACTAAACGTCTATTTACCAGGCGTTCCATCACTTTGCAAACTGCACTGGTAAGAGCAATGGGACCATAGTGGGAGGCTTCATGTCCTGTAGTACCCGGTTTGCGGAAAGGGAGAACAATGGCAGATTTCCACAGCTGTGGAAGAACTCCCTGTGACCAAATAAAAATGAAAAGGCATAATAGGACTGCAAGGGCTGACTGATGTAAATGTTGTAGCATATGAATATGAATGTCGTCGGGCCCAGCTGCCGATGATCGGCAAGCTGAGAGTGTTGCCTCCAGTTCCTGAAGTGTAAAAGGCACATTATACTGTTCTCTGAGAGAAGAAAAGTCCAAGGGTGCTAACTCTCTAGCAGACTTTGAGGAAAGAAACGAGGGGCATAGATGGAGCCCCAGAGAAATACAGACCAGATGATTGCCAATTTCATTGGCAACATCTAGTGGATTTGCTATATCAACACCGGCAACCCGCAGAACAGGAGCCGGGTCAGGAGAATATTTACCACTCAGTTTTCGTACTTTTTTCCAGACTGCACTCATAGAGGAAGCAGAGGTGATGGTGGAGACATAATCTCGCCAGCAAGTGCGTTTAGCGTCACGGATGACACGGCGAGCGATCGCACGCTTCTGCTTAAAATCAAGAAGTCTCTCTGTGGTTCTATTGTACCGGTACCTGCCCCACGCAGCGCGTTTCAAACGTACTGCACGAACACAAGCAGGAGACCACCAAGGCACACATTTCTGAGAATGCCTGCCCGAAGTTTGGGGTATAGAATGAGAAGCTGCCGTTAAAATGGAGGACGAGAAGAGGTGTAAAAGCTCATCAATGGAGGACGAAGTAGGAACCTCACTAAAAACAGTTAGTTGTGAGTAAAGGTTCCAATTTGCCTGATCAAATTGCCAGTGTGGGTTACGAAGAGGTGATGAATATGGAGGGGAAGTAAGAATGATTGGGAAATGATCGCTGTCATGTAAATCCGGGAGAACAGACCAGGTGAAGTCTAATGCGGTGGAGGGAGAGGAGACTGAGAGATCGATGCAAGAGAGAGTGTGAGTCCGAGGATCAAAATGGGTGTGAGTACCTGTATTTAAAACATGGAGGGGGTGGGTAGCAAGAAAAGCCTCTAACTGAATGCCACAGGAATCACAGTGAGACCCCCCCCCAGAGGAAATGATGGGCATTAAAATCGCCAAGTAACAGAAGTGGTTGCGGTACTGACGAAACAAGAAAGGCAATATCTGGGATAGATAATGCCCGAGAAGGAGAGAGATACAAAGAACAGAGTGTATACCACCTATGCAAGTGGATACGGGCTGCTGTGTAATGCAGCGAAGTACGAATGACTAGCTGATGGTACGGAATATCAGTGCATAGAAGAAGGGCACTTTCATTGAAGGTCCCATCAGGAAAAGGATCTGAAGAATACAATAAATTATAGCCTGAGATAGGATAGATAACGGCAGAGTGTAATTTTGGTTCCTGTAAGCAAACACCAACAGGGGAAAACTGGGAGAGCAACATCTGAAGCTCACCCCGATTACCCCTGAGGCCGCAAATATTCCACTGTAAATAGGCCATGATTGGCAACGATAAAGATACCTGAAATCTGCAGGTAAGGGTACCTACGGACTAGAGGGGTTAGAAAAGTCCACATGCGGTGGCAAAGGAAAACGTTCAAGTAGCGAAGGAACAGTGCATTGTGAAGAAAGGAGTTGCGCAGATGGAGAAGAGGAAAGAGAAGGAACAGAGGGTGGATCAGTGTCCATTGATGATTTGGTCTCTGTAATATATTCAGAGATTGCTTCAAGAGTTCAGAGACGTCATATGGGAGACAATATTGGAGATGGAAGGAGGAGGAGTTTGAGTAAAGATCAGAGCTGTAATGGACTGTACCAAGGTAGGGGGGGAGCGAAAGGGTGGAGGGAACTGGAGAAGTGTGGGAGGGGACAGAAGAGGCAGAAACCTGGGAGGTGGCAGAAGAGGAAGAAACTTGGGAGGGGACAGGGGAGGAAGGCACAGTACGAGGAGGAGGATGAACCTCCACACTTGTAACAGAGCCAGTGAAAGGGGAAGACTCAGGTACAGAGACCAGGAAGGTAAAATGTGGAAGTGGATGAAGGGAAGGAGGGGTTAAAGGAGATTTTTTGGGCCTCTGAGAAGTAGAGGGACGATTGGGAGGAGGTGTCTTACGAGGTCTTGTCGATACTGGGGTTTGTGAGGGAGGACACGAAGAAGTGAGGACAGACTGAGGAGTTGAAGTAGGGATGTCTGAGCCCAGGACAGCAAAAGAATTAGATACAGGAGTGACTATGGGACTGGCAACCGCAGAGGAGGCTGCAGAAGATGTGACCCCAGAAGTGGGGGGACGCTTTGAAACACGAGAATAAGAAACACATGGCAGTCTCCCTTGGAGGTGGAGATGAGAAACTGCCATTGCACAAGGGAGGCCTTCTGCCTCTTTGAGGCAACGAATTTCCTTCTCATTTAAGTAGACTTGGCTACGGCGAGAGTATGAAGGGTGAGCCTCATGACAGTTAAGGCAAGAGGGAGTTCGACTGCAAGACGTATTAGAATGGTCATCGGCACCACAGACTGGGCATTCGGCTATAGATCTGCAATATTTTGCTGGGTGGCCAAATTGCCAGCAATTCCTACACTGTTGCGGTGTAGGGATCACCTTCCAAACTTGTAACCGATGTCCTGCTACAGAAACAGAAGATGGGAGTTCACGGCTGTCAAAAGTTAAATGAGCCACATTGCAAGGGCATTATCTTCGCCTGCAGGCAGGAAGAACATAAGTGTCTGCCTTGAGAATTGGGAGATCTTGGAGTTCCAGCTGTTCGAGAATGTCAGTGCCACATGTCTGGAAATTCTGTTGGACTATAGTATGGGGCAGAATAACAGTGCCACTACAAGAATTGAGGGAATATTTTTCGATAGTAATAGGAATAGTATCAATATGTGAAAGAAGAGAAAGATCATGAGCTTGGGTAGAATTCTGGACTGTGATGATGTGTACCACTCTTAAGAGCATGAAAGGAAATATCTCTACCAACGTGGCATAGGAGCGCTTTGCCAATACTATGGTTGGAAAGATAGACAGTAGAAGAAGTCGGTCTTAATATAAAGAATTTAGTCCATTGTGTGGTCTGAAACTGAGTGTGGAGAGGGAGTGCGTGATGTGTCGGTCTTTTCCGAGTAGAAAGGGAAGGTAATGAAGTAACATCATTAGGAGATTGTCGTTGACGTTTAGAAGTGGGACCAGAGTCGGTCCAATGTGGGACGGGCTGGCGATTCAAAAATCGCCGCACCATAGAGGGAGAAGCTGGAAGCATAGTCAAAGGAGAGCGGAGGTCAGACAAATCAAAGGAGTCAGTGGAAGCCCCGGTACCTGAAGCGGGTGAGAAAACAGCACCAGCAAGAGGTACAGGGGCCTTAGGAATGTCTGAAGAGTGGCCAAAAGACGAGGAGAGGTCAGAACGGGGTGCGGTAACAATAAGGGGCCTGGGGGTAGCAGGGTCATGGATCGGGTACTCCATGGTTAGGTTACTTCTTTCTTTTTGTTTTTAAGAAAAGAAAAGAAAATAAAAATGAAAAAAAGAATAAAAAAAAGGGGGGACCGGGGAGGGATAGTTCCTAGGAGGAATGAAAGGGCCAGAAATCTCCCACCACGCCCAAGAGGACCTCAGCACCGCAAGTAGCGCAGATGCAGCCTGGAACCCGTGCCATACCCTACCCATCATGCCAGTAAACCAGCAATCCGGGATAGCAACCTCACATCTGCCGAGCTACCTCGATGGACAAAAGAGAGGGCGACCGGACATCTGCCACAAAGCATACCTCCATCGGCCACCACCCCCAGAATCCGAAAGGTGGCTTCCAGAGATACACCCGTCGCCCGAGAGACACCCAAAGCCACCCTCCGGGATACCGGAGAGGGATCGGGACATCCCCAGGCAATCCAAATTCCATGGCAAACTACGCCACCGCCAAGCACCTCAATGGAATGGGATGGACCCTGGTACCCTTTCCCCTACCTAGGAACTAGCGCGCCTGTGGGAAAAAATCCCAAAGGCCAAAAAGGAAGGGCAAAAGGGAGGGGTGGGGAGGAGGAGGAGGAAAGGAAAAAGGGGAGGATGGGAGAGGGAAGGGGGATTGGGGGGTAATTAGGTTTGGTCTGAGGAAGGAGACCGACAGGTCTAATTCCTCAGACCAAGAGCCTCTTCACCACGCTAGGGAGCCCCCTTTGAAGATAAAATTGTGAACAACAACGGGCCCAACACTGACCCCTGTGGAACACCGCTTGTGACGTGCCCCATTCTGATTTCTACCCATTTATGCAAATTCTCTGCTGCCTATTTGTCAGCCATGCCTCTACTTAGGAAAAAAATTCTCCTATTCCGTGTGCCTTAAGTTTCCTCAATAGCCTCTGATATGGAACTCTATCAAAAGCCTTATTGAAGTCCATAAACACAATATCATACTCATTACCATCATCTACCTCCTCAAACACCTTAGTATAAAAAGTTAGTAAATTCGTAAAACAGGAACGTCCCTTAGTAAAACCGTGTTGAGATTCATTAATCAATCTGCGCCTATCAAGATGGCTACGAATTGCTTCGGCAAGTATTGATTACATAAATTTTCCCACTATGGAGGTAAGGCTTATTGGTCTATAGTTCGAAGCCAAGGACCTGTCACTTGCCTTGAAAATAGGTATTACATTTGCCATTTTTCACTTATCAGGCACTATGTCAGTTTGTAGTGATATGTTGAAAAGATTAGCCAAAGGTATGGTAATTTCCTCTTTACATTCCTTTAACGCCTTTGCAAACAGTTCATCAGGGCCTGGGGATTTGTTAGGTTTTAGTTTCTCTCTTTGTCTGAGGACCATGTCACTAGTTCCCGCAATCGTGCCTAGTTTATTATCATCCTGTTCTACATACTCTATTATTTCAGGAATATCGCTAGTATTTTCCTGGGTGAAAACTGAGAGGAAGTAGGTATTGAGAATTTCACACATATCCTTATCACCTGTCAGTGATCTGACCAGAGTTACTCTTAAGTGGGCCTATCTTGGCCCTAATCTTACTTCTGTATACCTGAAAGAATCCTTTTGGGTTAGTCTTCGAATCCCTTGCGACCTTAGCCTCATAATCCCTTTTTGTTTTTCTTATTCCTTTCTTTATTTCTCTCTTTAATTGAATATATTGATTTCTTAACTTCCCATCCTCTCTTTTGAAATGCCTATATATGCCTCTCTTTTGACTAACGAGTTTTTAATTTATTGTTCATCCATTTGGGATCATTCTTGTTAGATCTAATTTCCCTACTCGGAACAAAAGTTGTCTGGGCAGCTAGAACTATGCTCTGATGAACGTCATATTGGCAACCAAGATCACCTACCTGACCCATAGTCAGGACATTCCAATTTAGCCCACCCAGGTAATTTTTCAGTCCCATGAAGTCTGCCAAGCGATAATCTGGGACAGAGATTTGATTGCAGTTATCTGGGTAATTCCATGATATGTTGATAAACCAGATACATGTGCAACTCTTGGGTATCTTTATTGAGGAAATGTTTCGCCACACAGTGGCTTCATCAGTCCATACATAGGAGAAACTTGAAGAACAGGAGGAGAATGAGGTAATCAGTCCCTCAACCTTGAGTCGATGTGTTCAGTCCATCAATCAAGATTGATGGACTGAACACATCGACTCAAGGTTGAGGGACTGATTACCTCATTCTCTTCCTGTTCTTCTAATTTCTCCTATGTATGGACTGATGAAGCCACTGTGTGGCGAAACGTTTCCTCAATAAAAATACCCAAGAGTTGCACATGTGTCTGGTTTATCAACATGTCGGTTCTCTGAACCATTCATCTACAATTCCATGATATATTGAAACTAAGTGATTTGTTATCACTTTCCCCAAGATCATAATTAACCTCAAGATTATTGATTAGTGAATCTTTGTTGGCAAGAACCTAGTCAAGCAGATTGTTTCCTCTAGTTGGGTCTCTCACAACCTGTTCTAAAGAGCAATCCTGAACCATATCAAGAAAGTCACTAGACTCAAGATTTCCTGTCATATTGTTACAATATAACCCCCAAATCCTTTTCACATTCTGTACTGCTAAGTTCAACATTATTAAGTTGGTAGGTGCTAGGGTTATGAACATATCCTATCTTTTGAACTTTACATTTATCTACATTGAACTGCATCTGCCACTTTCTTGACGTTAGGTAAGACACATATGCAACAGTTAGATATCTTTATTTCAAAAAGTTTCGACTACACAGTAGGCTTCTTCAGTCGAGTACAGAAAAGTTGATAGAAGCAGAAGAGACTTGAAGACTATGTAATCAGTCCATCACATTGACTGATTAATAAAGATACCTAACTGTTGCATATGAGTCTTAAATAACAACCTGTCGGTATTTCATACCATTTTGATGTTCACTTTCTTGACCACGAACTGAGTTTGTTTAAATCCTCCCGAAGTTATGAGACATCAACGTCTGAATCGATTATCCTACCTATTTTCGTGTCATCGGCGAATTTGCTTATATCACTAGTAATTCCCTCGTCAGGGTCATTTATATACATTATAAGCAACAACGGGCCTAAAACCGATCCCTGGGGAACGCCGCTTGTTACAGATTCCCACTCACATTTAACCCCATTTATTCACACTCTCTGCTTCCTATTAGTAAGCCATGACTCGATCCATGACAGCACTTTTCCCCCAGTGCTATGAGCAGCCACTTGTTTTAGCAGTCTCTGGTGCGGTTTCTCTATTAAAAGCCTTACTAGCCCCTTGCTCCCGGCATTTTAGTCGCCTTTTACGACACGCATGGCTTACAGAGGAAGAATACTATTCCACTTCCCCATGGAGATAAGAGGAAATAATCAAGAACAAGAACTAGTAAGAAAATAGACGAAAACCCAGAGGGGTGTGTATATATACGCTTGTACATGCATGTGTAGTGTGACCTAAGTGTAAGTAGAAGTACCAAGATTTACCTAAAATCTTGCATGTATATGAGACAGAAAAAAGACACCAGCAATCCTACCATCATGTGCAACAATTACAGGATTTTGTTTTACACTCACTTGGCAGGACGGTAGTACCTCCCTGAGCGGCTACAGTCTCTCAACCTACTACCTAAATTTATTATTATTATTGTTATTATTATTATTTTTATTTAACTTATGGTTTCAGCTCTAAACCTGTAAGGGTCATACACCGCTTGGGGAAACAGACTGCACTCAAATCCGATTCAAGGAAATTGAGAACTGCAGCTATTCCTTGTATTAAGAGCTCCCCCTCATAATCATGAATAAACTTCCTGAGGGTCTAGGAAGCTCAAATCACATGTGATGAGTCTTACGTGTCCTGTGGGTCTGGTGAACTGGTTGCTAAAGCTCACGCTTCACACACGGAGTGCCCGGGTTCGATTCCAGGCAGGGTGGAAACATTTCGACGTGTTTCCTTACACCTGTTGTCATGTTTACCGAGCAGCAAATAAGTACCTGGGTGTTAGTCGACTGGTGTGGGTCGCATCCTGGAGGACAAGATTGAGGACCCCAATAGAAATAAAACAGAATCCTCGATGACGCACTGCCTTTTTTGGGTTATCCTAGGTAGCTAACCCTCCGGGGTTAAAAATCCGAAGAAAATCTTATCTCTCTCTTATCTCTTTTCAACTTTTGAGTCCCTAAAAGGAACAAAGTGTTGGTTATTCAGTTGTAAAGAATGATTTAGTTCATACACTAAAAATATCCCAACATTATGCTAGTAAAAAAAATTAACGTTAAAATATTCTTTTTCTAGAAGAATGAGATTTTTGGTTAAGGAAAGTGGAGTTAAAGCCAATTATCCTTATTTATTTTCAATGGTTTATTGTCTTTAAAGATTGTTAACAATCTGAGGGTCATTAAACTCAATGTATAATTTAGATAACCAATCAAGAAAACTCTAATCCCTAAATTAGTCAAAAGCTCAGTATGTATACACTGAGAGAGGAGGATCGTGGGTAAACAAGAAGAAATAAGTAAACACCATTATGTAACCAAGCCACTTACAATATATTTTAATGAAATGTTTCGCATCACATGACGAGTAGACTATTGACAAAGGTAATATTAATTACAAAGTAATTTACCAGAAATAAATAAACAAATCTGTGAGTGTCCTAATCTCTTTTTATGTTAAGAACAAAATGAACCTTAATGAAAGATAATTTCCGTCCATATATTGGAAAAATAATGTTCAGGAATAATCAAGACTGAGTATTCTTGTGCTAAAATATAGTAAAAAGCTCTCTTAAGGTGGGATGGAGAACACTGAGTGCGAGTATACCTTTAGAAGGAATTGTTACGGTATCGTACTACTGTCTTGACCGTCTCTCGTGATACTGTAGGTATGAATATATTGTACTGATTATTTTATTAAAATTAATAAATAATATTTTTGATACACACTCAGTGGCCACTTTATTAGCTACACCTGCTCTATAATCCAGATATCTAATAATTTAATCACTTGGCAACATTTCAATGCCTAAAAGCATGCTGACAAGGTCAAGAGGTTAAGTTGTGGTATAGACTGAACATCAGCATGGGAAAGAAAAGTAATCTTAGTGACTATGACCGTGGAATGGCTTCTGGTACCTGAATTGTGATCGGAATATTCAGAACTGCTTATCATCTGGAATTTCCACTCACATCAGTTTCTAGAGTTTGCAGAGAATTGTGTGAAAAACGGAAAACATCCAGTGAGCGGCAGTACTGTGGGTGAAAATGCCTTGATAATGAGAGGTCAGAGAAAAAAGCCAGAATTTTTGAAGCTGACAGGAAGTTGACAGTGACTCGAGTCACTGTCATACAACAGTTGTATGCAGAAGAGCTCCTATGGATTCACAACACATCGAACCTTGAAGTGGCTTAGGTACAGCAATGGTAGACCACTTCCTTTTGTACTCCTGTCAGCTAAGAACAGGAAACTAGAGCTAGAGTAAGCACAACCTCACCAAAACTGGACACTTGAGGACTGGAAAAAACATCACCTTGTCTAACGAATAGCTATTTCTGCTGCGACATGCATATGGTAGGGTCAACATTTTAATTAAACCTTTAAAATTTAGTGAAACGTGAGAGTCACAGCAAGAATGTGCTGCCGACGAATCTGTGGCAACTGCTTTTGTACTAAGGAATGTTTCCAGCACTTTGTAGAATCCACGACTTGAAGAAATCAATCTTATCTAGGGGCAAAGAGTAAGGGGCCTACCATGTACTAAGAAAGTGGCCACTGTGTGTAATTGTAATTACAATATGCAATTTTTACATAATAATTAGAAGATACACTGTAATAAAGTGTAAATATATACGTGTGCAAATAGTTCAAAATTATTTACATAAAATTATCATATGAATAATATTTTTCATGAGATAACACCACCCATAATAAAATATATAAATATGCATTGCATTTTGACTAAATTACCCCACACAGGAAGATAATGGAGTATCGGCGAACGTTTAAACAAACATCACTGGCAGACAGAGTAAGGTTTGTGTGGATGTGGGTGGGCGGGATGTCAATGCGTGCCATCTCCTACCAGACTGGTGCCAGCATCAACACAGTCTACAGGTGGATCCATCGCTGGCAGAGAGAAGGCAACGTAAACACAAAACATCATAGGTGCAGACTAGGCATAAAGTGCAGAAATGTGGACTCAACGATTATTCGTAATTAATGTACAAAACACCTGCTGAATCTTTGCTGAATGAAATGTTGACCTTACTTACCCGTCCATCCATGTACTTGAATAACATGACCCTTTTGTGTTGAATCATAATCTAGCATTTGAATTTTACAAAATAATAATAATAATAATAATAATAATAATAATAATAATAATAATAATTTAAGAGTCAATCAGTATTATAGTTTCGATGACTTGAAACGTCAGTTCCCCTGTTTTCTGATACGTTATTTTTCCCTTATAATCTACTTTCTCTATAATTATTATCGCATTTGCTTTGTATGCTTTGATAAGGTGATGTCTAGTATTTTTCTTTAATTCAATTGTCTGCAACACAATTATGAAAGCAGACAGAGCAAATGCGATAGTAATTACGGGTAAGGTAGATTATAGGGGGAAAATGAACATGATATTAGGAGACAAGGAAACTCACGATCCTCTTAATAATTACCTTCTATATATCTATTCATTCTAAAAGATTTCTTAAAATCTCTTGAGGAACGACACTAAACCACACTTATCACACTCATTAAAAATTCAAACTGTTTTAAATTTTCTACCATAATATGATGGCTTGACAATGACCTAAAGTGGACTGAAATGTAGTTAAGTTTTTATTTCTCTTCATCAGACTTGTCATTTGTCACTGTTACTGTATTGTGACTTTTGTTCCAAACTGACTGCAAATCTTGTAATCATTACTTTGCCTGCAGTAAACTGTAAGTAAATAAACAGAAGTAAATATCTTTCACTTTAGTTAAAATTTAATAAATTCAATTTAAGAAAATTATCCTTGGTGTTAGAGTCTAGGAGGGCTAGAGCCTTAACTAGCCAGTTGCAGTTGATGGATTCGCTAGTTTACTTTACAATCTTTCGACTACAACGAGGGTCATTACTGCTGCACATAATCTGTAGGATGTAGTCAAGAATTATTTTTTCCTTAAAATTGCGAATACAGTAAACTGTCAGCGATGATACACTGAGAGATAAACACATCTCTGAAAATATATCAATATATTCGATAATCTTGAACTCAAGCACTTTTTATTAAATAATATATTTCGACGGGGGTGAAGAGGAGTGATTTCAAAACTTCGTTCCACGTAGACCTTGATTTATTAAAATTTCCATACTCACTTGTGATGGCCCCGATTGGGAATGTTGCAAATTTCATGCAAAATGATTATTATTTTTTTACTTTTTAATTATAGAGAAATGAAAGTTGGTCGTCCGGAGGGAAGCAGGAACTCTAGTGGGGAAACAGGTGTAGACAACGACGTGCAATAACCATTGTTACGAACTTAAAATACCACGGGAGATAGTAAACAAGGGGATGCCTAAAGAAATAGTGAAGATAAAATACAAGAAATAACTGGTGAAGGCACCATTGTCAGTGCTAGTGCTGAAGATAGTAATGAGACAGATAAACACCCAACAGTAGGGAATGCAGTCACAAAAAACAAGGCAGACAGAAACCAGGCCTATGCAAATTCTATGCATTAGGTATCTGCAGGCGTGGAATATCTGGAAAAGGAAAAACAGGTGGGACGTGCAACTTTGACCACCCTTGGAGATGCCGTGTTCATATGACAACACGACAATGCAACCTTCCTTTCTGTAAGCTTTTCCACCCTGAAATGTGTCACTCTTCAGTTCAGGAAAGACAATGTTATAACTTACGTTGTCAAACACACTACCTAAAGGATACAATAAGACACAGAACATCCAGACCATGGGAAAACCTGGGTAGCCACAACCACTCCAGAGAGAGAGAGAGAGAGAGAGAGAGAGAGAGAGAGAGAGAGAGAGAGAGAGAGAGAGAGAGAGTGAGAGAGAGAGAGAGAGAGAGAGAGAGAGAGAGAGAGAGAGAGAGAGATTTTTAGCTTCAGGAAAAAAAAAAACTGGCAAGAAATTACAGAAATGGCACACTAACTCCGATCATTTCTGGAGTGGAATCACAGTCGATGGCCTCCACTCCAGAACAGCAGATATTACTGCAAGGAAAAATGACCCCCTCCCCATACCATCAATGCCACCATTCCGACAACATTCATCTTTGCATATTTACAGGGTCTAAAGCCAACAACGAGAAACAATATACCTTTCATAAGAACATAAGAACATAAGAAAGGAGGAACACTGCAGCAGGCCTGTTGGCCCATACTAGGCAGGTCCTTTACAATTCATCCCACTAACAAACATTTGACCAACCCAACTTTCAATGCCACCCAAGAAACAAGCTCCGATGTGCAAGTCCCACTCAAATCCAACCCCTCCCACTCATGTACTTATCCAACCTAAATTTGAAACTACCCAAAGTCCTAGCCTCAATAACCCAACTAGGTAGACTGTTCCACTCATCAACTACCCTATTTCCAAACCAATACTTTCCTATGTCCTTTCTAAATCTAAACTTATCTAATTTAAATCCATTACTGCGGGTTCTCTCTTGGAAAGATATCCTCAAGACCTTGTTAATATCCCCTTTATTAATACCTATCTTCCACTTATACACTTCGATCAGGTCTCCCCTCATTCTTCGTCTAACAAGTGAATGTAACTTAAGAGTCTTCAATCTTTCTTCATAAGGAAGATTTCTAATGCTATGTATTAATTTAGTCATCCTACGCTGAATGTTTTCTAACGAACTTATGTCCATTCTGTAATATGGAGACCAGAATTGAGCTGCATAATCTAGGTGAGGCCTTACTAATGATGTATAAAGCTGCAGTATGACCTCTGGACTTCTGTTGCTTACACTTCTTGATATAAATCCCAGTAATCTATTTGCCTTATTACGTACGCTTAGGCACTGCTGTCTTGGTTTAAGGTTGCTGCTTACCATAACCCCCAAGTCCTTTTCGCAATCTGTATGGCTAAGTTCTACATTATTTAACTTATAAGTACTAGGGTTATGGGTACTCCCAAGCTTCAGAACCTTGCATTTATCTACATTGAACTGCATCTGCCACTTTTCTGACCAAGAGTAGAGTTTGTCTAAATCCTCCTGAAGTTCCCTAACATCTACGTTTGAATCAATTATCCTACCTATCTTCATGTCATCGGCGAATTTGCTCATATCACTAGTAATTCCTTCATCAAGATCATTGATATGTATTATAAACAACAACGGGCCCAAGACTGATCCCTGTGGAACGCCACTTGTTACTGATTCCCACTCGGATTTAACCCCATTTATGGACACTCTCTGCTTCCTGTCTGTGAGCCATGATTCGATCCACGAGAGCACTCTTCCCCCAATGCCATGAGCTGCTACTTTCTTCAACAGTCTTTGGTGCGGAACTCTATCAAATGCCTTACTAAAATCTAAGTAAATAATATCAAATTCTTTATCGTGGTCAACAGCCTCAAAAGCTTTACTGAAGAAAGTTAATAAATTAGTTAGACAAGACCGGCCTTTTGTGAATCCATGCTGAGTATCATTAATCAAGCTATGCTTATCGAGATGGCTTCTTATAATTTGAGCTATAATTGACTCTAGTAATTTGCCTACAATTGAGGTCAGGCTTATTGGGCGGTAATTTGACGGTAACGACTTGTCCCCTGTTTTAAAAATAGGAATTACATTAGCCATCTTCCACATATCAGACACTACACCTGTTTGAAGAGATAAATTAAAAATATTAGTTAATGGTTCACAGACTTCCATTTTGCATTCCTTTAGAACCCTTGAAAAAACCTCATCAGGACCCGGTGACTTATTTTGCTTCAGTCGGTCTATCTGCTTCACAACCATTTCACTAGTGACTGTGATGTTACATAACTTATCTTCTTCAGGCCCACTATAAAAATTAATTACCGGAATATTATTAGTGTCTTCCTGTGTAAAAACCGAGAGAAAATAATTATTTAAAATCGAGCACATTTCATTCTCTTTGTCAGTAAGATGCCCATAGTTATTTTTAAGGGGACCTATCTTATCTCTGACTTTTGTTCTATAGACCTGGAAAAAACTTTTTGGGTTAGTTTTAGAATCCCTAGCAACTTTAATTTCATAGTCCCTTTTAGCTTTTCTTATCCCCTTATATTTTCTTATCCCCTTAAGCTTTTCTTATCCCCTTAACTTTTCTTATCCCCTTAGCTTTTCTTATCCCCTAGCACGATAAGAGACAACATAATAAGTGTCAGGGTCCCAAGACTGTTCAACTGCCTCTCAGCATACATATGGGAGATTACCAATAGACTCCTGGCTGTCTTTCAAGAAGGCACTGAACAGGCACCTAAAGTGAGTACCTGACCACCTGGGCTGTGGAACGTACATCGGGTTGTGAGTAGATAAATAGTAACAGCCTGGTTGATCAGGTCCTGATCCAACATGAGGCCTGGTCACAGACCTGGCCGCGGGGGCGTTGACCCCCGAAACACTCTCGAGGTATACTCCAGCTATACATTGATCCATATCGACCATAATGTATCTTTTTTAGACATTCCTTGTTGCAATATTCACTAAAATACACTCAACTTAATAATACAAATGAAAAGTTGATATTTGTGACCTTTTTTTTATAAAAAATTCCAAGCTGTGTGAAAAGATTAATACTAAATGTTAGTTTAAAAACAACACAAAACAAAAATAATAAAACAAACTGTGTTTTCTTCCTATACCTTTGAAAAATTATATGCTTTTTTACATTATTACACAAATTCTATAACAGCTCAATAAATAAAATTTGAAAACCATGAGTGACAAAAAAACCTTAACAGCTTCAACTCTGAGAAACTACTGAACTTGTGACGTATTCTAGTTAGCTCGGTCTACAGTGAACAGTGTTGTGTCTCAAGTAAAGAAAAAATAGTGAAATACACAAATCATTATATTTTCTAAGGTCATTTCCTAATTCTATTTGGTATGATGAACTCCGTATGACTCACGAAATTGTAATGACACGATTGCAATCGTGTCATTACGATTTCGTGAGTCATGTTGACGGCTTTGAGGGGACGTGAGCTAGAGTTCGTCACGGCCACGCTAGCTGGAGATTGGTCTGTAAAAACTTGCATTTGTGGTCACAGTGGTGCCTATGCTAACCTTCCTATGGTGTAGAAATATACCTAGTTGGACGAATCTTATTGTGGCTAGCTGGTCCAGTGGCTAACGCGACGGTCTGGAGTTTTAGACTCTCTGACCGCGGGTTCTAACCCCGCCCGTGGTATGGTTTGAACTCCCTATGTAAGAGCATTTGTGTTATAATATTAAATACTGTTAGGAAACATTGCAAATAAGTTATTCACATATTAAATGAAAATTTATCTGTTGACTCTTCAACTACTTGTAGTCAGTTTTTATAATAGGGTCAATTTATAAGTCATCGCAACTATTTGAGAACACTACTGCAAATACGGAAAATTCGTAATATATTTTAAAGCTCACGACACAAAATACCAAAAGTATCGTCAAGGAAATAGACAAGCAAAAACACTCTTAATATATTATCTTTTGTCCCAGGATGTAGTTATATGGTGGACAACTGAGCTTTTATTAGTGTAGTAATGAAGGGTCCTCGTGATGTGTCTCTGTTTACATATTCTAATTTAGATATTTCTTTAAATACTGTCAGTAACACTAACATTACAGGGAGAACAAATAATCTGATAAATCCTTATGGAACAAACAGTTGGCATAAGTTGATTCTTATACGGAAGTAATTGTACGTGACACGTTCGTATTGAGAAAAACTAGTGCACATACGAAAAATTCGAAACAAATATTTAAAATCTAATAAAAAATGAACCTTAAATATTATCATCAGACTAGGCATATATACAGGCGTTCACAGATAATAGATAAACAAAAAATAAATATTTATTTCAATATTTCCATTTTTGTTAATCTTTTTTTAATCTCACTTGGCTGCAGTCTCGGGCATTGGGAACCCCTGCCGTCACATTCTAGGGAGAACCCATGTCCATTTGTACGGATAAGTCAGTATCCATGGCCATACACTGCATGTATGAAGACAAGCTTAGGATTGTAACACATTTAGCAGAACAGGAAAAAGTGAGTCCTTTGTATTTCGAATTTTACAACATGTCTTACAAATGTGTTAAACTGCAGCCTTTTGAGTACCACGTGAGATTAAAAATTAAAAAATAGAGAGAAGGAAATAAAATATGTGTTTGTTATGCTTATCTCTGGAATCCTGTGCTTATGTCCAATCTGATGACACGATTTAGGGTTTAATGTTATTATATTTTAAATCTTATTTCGAATTTTCCACATTTGCAATAGCTTTCTCAATAACATTAGTTGCCATTACTTTAGTTCTAACTGTCGCATAAAGATCCAGTTATACCACCTGAATGTTAAAACAGGATTTATAAGTTTACCTCTTCCAGAATATGTAAATATAGAGCCATGCGTTAAGAAACCTTCCTATACCAACTATACTATAATATTTAACTGCATAACTGCATTCTGAGACTAAAGATCATGTACTATGTGTTAATAGCCTTTACATTATAGAAAAGGCTCAAATAAGTTTTGATTTAAAAATCTGAGAGGGTATCTAGCAATATTCAATTAAAGCTTGAACATAATGCCTATGTGGAAAATACTGTATATATTTTCCAGAAATACAGTAGTTATATGTAAATAGATGGCCATACTGTATTTAATAAAATTTATGTTATCGAAAACGGGAAGCTGCGCCTGCGCAGAAGGAGTCGCCATTTTGTTTGAATTTTGACTAGAAGCGTTAGTGTAATGGGAAGAATTTTTCGTGCTCTAGAGGTTAAAATTGGGCTGACACCTCTCAAATAGGAGACGAAATTGTTGGATGTGCATTCCTGCATAATTTGAGTATCAGGCGACAGGACAGGACAACTCCAGGAACCTCAGATAAGCTGTCTAATTTATGTTTAAATTCTGGCCAGTAAATTTTTCATAAATGTAGGCAAAGGGGGGGGGTCATGTACATGACACATTAATCTCCAGTTAAATTGGTGAGTGTTATGATTAAGATATATTCTCCTTCTGTTATATAAATGTGTTGATATATAATCATTTTTTAATTTAATATACAGTCCACAAATTTATATATTTACAAGCATTCCTGGTGATGTATTTCTCATGTGTAATTAATAGGTCCAGCAACTTGTGGATATGACAGTGTTAGGTATCGAAGGGGGACATTTTTTGCGACCTAGGTGTCCCAAATTCCTACTTGTCTAACTGATAAATAATAATTATCTTTGTTCATTTACTGTTATGTAAATAATGATACATCCAAGTAAATGCAATTTTCCACAGCCTACGTGTTTCCATTTCTATCACTTTCATTATAGTAGGAGAGTCTAGTCAGTACCTGCCAGCCACTAGCTAAGGTAATACACTCTCCTCCAGTTGATTTTCTAATAATTATATTCTTTCGCCTTATTTCATTATTTTTAATTAAAAACCTGTTACTTGACGTTTTGAATACCTTAGTATCAATTTACAAATCCGTATGATTTTGAATGATCATCGATAAGTTGAATTTTAAGAAATTTCACTGAAACAATAGCTAAGTCTTCGCTTTCCCCGTTACATAATTAGCACTCTGGGAGTTTTGTATAACATCCTTGTTTAAAACTGTGCACAACTGACTCTTACTAAATAGCTGTCGAGTTTGTATATTCCATCCTATCATGTTTGGTGAGAGAGGATTCAGTAGTGTACCTCTATATAATGGAACTATTAGGTAAAATATACCCTGAGCTGCTGCCCACTCCGGCGGAAGATTGCAAGCACTAACGTGATAAAATATTGCATTTGACTTCTGATGCGTCCTTTCCGTGTACTGATGTTGGGCTAACCTGATTTCAAGTGAGTTACCTGTCTGCACTACGTACGAAAGTGAGCATAATGTGCATGGGACCTTGTAAACACCACCAACAATGTTTTATGGCGCATTCTTAATCAACTTCTGCTTCACTGCCCCGATGTTCATGAAGACAATATTTAAACTGAGCTTTATCAATGCATCATGCAGGCTGGCGAGATTCTTACTGTAGGGAAAAACTTGTATATTTTTCGTGGCAAGTACTTCCCTAGGTTCAGTCCTGTAGAAAATCTTGGCTGCCAATAACACCTCAGCAAAATCCCTAGAATATCGCAGTTTAGTGGCTATGTTGAATATCTTATTAATTTCATCATCAAAATATTCAGGGCTACAAATACGTAAAGTTCTCAAGGACACTGCAAGGAAAACACTCATTTTAACCCTAGATTCATAACTGGAATATAATGAATGTATGACGACACATTAGTTTTCTTCCTGTTCACTGTAAATTTAAATTACTTGTAAGACGTTGCATTAGAACATCTAGTAAAGGCAATTTTGCATCTACTTCGTGCTCTGTTTTAAATTTAATTGAGGGTACTAAATTATTGATTCTATGAAGGAACTCGTCAGTATCGCTATCTCTAAGCCACAGATAAAGAGCATCATCTACTTATCTGAACCACTTAGATTTACTAGGATAGATATCTTTAAGGATTTTAGTCTCAGAATTCCATATACAAGTCCTGAGTACTGAACTAAGTGAATTTCTCATAGCCATGCTTGTTTTTGAGTAAAGTATTTACCTTCACTTACGAACTTACAGTCTATCACACTAAGATTAATTAGCTCAATGATTATGTTAGTGGGGTAAAGCATGAAAAAGTTTTCTAGTTCCTCTTCAAGAAACGTAAGCAAATCGTGGACAGAGACTCTAGTAAATAATACTGTGGATATCAAAACTCATAAGTGTAATTTTTGGAACCTTTATGCAAGATTATTTTTAATACGAGCATCCGAAATCTTTCCTACCATGGGAGTTAAAAGTAGCCATTTCGATAGGTTTTATGCTGCCGAGCCTACTGAATTTATATTAGGACGGACTGGGTTTCCGGGTTTATGGGTATTAATTAATCCATAAAGACAAAGCAGAGTTTCCAAAATGGCCGACAGATATTTAGCGGTTTAAGTCGTTTATTGATGTGAGAGTTAACCTGTTCTAGGTCATTCTTAGAGGTTCGTACGTTTCATTATCTCTTAGTAAACTGTTCATCTTATCTAAATATTTAACTTCATCTAGAATGAAAATGAGTTAGATTCATCAGCTTCCGTGAGACGCAAGGAATGACTGATTGTTACTAAGAACCTTGTATGCTTTGATAAATTGTAGAGGGCAGTTGGGAAGCACTGGACGGAATAAGGAACTTTAAAGATATTAAACGCATCAGGCGTCAGGTCACCATGTTTTTCTAACATACAAAACGACTTAACTAGTTGTACATAATTAACTTTCCTAGTTGTGAGAGGGAAATTTAATCTAAACCCTAGAACTGGTTACTGATCGCTATTTAATTCTTTGCTAGACACGTTAATAGCAAAATCCGGATTCGCATGTGTAGTCTAGCCACTCTCTGCTATAAGATTACTTAGTTTCCTTGTATGAGTGCGCTCAGTGTTCCAACTTATCATTCTCGGCTCATCATAAATGTAATCAAGTAGGCAGTTATACCACCTTGGGTGAATCCTGATAAAGAATTCTACCCTGGCTCTCCTCAGTTGGAAGATAAGCAGCTTTTCATATCGCAAGTAGGGATTACCAATACTCCTCAAGTTGTCTTCCAGTGGAAACTTGGTAGGTTCCTCAAGTCAGTTCCTGTCCAGCAGGGTTGGTATGAATACCTGATACCTGAAAGATGCTATCAGTCAGAACTGTATCACATGGGATGAGACCATTTTCTACGTGTAGAGTATCCCGAACTCTTTGTTTAAAAGCTGGTCTGGTGACAGACCTCACTTCGCATTTACTTTTCAAAATTTTGTTAGTTCCTCCTCAACCTATTTATGATCATGACAATTTTAGTGCCAATAAGATACGGATTACCCATCTCGTCTTCCACAGAGTGTGGGAAAATCCTAAAAAGACAATAAATCATTTTACTTCGACTCAAAATGAGATCACTAAGGAGAGTAAGGTGGTACCAGGTGGCAAAGTCATGTTGCAAAATTTTAATCAAGGCAGTATGTCAAAGCTTGTCCCCAAGTTTGTTGGTCCTTATTTTGTTCTCACATCTTGATGGTAACAAGTTCGACTTGAAGGAGATTGCCAGTTTCGAAATTAGGAAATCTTTTCTTGACCACACGAAGTACACTGTCATTTAAAATGAAGGGACATTCAACAACCAAGAACAACGATACATTTCTGTGACACTGATACAACCTCTTATCCGATTCTTGTGCTATTTATACTGTCATCATGCTAATACCTGTATTGTTAGTTGCACTCACATATTGGAGTTAGTATCAACTACACCATGTACGCTGAGGTCAGTGGTCAATACGCTGAGGTCAGTGGTCACCTGCGGTCATATCTGTCCTAAGCTCTGCGAGTTGGCGTGGGGTGTTACCAAGCACCATGGCTTGTTGTAGTGTTTTAGAATCTCAGGTTAAAGTGTTGAAGAAGGAGGTTCTACTTTTTCAGGAGGAAAATAAGAGGCTGAAGCTTTGCCTAGATGAGTTTGGAAGTGAGTGTGAGAAGGACTTAGCTGGTAAGGAGGAAATTATCACTAGCAGTGACAGTGGCAGCCGCTTTAAGTGGCAAGTGGTTCACAGTTCAGGAAGAAGGGAGATAAAGAGGGTTAACAGAGAAGATGTGAAGGTAGGAAATCGATTCTCTGTTCTCCAGGACGAGTGCACTTCAGTGGTTAGTGAGGTTGAAGGTACCACTGATTCTCCTGCTAATCAAGGTAAGAATATTTTAATAGTACGAGATTCTCAGTAAGATATATGGACCGTTCATTTTGTAACAGAGACAAAAAGGTCAGACAGAGGGTGTGTCTTCCTGGAGCTGGTGTTGGTTACATAGTCAGCAGGTTGAATAATATTATGTCAGGTAATGGGAACAAGCCCATTATCTGTCTTTGTGCTAGGGGTAATGACATTGGGAAGGGCAGGAGACAGGAGCTGCTGGATAAGTACAGGTCAGCCATAGAAGTAGTTAGGTCTAAGGGAGGGATCCCAGTCATATGTAGCACCCTGCCTAGGAAGGGAGTGGGCAATGAATGGATGTATAGGGCAATTGGTATAAATTGCTGGCTAGACAGGTATTGCAAGAAACTTGCAATCCCATTCATTGATAACTGAGACCTATTCTTTGGCAAACGTGATGCATATGGAAGGGATGGAGTTCATCTCTCTGGGGATGGAGTGGTTGTATTAGGGAATTCGATTGAGAGGGTAATTGATGACTTGTCTTGGAATTTAAACTGATAGATTATAGAGATATGGGTGTTTGTGGAAAACAATCAGGCTGCAGTATTAGGGTTAAAAACAGCAGTTATTACCGGGATACCTCAGGGATATGTTTAAAAGACAATATTCAAAATAAAGTTGCTAGTAATGACAAATCAATTGATCAACAAACAAAGAGAGATAGCAGATGGCAACGAGTAAATAGCTCCCTTAAGTTTTACTATACAAATAGTAGGAGTCTAAGAAATAAGATAGATGAGCTAAGATTACTTGCAAGTGTAGGTAATATAGATATTATTGGTATAACAGAGACCTGGTTCAACCTGAAAGATAGATAAATGCCTTCTGAATGCAACATACAGGGTTATAAACTATTCCACACTGATTGGGTCAACAGGAAGGGTGGTGGAGTGGCGATGGACGTCAGTGAAAATTTAAATTGTTGTCTTAGACATGATATAAGATTAGAAACATCGAACACAGAATCTATTTGGCTACAGTTTCTCGAGGGTCGTGACAAATTAATTTTGGGTGTGATTTATAGGCCCCCAAACCTTGATAGGGAGTGCAGTAAGCTGTTATGGGACGAAATTCATAAGGCATCTAGATATGAAAATGTTGTGATAATGGGAGATATTAAATTTAGACAAATTGATTGGAACAATATGACAGGAAATCTTGACTCTAGTGACTTGATATGGTTCAGGATTGCTTTTTAGAACAGGTTGTGACAGAACCAACTAGAGGAAACAACCTGCTTGACTTGGTTCTTGTCAACAAAGAGTCACTAATTAATAATCTTGGTGTTAATGATGAGCTTGGGGAAAGTGATCACAAATCACTTAGTTTCAATATATCATGAAATTAAGCAGATAACTGCAATCAAATATCTGTCCAAGATTTTCGCTTGGCCGACCTCATGGGACTGAAAAATTACCTGGGTGAGCTAAATTGAGATGACCTGACTATGGGTCAGGTAGATGATCTTGGTTTGCCATTATGACGTTTTTCAGAGAATGGTTCTAGTTGCCCAGACAACTTTTGTTCCGAGTAGGCAAATTAGATCTAACAAAAATGATCCCATATGGATGAACAATAGATTAAAACATCTCACTGGTCAAAAGAGAGGCATATATAGGCGTATCAAAAGAGGGAATCGGCAGTTAAGAAATCAATATATTCAATTAAAGAGAGAAATAAAGAAAGGAATAAGAAAAGCAAAAAGGGATTACGAGGCTAAGGTCGCAAGGGATTTAAAGACTAACCCAAAAGGGTTCTTTCAGATATACAGAAGTAAGATTAGTGACAAGATTGGCCCACTTAAGAGTAACTCTGGTCAGATCACAGACAGTGATAAGGATATGTGTGAAATTCTCAATACCTGCTTCCTCTCAGTTTTCTCCCAGGAAAATACTAGTGATATTCTTGAAATAATAGATTATGTAGAACAGGATGATAATAAACTATGCACGATTGCGGTAACTAGAGACATGGTTCTCAGACAAACAGAGAAACTAAAACCTTACAAATCCCTAGACCCTGATGAACTGTTTGCAAGAGTGTTAAAGGAATGTAAAGAGGAACTTAGCATACATTTGGCTAATCTTTCAATATATCACTGCAAACTGGCATAGTGCCTGATAAGTGGAAAATTGCAAATGTAATACCTATTTACAATGCATGTGAAAGGTCCTTGGCTTCGAACTATAGACCAATAAGCCTTTCCTCCATAGTGGGAAAATTTATGGAATCAATAACTGCAGAAGCAATTCGTAGCCATCTTGGTAGGTACAGATTGATTAATGAATCTCAACACGGTTTTACAAAGGTGCGTTCCTGTCTTACCAATTTACTAACATTTTTCACTAAGGTGTTTGAGGAGGTAGATCATGGTAATGAATATGATATTGTGTATATGGACTTCAGTAAGGCTTTCGATAGAGTTCCACACCAGAGGCTATTGAGGAAACTTATGGCACACGGAATAGGAGGAAATTTTTTTTCCTGGGTAGAGGCATGACTGACAAATAGACAGCAGAGAGTTTGCATAAATGGGGAGAAATCAGAATGTGGGCACGTCACAAGCGGTGTTCCTCAGGTGTCAGTGTTGGGCCCGTTGTTGTTCACAATTTACATAAACGACATAGATGTGGGAATAAATAGCGACATAAGCAAATTTGCTGATGACACCAGAATAGGCCGCCCAATTCATTCTAATGAGGACGCTAGAGCACTCCAGGATTATTTGAATAGACTGACGCAATGGTCGGAGAAGTGGCAGATGCAGTTTAATATAAACAAATGGAAAGTTCTAAATGTTTGACAGGAAAATAACTATGCGGCAAATAAACTTAATGTATATCTTAATACTACTGATTGTGAAAAGAATTTAGGAGTTCTGGTTAGCAGAAATCTAAAACCAAGACAAAAGTGCATTAGTGTCCGCAATAAAGCTAACAGAATTCTTGGCTTCATATCTAGAAGAATAAATAATAGAAGTCCTCAGGTTGTTCTTCAACTCTATATATCCTTGGTTAGGCCTCATTTAGACTATGCTGCTAAATTCTGGTCACCGTATTACAGAATGGATATAAATGCTATGGAAAACGTACAGAGGAGGATGACAAAGATGATCCCATGTATCAGAAATCTTCCCTATGAGGATAGACTGAGGGAACTGAATCTGCACTCTCTCGAAAGGCGTAGAATTAGGGGGGATATGATGGAGGTGTATAAATGGAAAACAGGAATAAATAAAGGGGATGTAAATAGCGTGCTGAAAATTTCCAGCCAAGACAGGACTTGCAGCAATGGTTTCAAGTTGGGAAAATTCAGATTCAGGAAGGATATAGGAAAGTACTGATTTGGTAATAGAGTTATGAATGAGTGGTGCAAACTCCCGAGTACAGTCATAGAGGCTAAAACGTTGTGTAGTTTTAAAAATAGGTTAGATCAATACATGAGTGGGTGTGGGTGGGTGTGAGTTGGACCTGACTAACTTCTGCTGCTGGGTCTGGTGCCGTGCTCCTTCATTGAGTAGAGGTGACCAGACTGGCTGGGTCATTGGGTTAATCGGGGGGGAACACATGGACCTGCTGTGCATGGGTCATTAGGCCTGTTGCAGTGTTCCTTCTTTCTTATGTTCTTATGTACATATATTTCATGGTATAAACCTTGGTAATAAATACCGACAAGTTGGTTTAGAAAGACACGTAAGCAAACACTATGACATATTTATTAGAAAACGTTTCGGTCCTGGGACCTTGATCACTTCTAACATACAGAGGTAGAAAGACATTATATATATAGGCGGAGAGTGAGGTGTGAGTGACGCACGGTGACCTGAAGAATGTCATGTTGGGATGAGGACGGGTAGACGATGTCATAGTGTTTGCTTACGTGTCTTTCTAACCATATATATTTCATGTATATATGTGCAAGACAAGCCACGGGGGGGGGGGATCTTTAGCTCAAGTACTTTCACACTTCTCACTGCGTCATCAGGAGTTATGCAGTGTTGCAAGGCTACAACTGAAGTAATGAGAGGGAAGTCTTCTGAGAATAGCGTGGTGCGGGTCTGTCACATGCTGCTGGCTCTCTCTGAAGATACAATGGGTGTATATGTACACCCATTGTATCTTCCTTGCAAGTTCTGTAATTATAACCTTTAATTGCTCATGCAGTATCTCTATCATAAGCAAAGGCGTTCCTGTGTCACCAGTCACACCCTCGAAAATGCTACTGCCTGTTATTGCTTTACAGATGCATAGGTGCATCTGCATCCCAAACATGTGAACAGCACTTGACATCCACTACAGCTCATTGAGCACCCCTGTGCAGAGAGATTATCCAGCGCTGCATTGATGTCCACTCACATCATCCATTGTCATCTCCGTTACCATTTCCAACCTCTTTTTCTCTTCCGCAACCAGTTCTGAAGAGTTTTTTATGGACCTAGTTTTGAGTTTGTATTTCTTTTGTAATAGAGTAAGGCAGAACAACAGTCATTCTAGTAAAGGTATCAGTTGACATTAATTAAAACTGGTGACAACTTTTCAGACTGTCGTCTGTAATGGCGTGGAAGAATGAAGAGTTATTGGTATCTTTGCTGGCTGGAGCTGTGTATCTTACTGTTGCTCATACTCTTCTCCCACACGGTAGGTTGATATTTTTCGAACATATTGTAAGATAAGGAGATATATCGTCGTATGATTCGAGATATTCAGATTATATATCAGTAATTTCTCGAGATACTAAAGCTATTAAAAGCCTTTGTCTCATAGGTGTAATTTTATAGTAATTTGATTTCTGAGGTCAGTGGTCATGTGAGTTCATCCTGACCTAAGCTGTCTGGGAATTAGCGTGGAGTGTTACCAAGCACCATGACTTGCTGTAGTGCTTTAGAATCTCAGGTTAAAGTGTTGAAGAAGGAAGTTCTACTTCTTCAGGAGGAAAATAGGAGGTTGGAGGGAGGGGCGAGTCATTTTTCAGTGATCAGGAAATTAAGATTGAAAAATTATGTAAAATGATTTCTTACTGAAAAATAGTGCAAAATTCTGGCAACATTTTAATGTAATCGGCTTGTTTCTATCATATTTCTAAGTATGTTTTTCATTAAATATGTTTTTTTTTGTTCTTGCTGGTAGGAAGAGGACATGTTGGCAATTAGTGTTTCTAGAAGGATGGGTTAGGTGTTAGGCAACAACACCTCAAAACCATAGAATCTGCAGTTTATTGTCATTCGAATTGGGCCTTGGTTTGTAGTTTCTTGGTTTGTAATTTCTTACATAAGCACATACTCCACCACCTTGTCTATTTCTATCTAAGCGTTTTATGTTGAAACACTTCTATTTTAATTTCGACTTGAGTCACCGTATCATTTAACCAGGACTCAAAGATGGATATAACTACCGCCTTAGTCTTGTTTGCTAGAATCCTTGTCTCTGAGATTTTTGGCAAATGTGACGTGACACTGATATGATAAAGTGAAGGCCACCTTTTTTGAAACAGTCATAATCATCAATATATGGCAAGGGATCATTTGTAGAGAAAATGTTAAGACAAATCAAGGTTTGCACTACTAAAAGGTAATAGAACTTATGTGCATTTGTTGCATACGAACTGATATTTAGCACCATTAGCATGACCAAACATGCAATACAAACGAAGTTAGAGTTATCACTATTAGCATCTAATTCGTTATATTCATAATCATTGGTAAACGTTTTCTGCTAAATTGTTATAACTATGACCATAATTTTTTAAGGGGTGGACCAGTAAGCCTGCTGAAGGACTCGGTCATTCTGAGTCTAACGAGAGAAAAAAAACATATTTGATTCTGTTTGTTTATTATTAAATTATTGCAAACTTATCTAAAATATATTTAGCTGGATTAGGCTAAATTAAATTGCGCTTATTATGATTAGATTAGCTAAGTTTCTGAAGGTTCTTTTGGTACAAAATTATTAATTTTTAGATTAACATAAATGATATATATATATATATATATATATATATATATATATATATATATATATATATATATATATATATATATATATATATATATATATATATATATATATATATATATATATATATATATATATATATATATATATATATATATACATGGATTCTCATTCATGAATTATGAATATTCATTAATACTCTAGAAAGTAGCTTATATCATGTGTGTTTCTGACAAGAAAAATAAAGCCTTTAACAAAGCCATTAAATGGAAGTAAATGCTATAAGGAATTCTTATGTGAGTGAAGAGAAGAGCTAGAAAAACTTTGTTTAAAAATAATTAAAACAACAGTTTTAATATAAAGTAATTTACTGGTGATGTTATCCTCAGTTAGCCAAGGGAGTGAAATTCCTCTAGCTATCAGATCAGTTCTGGGAGAAGAATCAGACCCAAGATGCACCATCTTCATTATTGAAGACGGATCTGGTTCTGCCAGCTTCGTTTTCACAGTATGTATAGTCAAAGTTTTCCCATTGATACATTCTGATATTGCCATATGTATCAATAAATAAATAATATAAATATAAATAAACATATATATATATATATATATATATATATATATATATATATATATATATATATATATATATATATATATATATATATATATATGTATATATATATATATATATATATATATATATATATATATATATATATATATATATATATATATATATATATATATATATAAATATATATATATATATATATATATATATATATATATATATATATATATATATATATATATATATATATATATATATATATATATATATATATAAAATATCTAAAAAATATCTAAAAAACGAAGGACTTTCATTTTTGGTCTCCCTGTGGAGTGGGAGTGTACAAGATGACGAGAGACGGTAACACCAACGTCACTCGAGCACAACTCTCCTGGGTGGTCCATCAGGCTCGACAGGTATGTCACTTTTACATTATTGCTGAGGTGGGTACCTTACTCTCATTACTGCTGAGGTGGGTACCTTACTCTCATTACTGCTGAGGTGGGTACCTTACTCTCATTACTGCTGAGGTGGGTACCTTACTCTCATTACTGCTGAGGTGGGTACCTTACTCTCATTACTGCTGAGGTGGGTACCTTACTCTCATTACTGCTGAGGTGGGTACCTTACTCTCATTACTGCTGAGGTGGGTACCTTACTCTCATTACTGCTGAGGTGGGTACCTTACTCTCATTACTGCTGAGGTGGGTACCTTACTCTCATTACTGCTGAGGTGGGTACCTTACTCTCATTACTGCTGAGGTGGGTACCTTACTCTCATTACTGCTGAGGTGGGTACCTTACTCTCATTACTGCTGAGGTGAGTACCTTACTCTCATTACTGCTGAGGTGGGTACCTTACTCTCATTACTGCTGAGGTGGGTACCTTACTCTCATTACTGCTGAGGTGGGTACCTTACTCTCATTACTGCTGAGGTGGGTACCTTACTCTCATTACTGCTGAGGTGGGTACCTTACTCTCATTACTGCTGAGGTGGGTACCTTACTCTCATTACTGCTGAGGTGGGTACCTTACTCTCATTACTGCTGAGGTGGGTACCTTACTCTCATTACTGCTGAGGTGGGTACCTTACTCTCATTACTGCTGAGGTGGGTACATTATTCATAATACTGGTGAGGCGGGTTATTATAAACACAAGTGAAACAAGACCTGTAGCAGCTGGCCAAGGAAGGAACCAAGAAGAATAAAAGAACAGGTAAACACCAACGGTATTATTTTTATAATTCTTATATTTCCTCCAACAACATTTACAGTATTTACAGAGCAGCAATGTAGGTAAATTCCATACAAATTCGTTTCATAATAAGTAAGAGAACAAAATGATTTCTCTCACTGCCATTAACTTATAACTCAAATAAAAGCAACTAGTATGTGTAATCAGCCACATTAAGTGAGAGACCAGAGGTATAGTTATTACGTCAGTTCGTCTGGAATTAACCTCGCAGCCTGAGTGATTGATGTTTAAAACTGGTGACCATTCGTAATACAGATGGAGGCCCTTACAACTACATAGTCATATCTACTTGTTTGGCAGATTAGAGGAAATTCAAGTGGCTGTCTGTTGCAATCGAATAAAATATAAGGTACTCAGCACATGTCAAACTCATATTACTGCTGAAGTGGCTATTAAGCTCTCATACATCCACTGTAATAGGTACAGTATTCCTACAGTTATAATAAGGTGGGTATGTCTTTATCACATTACTGCAGATGGGAATACGTCACACTCGCTTTTCTGATGAGGATGAGTTTGATACTCTCACATTACGGCTGAGATTGGTATGTCACTCTTACATTATTGCTGAAGAGTGCTTATCATTCTCTCATGAAGGATGTGATGGGTTCAACACACAAACATTACTGCTAAAGTGCATCATACTAACTTAATTGTTGAGGTGAGAATATCAACTTTAAGTCACTGCTGAGGTTGAGTTGGGGCTCTCCATTAGTGATGAGTTGGGTAGGTCAGTCACTTTACTGATGAACTGGGTACATCACTCTCACTTTACTACTGAGCAAGATACGCCAGTCTCACATTACTGGTGGTTCATAATACTAATATTTCTGCTGAGCATGGTATGTCTCTCTAACCATACTGCTGACATTGGTATGCCGATTTTATTTTGCAGCTGAGATTTGTACGTCATTTTCACGTTAATACTGAATGGGTATATCATATTAAGGATGAAATGTACCTCTCACATTAATACTAAGTTGGTGGGATACCACTCTCCCATTAATGCTGATGTGGCTACATCACACTCTCATTTCTCATTTCAGAATCTGCCGAAAGCACATTGTCATCAGCAACTACAGTGACAACTACCACTTTGTGTCTGAATCCATATCTCCCAATCCCAAACCTTTCCCCAACTCCTCTGCAATAATTTCTCTTATAATCTCTTCTACAATTATATTAAACAACCACGGCGACATCATGCATCCTTGTCTAAGGCTTACTTTAGCTGGAATATAATCTCCTTCTCTCACAGATACCCTAATCTGAGTCTCATTATCTTCGTAAAAACTCTTAATTATTTCAGTTAAGTACCACCTATTACATACACTTGCAACTTTTGCCACACTGTTCCCCTATCCACCTTATCATATGCCCTTTCAAAATACATACCTGCAACAAAATCTTCCTTACCCTTATCTAAATAGTGTTCACTTATATGCTTCAACACTTGGTCTACACATCCTTGCTCATCTACGATCCTGCTTTCCATCTGAACTTCAGTTTTTTTTCGATTATAACTCTACCATATACCTTACCAGTTGTATGGTAGAGAACGCCTTTATATTAAGGAACTGGGTATGCTCTCTGTCAGTCCCTAGATACCTTCCACTGTCTCATA
The DNA here is from genome assembly GCF_038502225.1 of Cherax quadricarinatus. Classification (NCBI taxonomy): domain Eukaryota; kingdom Metazoa; phylum Arthropoda; class Malacostraca; order Decapoda; family Parastacidae; genus Cherax; species Cherax quadricarinatus. The sequence goes on from NC_091302.1 coordinate 22,440,941, forward strand.
GATTTATTAAATGAAAGTACCAACCACTACGAAACTATATCTCTACCTGATTTTAACATTTCTGTTTTGATCCAATCAAACCCAGTTGCTTTACCCACTTTCATTTTACCCCACACCTCACGCATCTCTCCCACACCTCACGCATCTCCCCCGCACCTCACGCATCTCCCCCACACCTCACGCATCTCCCCCACACCTCACGCATCTCCCCCACACTCACAACTGGCTCTTTCTCACTTCTAAAAGACGTTATACTCAGAGCTTCCCTCTCTTCATCAACATTTAACAGTTCCTCAAAATATTCCTTCCTTCCTTCCAATACTTCCAACTCCCATCTAATAATTCTCTTCTGTTTTTAACTGTCAAATCCATTCGTTCCTTAGGCATTCTCAGCTTATTAACCTCACTCCAAATCTTTTTCTTATTTTCAGCAAAATTTGTTGATAGCATCTCTCCCGCTCTTTCATCTGCTCTCTTTTAATCTTTTAACCACCTCTTTTAATACCCCATTACTCTTCAAGCCTCATTACTTATACTGTCACTAGTCAATCTTTCTTCCAATAATTGCTTAAATATTACCCTTACTACTTCCTCCTTTGGTTTTTAAACTTTCACCTCACTCTTAAACGTTGATTTGCTTCTAATAGTATCACATCTAACCTTTACTCTCACTGTAGCTACAACTAAAAAATGATCTGTTATGTCTGTTGCCCCTCTATAAACACGTACATCCAAAAGCCTATCCATCAACCTTTTGTCCTCCAATACATAGTTCAACAAACTACCGTTATTACACCCTATGTCATATCTTGTATACTTATATAAGCCTCTTTTTCATTATTACCAAACCCCTTTCTATACAAACTTCAAAGACTCCCCTTTATCATATACCCCTGGCACCCCCTAGCTTACCTACCACGCCTTCTATAACCATTTCTCCCACTTTAGCATTCTGGTCCCCTTCTACAATTACACTCTCACTTGGTTCAAAACTCCCTTAACTTTGACTTAACATCTCCCCAAATCTCTCTCTCTCTCTCTCTCTCTCTCTCTCTCTCTCTCTCTCTCTCTCTCTCTCTCTCTCTCTCTCTCTCTCTCTCTCTCTCTCTCTCTCTCTCTCTCTCTCTTTCCTCTACACTCCTCTCTTCTCCAGGTGCATAAACACTTTTTATAACCCACTTTTTACATCCTATCCATATTTTAATCCACATAATCCATGAATTTATATAATTATATTCTCTCTTCTCCTTCTATAACTGACCCTTCAACATTATTGCTTCAACTTCTCTAGCTCTAACTTTTATGAAAAATTTTAGTGAAAGACTCTTTGAATCAAAGATAGGAAGCTGTCATCTCTTCAGGGTCCTTCAGAGGAGGTGCCTTAAAGTCATTGTGTCCTAGTGAGCCAGAGAATTGGACTCATCCTTCTCTTTCTTGGTACGAATCTGATTGCCTCTTCCTCCGCAGGTGCTATGACCACTCTGGGGTTAGTTTCTCCTGATTACAACAGATTAAATAAAACAAATCTTCTGATGGTATGTGAGTTGATGCTGGTGAGGTCTCTTGGTTCATGGTAATGAACCTTTTCTCCCTTTTTTGGATCGATCCTGATTTATATCTATTCCGCTGGGTACAGTATGACTGCTACAGATATAGTACTCTCCCATGAAAGTAATGGCGATTTATATTATTCTTGGGAGGTACTCTGATCCTGGTGAAGAGCACTTAAGTCAGAGAATTAGAGCTAACATGCCTTTCACAGGATGGACATTGTCTTTCAAGTCTCTTACGCTTATTAGCCCTCTGGGTTTGGTGCTTTCTTCTGGTTATAATTATAATCTCACCTTTTCAGATACAGAGCTCTTCACTTGCTGAGTGATCCAAGAAAGTTTTCCTCATATTCCGAAACTCAAGTCCCCTCTGCCTCAGTAAATGTGATTGGAATAGTGCAGAGTGTAGCATAAGATCATAACGCAATTGAATATTAGTGTTGAAGATTTGAAGAGGCAATGACAAGATATCATAAGGAAACTAAGCACCCTAAATCTAATTGAAACATTTAACAGAGATCAAAAACACCAGTATTCTAAAATGCACAAGTACTTCAAGCTTGAAGTCAATCAAAAGTTACATTAGTAACTATTCAGCTTGGAAGGGATGACGCTAATCAGAGTTTCCAAAAAGTAATTTGTGACCCACACAGAGCAAAAATCAGCCCAAACTTTTCTCTATTTAAGACTGAGCGCCTTTTAAGTAAAGTGGTCAGCACAGCCGCATCTGGAACAGCAGACTCGAGTTTAACTCCTGGCTGAGGCTTATCTTTCTTGAGTTTCTGTTTCTCTTATAGCGGAGGTAGGACCAAGCCTCAACCTCTCATTGTGCTGAATGACCCACACCAGCTTAGCGTTTTATAAAATGATGATGATAATAATAATAATAATAATAATAATAATAATAATAATAATAATAATAATAATAATAATAATAATAATAATAATAATAATAATAATAATAATAATAGGCTCATTCTACGAAACTTGGCATGCAATGAAAGATTTATCAAAGAATTCTGCACAAACCAACGTTTGCATGAAAATTTCTGCAGGTACAGTAAACCACCGTTGTAAAGTTGAATAAAATAGAATGAGACGGTGTTTAGGTATAAGCGAAAGACTGGATGTAAAAATACAATAAATAAATTGAAACCACTTCAGTGATATTTAATGAAGTTAATAAGACTCAGTTCTAGATATGGGATGGGGTACATTACTGCTGTAGTGGGTAGGTTTATCTTATTTTACTACTGGAGATGGGTAGGTCACTCTTACATTAATACGAAATGGGTAGATGAAGTTAGTATGGAATTCTTATTTTAGCACTGAGGAGGAAAGGTTACTCTTACATTACTACTGAGAGATATAACTGTTACGTTACATTAATAGTGAGGCGACTACAACACTTACTTTGACGCCAACAGTTAAGGCAAGTATCATGGTGCGTGACTGTAGTGGTGGTGAGTGACGACTCAGCCTTCCTGGCAGACGTCACTAAATGGGGTGTCAAAGGCAGCCTCCTGGCATGGTCCACGAAGCTACTCATTGTCACCCGGCTGCCTCTCCCACAGCTACACCAAATTTACAGTACCTTCTCCATGACGAACTCCATGTTGCTTATTGTGGAAGATATTCTGAAAATGCTCAGGTAAGGAATGATTAAGTTCAGTGGGTGCCATTTTCTTTTCGTATATAATAATGTCTGATTTGTTTAAAATATAACTGGAAAACTAATGGGTTTATTTTAACAGGTGCAGCGTGTACATATACTTGCCATATAGCTCGGCAAGAGACAGCGCAATACGGCTTGCTATTTGGTCTCCCCAACATGGTCTTACGCTGACTACCAGTCTACCAGTCTTCCCGGACAAATACATCAGGTCAGTTCCTTAACCCTGGCTAAGCTATAAGATCTTAAGTAGACGATAAGATTTTTTATTGTTAAAATAATCAATTTATTATATTAAGTTTAGGTTTTACTTGTGAAAATAATAATAATAATAATAATAATAATAATAATAATAATAATAATAATAATAATAATAATAATAATAATAATAATAATAATTATTATTATTATTATTATTATTATTATTATTATTATTATTATAAAAATAATATTTATCTTTGTTTTTAATAATTATAAAATAATATTAATAATAATAATAATAATATAAGTGAAAAAAAAAACATAATGATACCACTACCACTACTTCTACTAATACTGTCCCTAATAATAATAATAATAATAATAATAATAATAATAAAAACAATAATAATAGTAATTTCTGAGGCAATGATTCACTTAGAGATTAAGGTTTTCAAGGCAATAGAGAGTACATAGCATGGTATAAACCTTGGTAATAAATACCGACAAGTTGGTTTAGAAAGACACGTAAGCAAACACTATAACATATTTATTAGAAAACGTTTCGGTCCTGGGACCTTGATCACTTCTAACATACATGCATGTATGTATAATGTTCGCCAAGACCGTAGTCCTGGCACGGGTCTTCTAACATACAGAGGTAGAAAGACATTATATATATAGGCGGAGAGTGAGATGTGACGCACCTGACCTGAGGAATGTCATAAGAACATAAGAATGGAGGAACACTGTAGAAGGCCTACTGGCCCATGCGAGGCAGGTCCTTATCAAAACAACCTCTACCTATGATGAGGACGGGTAGACGATGAAATCATGTGACTCCTGTGTTGTTGGGTTGGTGCTGCTTAAGTATCATGTATGCCAATGTTTTTGAAATTTTGTAGTTTCCAGTGTTGCGTTCTATAGAACGCAACAGGTGACGAGGAGACGCTAGGTGCAAACTGTACTTAGGTCAGCTCAGGAGGGCGACCCGTACTGTGCAGCTTGTGAACAATGGGTCACGTTAACTGCAGACTTCCCTGGGTCTGGCTGATGTTTGAGACTGGTATGAATTAGGGCAAACTGGATAAATTATCTTTGGTTTCTTTTTTTTATGGCTAACAATGGGCGCCCCTGGAAGCCGTTTTATGAAGCAAAACAAGAATTGCCGATGTTGTGGGCGCGGTAAGCATATCTGTTGATAAATTATACACATGTGCAATACTTGGGTATCATGTGCAATACTTGGGTATCATGTGCAATACTTGGGTATCTTTAATGAGGAATCGTTTCGCCACACAATGCCTTCATCAGTCAAATGTTATACCACCTATGACTGTTGCACCTCTCCTGCCTACAGTATGTAAGCCACTTCTCACATTTGCTGTGTTCTTTGCAAGATTGATGGACTGATCACATCGACTGATTACCTCAAACTACTCCTTTTCTTCACCATTCTCCTTTGTATGGACTGATGAAGCCACTGAGTGGAGAAACATTTCCTCATTATAGATACTCAAGTGTTGTACATGTGTCTAATTTATCAACTTGTCGGTTCTCTGAGCCAGTCATCTACAAGCATATCTGTGTTTGTAATAAAGTTGGTAGAATTACCGACAATATGTAAAGTAAAAGGACACAAGTGCAACTAATGTGACATTTATTGTGGCAACGTTTCGCTCTCCAGGAGCTTTATCAAGCCATTACAAACAATACATGGACACAGAGGGTATATAAAGGCTCAGAGTGAGGTGAATACTAGTGAGGTACCATTCCTATGTTCACTAGTGGTAGTAGTAGTAGTAGTAGTGGTAGTGACAAAAGCAATTAATTCGTACATGAGTAAAAGGATATAAAAGCTATTACTTGGGTAACATAAAAATAGGTTGGACAAATATAAACTGGAATGAGGCAGGTTGTTTCAGTGTTCACTCTCTGTGCTTTGTGTAGTATAACAGGAGAGACTATGTGATGGCAGGGTTTACTGTTTTCAGGAGGATTCTTGCTAAGACTTCGGAGATGGTGAAGCTGCCGTTGTTTTGTTTAATTGTATTCGAAACAGCGATCAGTGCTGATTCAAGGCACTTGCGTGTGCGGAAATTAGTTTCTTTTATCACTAATTGGGCGTTTCTGAATTTCATAAGATGATTGGTGGAATTTCGGTGTTGTACACAGGCGTTGTTTAAGTTGTCGTTCCTACATGCGTATATGTGTTCATTGAGGCGGGTGTCGAGGTTTCTTGCTGTTTCACCTACGTAGATCTTGTCACAGCCTCCACAGGGTATAGTGTAAACTCCTGCATTGACTGGTTCGTGGTGCTTGGGTTTTGTCCTGGTTAGATCCTTTATTGAAGTGGTAGAAGCGATGGCGACTCTGGTGTTAGCTTGTGAAAGTACTTTTGAGACGTTTAGTGCAACCTGGCTGTTGGGAAGAATTATAACTTTGTTGGGAGCGGTGTTGATGCGTGGAGAATTGATGATCTGAAGAGCTCTTTTCTTGCAGTCTTTGATGAAAAAAGAAGGAAATTGTAACTCAGTGAATGTTTGGTGAATGTAAGTACATTCCTCGTCAAGAAACTCAGGACTACAAATTCGGTATGCTCTTAGGAAAAACCCGATGATGATGCCTCTTTTGGTCTTGGTATCTTGACTGGAATAGAAGTGTGTGAGATCATTTTTATTGGTGGGTTTCCGATAAACTTGAAATCTTAGGTTGTTGTCTACTTTGTGAATGAGGACGTCGAGGAAAGGTAGCTTGTCATTGGACTCTTCTTATAGTGTAAACTGAATCGCTGGTTCAACTGCGTTGAGCCTTGCCTGAAGATCCCGTACATCAAAACGTTTTGGAGTTATTACGAGGACATCGTCCACGTAACGTAACCAAGTGACGCTTGAAGGGATGATGTTGGCGAAGTGTTCGGACTCTAGGTGTTCCATGTATAAGTTGGCTAGGACCCCATTCCCATGCCGTAGGTTTGTTTGTAGAGCTTGTTATTGAAGGAAAAACAGTTGAAGTTAACACAGAGTTCAATCAAGTCAACAAAATCTCCGGGAGGTAAAGGAAGATTAAGGTCCTGGTTGACTTTACGTCGTAGAACCTCGATGGCTTTTTTGGTAGGTACTTTTGTGAAGAGGGAAGTCACATCCAAACTGCTTAGTTTCTTGTTACGGATGGAGAGGTTACGGATGCGGTTGAGAAGGTCGCCTGAGTGTTTAAGATGAGCGGGGCTGATGGTCCCCAGAAGGCAGGAAAGATGTTTGGCAAGAACTCCGGCTGGTTTGTGTGGAGCACTGCCTATTCCTGACGTGATTGGTCTGAGAGGAATATTGTGTTTATGGGTCTTGGGTAAACCATACATGTGTGCTGGTTTAGGGTTGCTTGGTAACAAGTACAGAAGTTTCTTCCCTTCTCTAGTGCGTTTGAGTATTTGTCTGCATTTGTATAGAAAGTCTTTGGTGAGCGTCTCCCACTGTTGGGTGCTGATATATATATATATATATATATATATATATATATATATATATATATATATATATATATATATATATATATATATATATATATATATATATATATATATATATATATATATATATATATATATATATATATATATATGAACATTTATTATATATATATATATATGTATATATATATATATATATATATATATATATATATATATACATATATATATATATATATATATATGTATATATATATATATATATATATATATATATATATATATATATATATATATATATATATATATATATATATATATATATATATATATATATATATATATATATATATATATATATATATATATATATATATATATATATATATATATATATATATATATATATATATATATATATATATATATATATATATATATATATATATATATATATATATATATATATATATATATATATATATATATATATATATATATATATATATATATATATATATATATATATATATATATATATATATATATATATTATATATATATATGTCGTGCCGAATAGGCAGAACTTGCCATCTTGGCTTAAATGGCAACGCTCATCTTGCCATATAGGACAAGCGAAAATTTGTGTATGCAATAATTTCGCCAAAATCATTCTGAACCTAACAAAAAAAAATATATTTCACTGTGTTTGCTTAGTATTAAATTATTATAAACAAATCTAAAATATATTTGGTTGGGTTAGGCTAAAATAAATTGTTCTTGTTGTAATAAGGTTAGGTAAGTTTTCTAAGATTCTTTTGGAGCAAAATTAAAAATTTTTACATTAACATTAATGAAAAAAATATATCTTTAATCATGTAAGAGAAAATTTTAGAAAGGACTTAATTTTAAATGAGTTCTTGCTAATTGACCAGTTTTGCATATTCGGCACGACATATATATATATATATATATATATATATATATATATATATATATATATATATATATATATATATATATATATATATATATATATTCTTTCTTTCAACACACCGGCCGTATCCCACCGAGGCGGGGTGGCCCAAAAGGAAAAACGAAAGTTTCTCCTTTTACATTTAGTAATATATACAGGAGAAGAGGTTACTAGCCCCTTGCTCCCGGCATTTTAGTTGCCTCTTACAACACGCATGGCTTACGGAGGAAGAATTCTGTTCCACTTCCACATTCTTGATTGTTTTGGGTGTATATACATATATATATAATATATATATATATATATATATATATATATTATATATATATATATATATATATATATATATATATATATATATATATATATATATATATATATATATATATATATATATATATATATATATATATATATATATATGTATATATATACATATATATATATATATATATATATATATATATATATATATATATATATATATATATATATATATATATATATATGTATATACACCCAAAACAATCAAGAATGTGCTGGTCCTCCCACATAACGAGAATCTATCTATCCTGCCGAATGCTCTTAGAAGATTAAATATACAAGTAGTATTTAAAAATTCATGGACTGTTAGAAGCATCCTGATAAAGAATGCACCCCAACAACATGTTCGTGGTGTCTACAGAGTTGACTGCAACGGTTGCAGCCTCTCCTATTTGGGACAAATGGGAAAATCATTGGAAGTGAGAAGGTCCCTGCACTGCTATTCGATACGTATAGCACAGGAGTCGAACGAGATTTTCAACCACATTAGATTCCTTACACATGTTGTCCTGTTCACCTAGCAGCAAATAGGTACCTGGGTGTTAATCGACTGGTGTGGGTCGCATCCTGGGGGACAAGATTGAGGACCCCAATGGAAACAAGTTAGACAGTCCTCAATGACGCACTGACTTTCTTGGGTTATCCTGGATGGCTAACCCTCAAAGGTTAAAAATCAGAACGGAATCTTATCTTATCTAATCTTATAACCCGGCAAATTGGCGCTAAGCAAGAGTCATCTTCCCTTGTTCCTCCTGGCTTGAAAGGAATATTGTAGAATCAGCAATTATTAAGCATGATAGGCAGTCATTATACAATATCAGTGACGGGCTGTTCAAATTAGATGTGTTTTTAGTTGAGGCAATAGTACACAGTTTAAAATTGGGCTCTTAAATGAATGCACTGTCTTATATATAGTGCCACACCGAGGAATTAGGGTGTATTTTTCCTGCAGTTTCTGAAGGCTGAACTAGAGTTTGCCTCAGAATTTTGTGAGTTGAATAACCTTGGTATTCTTCCCTGTTCTTAAAGATACCTCTCTCTTTAAATGAGTTTATTTTAACGAGCCCCTTTTACTTTTAGAAGTCTCCCCTTTAAATGATAACATTCTCTCTCCTCCTCCCCCCCCCTGGATCCCGTGGGAGGATGTCCTTAATTTCCAGTGACTTCTACATCACTGAAAATATATTTATGTTTGTAAAGTTACTGATATCATAGCGGGGTGTAGCCGAATTTCTTATTATTGCCACGTTAATTTTGTTTAGGCTATTGCAACATCAATGCTTCTAAGATTTTTCTAATGGTATAATATTCATCCATCTGCGTATGGGTGCTGGTATGTCTGGGGACACTTCCGGTATCCTACTCTCTCTCTCTCTCTACACAGGGTTTGACAAGGTTAAGGATCCCTAGCTCTCTCTCTCTCTCTCTCTCTCTCTCTCTCTCTCTCTCTCTCTCTCTCTCTCTCTCTCTCTCTCTCTCTCTCTCTCTCTCTCTCTCTCTCTCTCTCTCTCTCTCTCTCTCTCTCTCTCTCTCTCTCTCTCTCTCTCTCTCTCTCTCTCTCTTTCACTCTCTCTCTCTCTCTTCCTCTCTCTCTCTCTCTCTCTCTCTCTCTCTCTCTCTCTCTCTCACTCTCTCTCTCTCTCTAACTCTCTCTCTCTCTAGACGTCCTATGAGAACGTACTTGTTTGGACATCCTCCTGTTTTCTGCAATTTTATCAGCACCTGATGATGTGATGATTGAGACACGAAAGGCCAAGAACTATCAAGAACTATCATTTACATTATATATATATATATATATATATATATATATATATATATATATATATATATATATATATATATATATATATATATATATATATATATATATATATATATATATATATATATATATATATATATATATATATATATATATATATATATATATATATATATATATGAAGAAAGAAGAAAATGAAAAGTGAATATAGGAAAGAATCAGATTTGAGGGAGAGAGTATGGAAGGGGTGAATGTATTCAGATATTTGGGAGTGGACTTGCCGGAAGATGGGTCGATGAAAAATGAGGTGAATCATAGAACTGATGAGGGGAAAAGGGTGAGCGGTGCGCTTAGGAGTTTTTGGAGGCAAAGAACTTTATCCTTGGAAGCAAAGAGAGGAATGTATGAGAGTATAGTTTTACCAGCGCTCTTATATGGGTGTGAAGCATGGGTGATGAATGTTACAGTGAGGAGAAGGCTGGAGGCAGTGGAGATGTCATGTCTGAGGGCAATGTGTGGTGTGAACATAATGCAGAGAATTCGTAGTTTGGAAGTTAGGAGAAGGTGTGGGACTGTCAAAACTGTTGTCCAGAGGGTTGAGGAAGGGTTGTTGAGGTGGTTCGGACATGTAGAGAGAATGGAACGAAGCAGAATGACTTCGAGAGTGTATAAATCTGTAGTGGAGGGAAGGTGGGGCAGGGGTCGGCCTAGGAAAGGTTAGAAGGAAGGAGGAGTAAAGGAGGTTTAGTGTGCGAGGGGCTTGGACTTCCAGCAAGCGTGTGTGAGCATATTTGATAGGATTGAGTAGAGACAAATCGTTTTTAATACTTGACGTGCTGCTGGAGTGTGAGCAAAGTGACATTTATGAAGGCATTCAGTGAAACCGGCAGGCCTTGGAACAAGGTACAGTGTTGTACTCTCCCTACCACACTGGTCCAATATTTTGGCGCCCAGCCAACACTGGACGTATGCAGTATGCATTTCCCCTTTGGATGGCCATATTGAAGCGCTAGAACATGATAGTAACTGCTCTCGAGCCCCTGGTAGTGTCGATGAGTCTGGAACCAAGTTCTTTAAGGAAACGTTTGGCCTTTTTACCCCCATCATCCCACTGAAACAAACTGATACTGTTGGCTTACTTCTCTGTACTTGCCGAACTTGTACTCCTCCCTGTGATCAGTAGCTCCTCCCTGTCGCCCGACGCTGGTTGGTGTAGGTGTCAAACAGCGTCGACATGCATGTATGGTCCAATGCTAAGAGCCTGCCCTTCTTCCAAGGATAGATGTTGATCATGTCAGGACAGTTTCCTCGGTTGTCTGTATTGTTGGCTATTAGTGATCGGGATTCTCCCTCGGCACTGTGTGTTGCATGCCAGCCCTTTGTTTTGGAACAGTTAAGACCATGTAGACTATAGACTATGTAGTCATATTCCTTGAGCTACGGACTGCTGAAGACTTGGGAGCATCTCAGGAAGTAGGTAAGTTTTGGGATGGACAGACACCTGGTGAGTAGGTAGAAGGCATCATGTGTATCAGTGCCTTCCATCGTCCTGAAGCCCGAGATTTTCTTTTCTATAATCAGATATATGGCATTGAAACCAAGAGGAACACCAAGGAAAGTGCTGTTGGGTGGATCAATGGCTCGTGCTCTTGGTAAAACGGCATTAATATTCTGGATCATCTGTCGACTGGTAGAAACTATTTCACATTTGGTGGGGTTTAAAGATAGCCCAGGCTCTCTCCCATGTCTTTAATTTTTCTGATGTCTTCTAGGAGAGATTCTGTAATGCAAGTTAGGGTACCATCATCCAAGAACCAGATATTGAGCACACTGGAGAGAGCTTCTGTAACCTCCTTGATGACCAGACAGAATAGAAAGGGAGCGAGAGGGTCTCCCTGTTGCACAACCTCAAACGAGTCAATTTCATGCTCCCCAAACAATAGTTTAGAAGTCACACTATAACACAATTATATGAAGGGATAGTGGGAAGGGAAATGTCTAGAAAGTGCTTGGAGAGCAGCATCCTTTCTGATTAGGTTGAATGCATTGGCGAAGTCCAAACTGATCATTGCTTTTTCATCGGACATGTTGTTGATTTATACTCGTGCTGCTTGGGCAGCTACTTCACAGCCTTGTTGAACACCAAAACCGGCAGCCTCTTGGATCACCATTCTTACTGCAGCCTTGGCTGCAGATTTTTGAAAGAACATACCTGTTGATTATACCTGGTAAAGTGTATGGTTGAGTTATCATTGCAAGAATTATTAGTAAGATGGAGACCAGGATCATAGATAAACAAAGAAGTTTTAAGAAGGGTAGGGACGTGTAGACCATTGAGGCATATAAGTGAACAGTATTTAGATAAGGGTAAAAAAAACTTTTGTTGCATTTCTGGATTTGGAAAAGGCAAATGGCAGAGTGTATAGGAAAGCAGTGTGAGAGATGTTCCAATTGTTTGGAATATGTGATAAGTAACCGAAAGCAGAGGATGATGAGGCTCAAGGAGAGAGAGGGAGATCATTTTCTAGTAAAACTAGACCATAGACAAGGATGTGTGATGCCACTATGGTTGTTCAATACATTTTTAGATAGGGTTGTCAGAGAAGTGAAGTCAGAGTGTTGGGAGAGGTGTGTGATTGGAAGATAATGAATCTAACACAAAGTGGGAGATGTCACAGCTGCTTTTTTCTGACGACACTGTGCTTTTGGAAGATTATAAAAATAACTTGCAAAGGTTGGTGTACAGATTTGAGAGGGTATATATAAGAAGGAAACTAAAAGTGAACATAGGAAAGAGCATTGTGATGAGGGTAATAAAAAATGTAGGTAATGATAGATTGCATATCAAATTGTAGAAAAAAGTATCGATGAAGTGATTGTGTTGAAGGATTTGGGAGTAGACGTGTCAGCAGGTGCATTATATGTACTCAGATTAAGTTGTAATAAACTACTGTCAATAAATAAACAGAAAGATGGACAGGGTGCCAACAGAGGTGTCTAAATTGACAGTCCAACGCTCTACCGTCTCTGCCACCAAGCTTACAAGAAGAAGGGGTCAGAACTAGTACTTATTATACTATATTCCTTCAAGGGCACCATCTGTAACCCAGCTGAACTCCTTCCTACATCCTAGGAGCTCTAAGTGTTGGCCTATTCTTGCCTCTCAATTTACAGATCGCGTTTAGAGACCCCTCGTCCACCTTTCTGTTTATTCATGCATTATATATTAAAAAAATAAAACTATTCAGAAATGGTGGGCTCAAGTATACGTGATTTAGAAGTAATGGAAATGTCGCACTATTTTACACATAAAATTGGCAAATGTGCACAAAATACAGTGGAACTCCGGTTTTCGAACTTAATCCGTTCCAGAAGGTGGTTCTAAAACCGAATGGTCCGATAACTGAATTAATTTTTACCATAAGAAATAATGTAAATACAATTAATCCGTTCCAGACACCCAAAAATATTCACCAGCAATTCATTTTTAAAGAATAAATATAGTTTTACATACACAAAAAATGATAAATAAATATAAATAATTATAAGGCGAGGAGAGGAGAGGGAGTTGGGGTTATTTTTTGGAATGGGAATCCCCCATAAGGATTTCAGGTAACAAGTCCCTCTCTGGGGTTACTCTTCTTTTTTTTTTAATGGCTCTAGGACCAGCTTGAGAGTCACTGGACCCCTGTCGCACAAAATATCTGTCCAGAGAGGTCTGTTTCTGGCGTCTCTTTAAGATTTGTCTGAAGTGGGACAAGGTTCTGTCACTGAAAATGTTGCAGATATGGCTTGTTTCAGCTTGGTCAGGGTGGTATTTCTCCACAAAACTTTACACCTCCCTCCACTTTGCACAAATGTCCTCAATGTCTGAAGAAGGCACCTTCTCCCCTCTCCTTATCTCATAATCTAAAGCAATTTCTTCAGCTGTGGTCTGTTACTGTTCCAGTTGAAGGTCTTATAGCTCTTCAGTGGTTAGCTCTTCCCGGTGGTCCTCCACCAACTCTTCCACATCCTTGTCACTCACATCCAACCCCATGGACTTCCCCAATGACACAGTTGAGTCCACAACAGGCAGAGGATCGACAGGGTCAGCCTCAAACCCTTCAAAATCCTACTCTTGGACACAGTCTGGCCACAAATTTCTCCATATCTTCCACTGTTTTTGATCTCTGTTTTGTTAGCACACTCACCCTTTTCGCAACTTTAGCTTCGTTGATTTCTACTTTCTTTGCCAGGACGGAGAAAATTGTTGATTTCGACTTCCCATACATCCTGGTAAGGTCGGCTAAATGTACGCCACTTTCGTATTTTTCTACGATCTCTTTCTTTATTTTTATCGTGTTTCTCGCCTTCTTTATCAAAGGGCTGGCACTAGAAACTTTCTTTGGGCCCATGCTGGCTTATTTCGCAAACAAAATTAAAAAAAAAATGCTCCATAAACAAGGAATTATAACCGGAGCAAAGTCCGATATCTGGATCAAAATTTTGCACAAAAAAAACGGTCTGAAAACCTAAATCTCCGATAACTGGAGCGTGCGAAAACTGGGGTTCCACTGTATTTGAACTTCATTTTCCTAATTGTTGAATAAGGAGGAACCATTATTTGAAGTTTCGCTACTGAGGGTTTAGAAAGTTATTGAAGCCATTCTAGGATGCTAAGGATGGGTTCTACTACATATTTTGAATATACATCACCTGCACATGCGATTTTTTCCTAGTCTTTGAGGCTCTCTCTTGTTATGAGCGAAATAAAAAGGGTTGGAAGGATAAAAATAAAGAACAAAAATGTGGCAAGCACTTGAAGGTCCAGATTCAGGAACAAATAAATAAATAAATAAATAAATAAATAAATAAATAATAATAATAATAATAATAATAATAATAATAATAATAATAATAACAATAATAATAATAATAATAATAATAATAATAATAATAATAATAATAATAATAATAATAACAATAATAATAATAATAATAATAATAATAATAATAATAATAATAATAACAATAATAATAATAATAATAATAATAATAATAATAATAACAATAATAATAATAATAATAATAATAATAATAATAATAATGAAAACAACATTAATAGTACCTGATATTAGATTAAATAAGTTGGCATACAAAGTTTAGAGGTTGAATGAAGTTTTGTAAAACATAATCATAAACAACAACATGAATGTCAGTATCTAATAATATTGACAAATTATTTCTCCTTCTTAAGGTTCTTAAGACGGCCGACGTTGGCAGTGGCAATGGAAGGTTTTTACTTACGAGAAGCTGGTAAGGTTCAAGAAGGTGTACGTCACCACTATGTGATGGATTACCTTGCTCAAGGACTCAACTTTACGTAAGCTCACACTCCTGGCCAAGGTTTTTTTCACTTTAAATATATTGATGTATGGACAAGTCTATTATAAAACAGTAATGCACTTGTGAACATACAATGACAAGCACATACACAATCGTAACAAATACACATGCACACAGAATGTGATTACTATTTCCATGCTCTTATGATGCTTTAAATGTGTAGTTTAAAGAGAAAAAGAATCCCAAAATGAGATCTCAACATCCAGAGGAGACATGAAGATTTTTGAAAAATAGTTTCTCACTGCAACTTACAAATAATACTTCAAAGCTTGTATATTATTTCAACCCAGAAATAAAGCATTCACACCACACATTCTACCCCAGCGCAAGAACTACATTCTTATCTTTTCACCTAAACTAACATTTACCCTAATTCAACATTCCGTTACCACAAAACAAACTTCAAGAATATAAAGAAAGAAACAAGGGATAGGTGATTAGGCAGAGTTAAGGAAGTACAACCAATTACCCACAGCTTGGAGGAAGGTAACAGCAAATAAAATGAGAATGATCTTTATGAACAAGTATCTTAGGGCTAATATGATGAAAGGGAGAACAAACAGTATTAAGAGGGAACTTGTCTTTGAGACCTAGGCAAAGATGCTAGAAGATTCGGAGAAAAACATAATTGGTGAACAAGAGCATGAGAAGAGCTTTATCAAGTTTAAAGAGGAGGTAAAAGAAAGAGAAAGGAAACTGATGGCAGAAATTAAAGCCAAGAGATAAGTTGTAAGAAAGAGAGCAGTGACCCTGAAAATGAAGTGAGTTGAGTGAGGCAGGAAATAGGAAGGCTTCTTAATAAATTAACTGGAGATAGCTCAGAGATAGAGAAAGAAAGTGAAGGTGGTAAGCAACTAACATTTGCTTAGTAGGTGAGAAGGAAGAAGAAAGTATAAACTGCAAATGACCCGGAGAAATTGAAGATGATGAGAGAAAACTTTGGAGACAAGAATGGAAGAACATGAGGCGCAGAGTTCTCATAGTGCTCGGATTAAATGAAACCTGACAGAAAAATAAAAAGAATAAGGAGGAACAACAAATTGAAAACCTGATGAAAAAAACAGGTGCAGTAAGGGACACTCCTTGCAAACGCTGTGTTTTTTCGGGTACAAATATATGTTGAGGGAAAGACAAAGCTAATGTTACTTCTGTTTACGACACAGAAGGACAGACATGGAAACAGCGCGATTTGAGGATTAGGCTAGCAGTATTTACCGTCTTTAGGCTACAACACTCCCGGAAACTTTTCATGGCTTCGCTTACAACAAAATAACCGAATACATAAGCTTAATCATGCATGAACTGACAAAACATAAAGAGGTGCACCACGAGAAATTTTTGGGAAAAACTCAAACCGTTCGGCTATAACATATTGCGAACCTTTTTAATTTGGCAAGTAGCCACCCTAATAAAACCTGCAACTTAACCTTTGGGATTTTTTTCCTTGAGAGTTCCAGAAGGCAACCCATGTGGGTAGGGGGCCTATGAGCAAGGAAGCTGCTTTTCAGCCTTCCATTCCTTTCGAAAGAATGGAGGCCCCAATCGTTCTCAGCGCGGTATGCGTCCTGTTTGTACCAAATTTGTTCTCATTCATGCAACAGGTTTTGTGAAGTTATCCTCCTTCGACCTCTTCTTGATTACAGTTACTGATAGGCGGACTCTGTAGAAAATGTTAAGAAACTTGTCAGTAATGATCTCATGGGTCTGTAAAGAATGCTTCTCAGTTCAGGGACTTGCTGAAGCTGAATAAGTTTCATTATTCCGTTGTGGAGACATCCATACCCGCTAGCATGAATTCTTGCATGGTCTTGCCTATGTAATGATCTACTAGATATGGACGAAGAATTTAAAAATGAGGAAGTAATTTGTGTACGTTGTTTGGCGACGTACGTAGAATTTTCTTATTTGTCCATTAGCATTGGATACCTCCGTTTGTTTCCGTTGCCAGCAATAAGAACATGTTGACCCTCTTTGTGGAGAGTTTAGGAGTGATGCACATCTCAGGTCAAGCATTGTTTTAACTAAAATGGCGAGTTTCACCCGGGCTGTTCCCGGTAAAAGGCTGAAAAGAAAGTTTGCGCTCTTAAAGAAACTCTGAACATCTAGTATGGTGAGGTTAGGAAGATGGTTGAGGAGTCCCATAACACTCCAAGACCCAATGGATCATTTGCTTCAGCAGCACGAGCTCAGCCTCTTACGGGTAATGCTGGCACACAAACTCTACCTATGACTTCGGCATCTTCCAAACCTACATCTCCTATAACTTTTGCTCCTTATTTAACCCCTACAGTAACTCCACCTAATCAGTATTCCTGCTGACTGTTCTGTACGTCCTAAAGAGGGAAAAGTGAAGCACAACAACGAACTAGCCAAGAGTCACTTTATCGCAAGTCTTGACCCAACCAACTCCATCGGTCCCTCGAGGATAAAGTCTGTAAAGAGATAGTAATCTAGGGACACGCTAAGGTCTGGAAACAATCACTGTGGACGAGCTAAGATCTGCACTTCTTCTCCACGTGGGAACAAAAACTAGAGCATTTCGCCCTGTCAGGAATCGAAGCTCTTAAACTATTGCGTTTTCTACCTGAAGTCTACCTAGCCCATTGACTGTTTTGGTCGTATATATACGTCTTACGAGCCACCATGTTTGACGTATATATACTCATAAATTCTAGCGGCTTCAAATCAAGCAGGAGAAATCTGGTAGGCCCACATGTGAGAGAATGGGTCTGTGTGGTCAGTGTGCACCATATAAAAAATCCTGCAGCACGCAGTGCATAATGAGAGAAAAAACTCCGACCGTTTTTTTTAATTAAAATTCCGATATTGTGGTCTATTTTCGTATAATATTTATGGTTGTATTTTCGTTTTCTTGATCTCATTTGATAGAATGGAAAACATATTATGGAAATAGAGGCGATTTTGATTGGTTTTACTATGAAAAGAACCTTGAAATGGAGCTCAAACTAGGGGAAATGTTTGATTTTTGCCGATGTTCAAAAGTAAACAAATGATGTCATTTTCCAATAAATGTCCAAGTAGCAATTCTAATATGCAGTCATGAATGGGTTGATGTTATTTATACAATTATTACAATATTATAGTAGTCTGCATAACAGTAAATCTGCTATTTTTTGTTTGAATAAAAATTAAAAATAGAAAGCAAGAGTAATATCAGAGAGGCCAAAAGACGTGACTGATGAACAAAGAAAATGTTATTTTACAGCCAGGAATGTCTGCATTGTTCATTCTGGACCCTATTTTGAAATTGTCATATTCTTTTAATTTTCGTAAAATCGGCCAAATTGCAAATTTCTGACCACGTTATGTGGTAGTTGAAATCGGTAAATGGCAGTTTCTTGTACTTAATCAGTAGAGTAAATGGAGTTCCAGTCGACCAGACTCATAGCTATGAGTCTGGTCGACTGGAACAATGGAATTAGCCGAAAATAGGGCTCAAAGTGGGCGAAATCGCCGATTCGTAAGTATCGCCGAGGTCGCTAGCTTCGCGAGAAAGTAATTCCGTCAGTTTTCCATCAAATTTCTTTTTTTTTTTTTGGTGTCATTACAATCGGGAAAAGATTCTCTATCATTTCATAAGAATTTTATTTTTTTCGGAAATTTTGGGACACCAGGAGACACCTCAGGATTTGGGGTTGCGACAGTCAAGGGACTAGAGGTTGTTCCGGGGATCAACGCCGCTTCGGCTCGATCCTCGACTAGTCCTCCTTGTGGATCAGGGCCTGATCAACCAGGCTGTTACTGCTGGGCGTACTGGCTGTTCGGGCTCTGACTATGTGACTATATCAACTAGGGCTGTATTGATCATTTGTCACTTGTCTACTAGAGACCTTTCTAATCAGCTCAGATGGTTTCACAGAAACCAGTTTAATTTATAAGACTAACACATTATAAATCATACAATCTAACGTCTAGAGACTACTTTCTCTATGGAAAATTTATTAGCGTAAAACTGACCAGAAGCTGTATTATCAAGTCATTTCAGAGTATCTAACATAACTGGTACCTACACAGCCTAAACCAATGAAACATTTTCATTAATTTCATATGATGCGTCAGCTATTGAAGATTGATGCCGTTAACCATTGCTATATTTTGTTCAGAGGAAAGCGCCAAACCGGTAGGGGTCGTATCACTCCTGTGGAATGAGAGGTATTCATGTTCGATGCAAGCAAGAAGATAAGTCCAGTGCCTCGGATCAAGAGGCACTCACCAGAAACTACAACATTTCGAGATTAAAAGTAGTAAAATGGCTCTTACTCCATTAAATTTGCCAACTTTATTTTAAGTAAGGTACCCGTGTCGAATTTTTGAACCCGATCTGAGGAGTCTGTCTCCCACACATGAAAGCAAAATTTTGGGACTGCCCTGTGTAACATTGTGCATAGGTCACCCACACTTGTAAATAATTCCAAAAAATGTTGCCCAAAATACATTATACAAGTACTGAGAAGCTGAAACCAATCTACTAAATCATTCTCGACTAATACACACAAATTTGAGAAAATAAACAAAAATGTCTTTCCTAATTAAAACCTAAAAACGCTATATGAACGCGAATTTAAATTTTTCAAATTTTCTTTACTTATTAATATTTTATTTAAAATTCTCGACAGCCCTGTAAAAAATATATTAGATTTTTTTTTATGATGGAGCCCACCTCTGGTGGAAATTGTGGGACCCATAGACTCGGAGAAGTGGATAAAAAGGCTTCTAGAAAAATATTTTGGTTTCTTCCTGAAGTCATCTGAATATTCTACTTCCCTTACCACCCCATCTTTTATTTTTTTTAATGACAGGTATATTTTATTACATAATATGGTACACAAAACTGAAAAGATACATTATTACAAAGATGGCATATACAGTAGATGAGGTTTGAAGGATACATTTCAAGTACATATTGTAATGCGTTTATCACAGATTACAAAGCCGAAATCTCATCCAGTTCCTCACAGCTGGGGCACATATCCAGAATACAGCAGGCATTATCTAACTGAATTGCAGCGTAGAATCGCTGGAATAGAAAAACTCGCCGCCCTGGGATCCTTAGCTACCCTGTTGAGTCCTTTCCCTAACTCCTTAAGGAATCTTAGATGCACTCTTTCCCTACGGGCCAAGGGTTTCTGAGCCTATGGGAGCAAACAAATGATGGGCAGGTTCACTGTATTTTTTAGACTTTTGTGACTCCTTGAAATTGGCAGCTGCCCCTTCTCCCTCCCTGGTATATTGGAGATAGGTATCGGCCAGTGTGGACGCACGTGTGTAGTCCCAAACTATCTGCTTGCCATCTGCCCAGGCTTAAAAGGTGATACTATCTGGTCGCTTTTGGTTACCATCAGTCTGCATTGTTGGGGTGGCTCCTGTATTACTGGGCATATGGCTGTTGAGAGGCTCCTCTTAATGATGTCATTAACCTTATCATGCCTTGAAGTTTTCTCCACGGATCTACGGTGAACAAGACCATGGTACCTGAATTGGCCTTCCGATTCACTGCCTCAAATACACCTGTGAGTCGAGATGTGTTCCAAGGGAGGAGTTGGGAACAGCTAACAGGAAGTCCCCTCTGCATAAAGGCGGGCTCTATTCTTCTGCGATACACTCTCATGCATTGTTGAGGCTATATTCTCCACCAAGTGTGTCTATTAGTAGTTGTTGAGGGGAGCAGATCTGGTTTCAGAGCCCGTTAGCCTATCCCAGAGCGTTGTTCCGTCAACAAAATTTTGGTAAAGAACTCCAACAGTGTCCGTAATGTGTTCAGAATAAATCGCTGCTACAAATACACTAGATGCGACACATGAGGACAGGAAACCAGGTAGTGCAATCCGTGATGCCTTGAGGATACTAATACCGTGTGAGTGTGTACCCACCAAAATATAGCTGCAGGTGTACTCACCAAGTTGTGGTTGCAGGGGTCGATTCATAGCTCCTGTGTTTGTATTCACCTCACCTAGTTGTACTCACCTAATTGAGGTTGCAGTGGTCGAGACTCAGCTCCTGGCCCCGGCTCTTCACTGAGTGCTACTAGGTTTTCTCTCTCCCGGCTCCATGGGCTTTATCATACCTCATCTTAAAGCTGTGTATGGTTCATGCATCAACTTCCTGACAACTCTGTGACTGAAGAAATACATCCTAACATTCCTTTGATTCATCTGGGTCTTCAACTTCCAATTGTAACCCCTTGTTTCTGTGTCCCCTCTCTGAAACATCCTGTCTCTGTCCACCTTGTCTATTCCACGCAGTATTTTGTATGTCGTTATCATGTATCCCCTAATCCTCCTGTCCTCCAGTGTCGTATGGCCGATTTCCCTTATCATTTCCTCATAGGACATTCCCCTTAGCTCTGGAACTAACCTTGTCGCAAACCTTTGCACTTTCTCTAATTTCTTGACGTGCTTGATCAAGTGTGGGTTCCAAACAGGTGCTGCATACTCCAGTGTGGGCCTGACGTACACGGTGTACAGTGTCTTGAACGATTCCTTATTAAGGTATCGGAACACCATTCTCAGGTTTGCCAGGCGCCCATATTCTGTAGCATATGGGCATGTATACTCACCTAATTGTGGTTGCAGGGGTCGATACTCAGCTCCTGGCCACGCCTCTTCACTGATCGCTACTAGGTCCTCTCTCTCTCTCTGCTTCCAGAGCTTTGTCTTACCTTGTCTTAAAGCTATGTATGGTTCCTACCTCCACTACATAATTTGCTGGGCTATTCCACTTCCTGACGACTCTATGACTGAAGAAACACTTCCTAACATCCCTCTGACTCGTCTGAGTCTTCAGCTTCCAATTGTGACAGCTTGTTTCTGTGTCCCCTCTCTGGAACAACCTGTCTGTCTACCTTATCTATTCCACGCAGTATTTTGAATGTCGTTATCATGTCTCCCCTGACCCTCCTATCCTCCACAGTCGTCAGTCCGATTTCCCTCAACCTTTCATCGTAGGACATACCCCTGAGCTCCGGAACTAGCCTTGTTGCAAACCTTTGCACTTTCTCTAATTTCTTGACGTGCTTGATCCGGTGTGGGTTCCAAACTGGTGCTGCATGCTCCAGTGTGGGCCTGATGTACACAGTGTACAGTGTCTTGAACGATTCCTTACTAAGGTATGGGAACGCTATTCTCAGGTTTGCCAGGCGCTCGTATGCTGCAGCAGCTATCTGGTTGATGTGTGCCTCCGAAGATATGCTCGGTGTTATGGTCACCCCAAGATCTTTCTCCTTGAGCAAGGTTTGCCGTCTTTGGCCACCTAGTCTATACTCTGTCTGTGGTCTTCTTTGCTCTTCTCCGATCTTCATGACTTTGCATTTGGCAGGGTTGAATTCAAGAAACCAGTTGCTGGACCAAGTGTCCAGTCTGTCCAGATCTCTTTGAAGTCCTGCCTGGTCTTCATCTGATTTAATTCTCCTCATTAACTTCACATCATCTGCGAACAGGGACACCTCTGAGTCTATCCCTTCCATCATGTCATTCACATATACCAGAAATAGCGCTGGTCTTAGGACCGACCCCTGTGGGACTCCACATGTCAGAGGTGCCCACTGTGATACCTCATCCCGTACCATGACTCGGTGTTGCCTCCCTGTCAGGTATTCTCTGATCCATTGCAGTGCCCTTCCTGTTATATGCGCCTGATCCTCTAGTTTCTGCACTAGTCTCTTTTGTGAGGAACTGTGTCGAAGACCTTGCAGTCCAAGAAAACGCAATCAACCCACCCCTTTGTCTCGCTTCTTACTTCTGTAACTTTGTCATAGAACTCCAGAAGGTTTGTGACACAGGATTTGCCTTCCATGAATCTGTACTGGTTGTCGCTTATAATCTTGTTCCGTTCCAGGTGTTCCACCACTCTCCTGATAATCTTCTCCATGACTTTACATACTATACACGTCAGTGACATTGGTCTGTAATTTAGTGCCTCTTTTCTGTCACCTTTTTAAACAAGGGGAACTACATTT
>NC_091302.1:22469254-22496754 GCF_038502225.1 Cherax quadricarinatus
TGCCTCTTTTCTGTCTCCTTTTTTAAAAATGGGAACTACATTTGCCGTCTTCCATACCTCAGGCAGTTGCCCAGTTTCCAGGGACGTGTTGAAGATTGTGGTAAGTGGCACGCACAACATATCTGCTCCCTCTCTAAGGACCCATGGGGAGATGTCCGGTCCCATTGCCTTTGAGGTATCGATGTCCCTTAGCAGTTTCTTCACATCCTCCTCATCTGTATGTATGTCGTCCAACACTTGTTGGTGTATTCCTTGCTGGTGTCCCCATCTGGTCTGTCCCCCCAGAGTCCTTCCTGTCTCTACTGTAAATACTTCCTTAAATCTCGTGTTGAGCTCCTCACATACCTCTTGATCGTTTCTTGTGAGTTCTCCACCTTCTTTCCTCAGCCTTATCACCTGGTCCTTGACTGTTGTCTTCCTCCTAATGTGGCTATACAGCAGTTTCGGGTCAGATTTGACTTTCGATGCTATGTCGTTTTCATACTGTCGCTGGACCTCCCTCCTTATCTGTGCATACTCGTTTCTGGCTCTTCTACTAATCTCCTTGTTTTCCTGGGTCCTATGCCTCCTGTACCTTTTCCATTCTCTGTTGCACTTAGTTTTTGCCTCCCTACACCTTCGGGTAAACCAAGGACTCGTTTTGGTCTTCCTATTATTTCTGTTTCCCTTGGGAACAAAACTTTCCTCTGCCTCCTTGCACTTTGTTGCCACATATTCCATCATCTCGTTTACTGATTTTCCTACCATTTCTCTGTCCCACTGAACCTCCTGCAGGAAGTTTCTCATACCTGTGTAGTCCCGCCTTTTATAGTTTGGCCTGTCCCCTTCAGTTCCTGTTACCTTCTCCACTTGTAACTCTACTGTATAGTCAAAACTCAGAACCACGTGATCGCTAGCTCCAAGGGGCCTCTCGTAAGTGATGTCCTCAAAGTCTGAACTGCTCAGGGTGAACACAAGATCCAGTCTTGCTGGCTCATCCTCCCCTCTCTCTCTGGTAGTGTCCCTGACATGTTGATGCATGAGGTTTTCAAGTACCACATCCATCATCTTGGCTCTCAATGTTTCGGGACCCCCATGTGGCTCCAGGTTTTCCCAGTCGATCTCCCTGTGGTTGAAATCGCCCATTACCAGTAACTTTGCTCTGCTCGAGTGAGCTCTTCTTGCCACCTCAGCCAGTGTGTCCACCATCACCCTGTTGTTTTCTTCATACTCCTCTCTTGGCCTCCTGCAGTTCTGTGGTGGGTTATACATCACTCTAATGACTACTTTATGTTCTCCGGACTGAATTGTACCTACAATGTAGTCTCTTTCTCCAATCATGTCCATGCCTTCCATTTCCTCAAATCCCCATCGGTGTTTTATGAGCAGTGCAACCCCTCCTCCCCCTCTACTTCTTCTATCTTTCCTCAGGATCTGATATCCTGTTGGGAAGACTGTGTCTGTTATTGTCTCAGCGAGTTTTGTTTCTGTGACTGCTATGATGTCTGGGGATTTTTCACTGGTTCTTTCGTTCCACTCCTCATGTTTATTCGTTATTCCATCCGTGTTTGTGTACCAAACCTTCAGTTTCTTTTCTATCACTGTGGTCATGCAAGAATATTGGGGTTGGGGGAGCGAGAGCCTTGGTGGTGGCCTATATGGGGCTGTGGTGTAGGTGGGGTTTGTGTTGATGGGGGTGGGGTCAGAATGCCCATAAGGGACAGCTGTTGGGGTGAGGTTTGTGATATGGGGGTTGGTGGCAGAGGGAACAGTGAGTGGGTTGTAGTATAGGTTGCTCAGTTGCGTTGGGACTGTCGCTGTTGGAGTCTTTTGGTGGGAGATTCTGTGGGGTGTGTTTGCCCTTTCTCCTGTGTCTGGGTCCTGCTCATTTTCGTTGCTTCTCGTTTCTCCTTGCGTCTCTGTACCCTCTCTTTCAGTGTAGTCCTTTCTTCTTGTGTTCTGTCGCGGTCGAGGTATACTCTCTGGTACTCCTCTTTGTCCCTCAGTCTTGCTTTCTCTTGGAGAATCCTGGTTCGAACTGATTCTTCCTTGAAAGTTACTCTGACAGGCCGTATCCTTCCACTCGCAAACCACCCAATTCTCTGAAAATTTGTCACCTGGGTCATATCGCCCTCCCCTATTGTTTTCATGATGCCTTCAATCATTTTTTTCTCCTCCTGTTTTATTTTTTCAAAGTTGTCCCCCTTGGCTTCTTGGAGCCCGTACACAAAAACTGACCTCGCCCTTTCCTCCTCCCACTGAGTCTCCATCTGCTTCCTCTGAGGCATTTTATTTCCTTCCATTGACATGTTCTTGCCTTCAGTCCCTGTCATATCTGAAACTTCTATTCTCAGTGAACTGTCTTTCCTGACCAGCTGTCCCTTGCTACTGCAGTTGGCTGTTAGAATCTCTGCATATAGCATACCTTCATTGTCTTCAGACCTGTCGTTTGATCTTAGTGTGCTCAACGTCTTTTCCCTGGCCCCACGTGGGTCTGATAGGGCCTTCGTGTACGGCATGTCTCCGTTGTTGCTTACCGTCCCCTTGTCTGCGCCTGACTTTGAATTTCCTGATTTCACATCTGAATTGTCATTTGTCTCTCTAATCTGTTTCAGGCTTTGCAGTTTCTCTTCTAAGCACTGTATCCTAGCTTCTGCTGCTAAGACCTGTACTTCCCACTTCCTGCACTCTTCAGCTATCCGCTCCTCCATTTTCTTACCAAGCTCTACTATCTTCCTTCCCCACTCTTCCTCCCTTTTTTGGAGCTCTAACTCCCAGTCTTTCCTCCCTGGTTCGTCTACCAGATCTCTGGTTTTCCGTCCTCTAAGGCCACCCATTTTTTTTTTTTTTTT
This sequence comes from Cherax quadricarinatus, assembly GCF_038502225.1. NCBI lineage: Eukaryota > Metazoa > Arthropoda > Malacostraca > Decapoda > Parastacidae > Cherax > Cherax quadricarinatus. Next base: position 22,472,086 of record NC_091302.1, read on the forward strand.
TATTACCACAGACAGAAGGCTAGAGGAGGGAGAGGGTGCGGGGGGGGGGAGATTAAAGGGTAGAAGAGGGAGAGAGAGGAGAGAGAAAGGGTAGAAAGAGGGAGAGAGAGGAGAGAGTATGGAGGTGAGGGATAAGACCAAGGGGGAGAGAGAGAAATGTGAGGGGGGGAGAGAAAGGGTAGAGAGAGGGAGAAAGAGAGGGAGAGGGAGAGGGAGAGAAAGAGAGAGAGAGGGAGAAAGGAGGGTGAGGGAAAAGGCTATGAGAGAGAGAAATGGAGAGATGGAGAGAGAAGCCTATAGAGAGAGAGAAGGGTGAGAGATAGGGTTATGGGAGAGAGAGAGAGAGAGAGAGAGAGGAGGGCGAGGGAAAAGGCTATGAGAGAGAAAAATGGAGAGATGGAGAGAGAAGCCTATAGAGAGAGAGGAGGGTGAGAGATAGGGTTATGGGAGTGAGAGAGAGAGGGGGAGAGAGGGAGAGAGAGAGGGAGAGAGAGAGTAAGAGAGAGAGGAAGAGAGAGAGGAAGAGAGAGAGGAAGAGAGGAAGAGTGAGAGGAAGAGAGAGGGGAAGAGTGAGAGGAAGAGAGAGAGGAAGAGAGAGAGGAAGAGAGTGAGGGAGAGAGAGAGGGAGAGAGAGAGAGGGAGGGAGGGAGGGAGGGAGAGAGAGAGAGAGAGAGAGAGAGAGAGAGAGAGAGAGAGAGAGAGAGAGAGAGAGAGAGAGAGAGAGAGTAGGGAAAAAGGCTATGAGAGAGAGAAACGCGAGGGAAGGAAAAGATAGGAGGGAGTGAAGGCAAGAGCGGGGAGGGGAAGGTCTGTGGGGGAGGGAAAGGTGTGTGGGGGGTGAGGCGACGAGGTCAAATTCCAAGGATCAGCTGTGTGTACTCACCTAGTTGTGGTTACAGGGGTCGAGACTCAGCTCCTGGCCCTGAGTGTATGTGTGTCTGTGCGTGTGTGTGCGAGCACATCAGTTGTTTATATGTCCCAGAAATACAATTCACTTCTGTGTATCCGTAATACTAATAAGATACCATTAACACTGAGAGTAATTCTAATAATTATAATACTAGTGTGTGTTAACAAGTCATTCTTTCACCCAGTTATGTACTACCTTTTACTACATGTGTACCCAATACTTGCTTCTCAGATTGTACTGTCTTTGTGTCCTAAAACATTATCTCTCGAAACTGTTATCAGGGCTGTAGTCCCATTAGCCACGACTTAATCCTCCTGCCTATTCCTTGCTCCTACAAATTTTATCTTCCTACTACTGCTAGGTGTTGTGTTTATGATAATCCCTCTGGAGCAGGGTTTAGATAGCGAGCTACCAGTGACCGTAGGGCCGGCTCTACCACTCAAAACTTCCCGCCAACCACAAACAGGTGATTTGTACGTTACTCCTCAGAGGGGACGTCCATCCAGATGCCTGATGCACGATGCTTGCTGTACGATGCTCGCTGTACGATGCTCGCTGTACGATGACTCGTGCACCTCGCCCTTCTGCCGCTGACTTCTTCAGCTATTCTTTTCTCGTTGTGTGTGTGTGTGTGTGTGTGTGTGTGTGTGTACTCACCTAGTTGTACTCACCTAGTTGAGGTTGCAGGGGTCGAGTCCAAGCTCCTGGCCACGCCGTGTGTACTCACTCACCTATTTGTACTCACCTATTTGTGGTTGCAGGGGTCGAGTCTTAACTCCTGGCCCCGCCTCTTCACTGGTTGCTACTGGGCCCTCTCTCTCCCCGCTCCATGAGCTTTATCAAACCTCGTCTTAAAACTGTGTATGGTTCCTGCCTCCACTACGTCATTTTCTAGGCTATTCCACTGCCTTACAACTCTATGACTGAAGAAATACTTCCTAACATCTCTCTGACTCATTTGTGTCTTCAACATCCAATTGTGGCCTCTTGTTTCTGTGTCCCCTCCCTGGAACATAAGAACATAAGAACATAAGAAAGGAGGAACACTGCAGCAGGCCTGTTGGCCCATACTAGGCAGGTTCTTTACAATTCATCCCACTAACAAACATTTGACCAACCCAATTTTCAATGCTACCCAAGAAATAAGCTCTGATGTGAAAGTCCCACTCAAATCCAACCCCTCCCACTCATGTATTTATCCAACCTAAATTTGAAACTACCAAAAGTCCCAGCCTCAGTAACCCAACTAGGTAGACTGTTCCACTCATCAACTACCCTATTTCCAAACCAATACTTTCCTATGTCCTTTCTAAATCTAAACTTATCTAATTTAAATACATTACTGCGGGTTCTCTCTTGGAGAGATATCCTCAAGACCTTGTTAATATCCCCTTTATTAATACCTATCTTCCACTTATACACTTCGATCAGGTCTCCCCTCATTCTTCGTCTAACAAATGAATGTAACATAAGAACATAAGAACATAAGAAAGGAGGAACACTGCAGCAGGCCCGCTGGCCCATACTAGGCAGGTCCTTTACAATTCATCCCACTAACAAACATTTGACCAACCCAACTTTCAATGCCACCCAAGAAACAAGCTCCGATGTGCAAGTCCCACTCAAATCCAACCCCTCCCACTCATGTACTTATCCAACCTAAATTTGAAACTACCCAAAGTCCTAGCCTCAATAACCCAACTAGGTAGACTGTTCCACTCATCAACTACCCTATTTCCAAACCAATACTTTCCTATGTCCTTTCTAAATCTAAACTTATCTAATTTAAATCCATTACTGCGGGTTCTCTCTTGGAGAGATATCCTCAAGACCTTGTTAATATCCCCTTTATTAATACCTATTTTCCACTTATACACTTCGATCAGGTCTCCCCTCATTCTTTGTCTAACAAGTGAATGTAACTTAAGAGTCTTCAATCTTTCTTCATAAGGAAGATTTCTAATGCTATGTATTAATTTAGTCATCCTACGCTGAATGTTTTCTAACGAATTTATGTCCATTCTGTAATATGGAGACCAGAATTGAGCTGCATAATCTAGGTGAGGCCTTACTAATGATGTATAAAGCTGCAGTATGACCTCTGGACTTCTGTTGGTTACACTTCTTGATATAAATCCCAGTAATCTATTTGCCTTATTACGTACGCTTAGGCATTGCTGTCTTGGTTTAAGGTTGCTGCTTACCATAACCCCCAAGTCCTTTTCGCAATCTGTATGGCTAAGTTCTACATTATTTAACTTATAAGTGCTAGGGTTATGGACACTCCCGAGCTTCAGAACCTTGCATTTATCTACATTGAACTGCATCTGCCACTTTTCTGACCAAGAGTAGAGTTTGTCTAAATCCTCCTGAAGTTCCCTAACATCTACGTTTGAATCAATTATCCTACCTATCTTCGTGTCATCGGCGAATTTGCTCATATCACTAGCAATTCCTTCATCAAGATCATTGATATATATTATAAACAACAACGGGCCCAAGACTGATCCCTGTGGAACGCCACTTGTTACTGATCCCCACTCGGATTTAACCCCATTTATGGACACTCTCTGCTTCCTGTCTGTGAGCCATGACTCGATCCACGAGAGCACCCTTCCCCCAATGCCATGAGCTGCTACTTTCTTCAACAGTCTTTGGTGCGGAACTCTATCAAATGCCTTACTAAATTCTAAGTAAACAATATCAAATTCTTTATCGTGGTCAACAGCCTCAAAAGCTTTACTGAAGAAAGTTAATAAATTAGTTAGACAAGACCGGCCTCTTGTGAATCCATGCTGAGTATCATTAATCAAGCTATGCTTATCGAGATGGCTTCTTTTAATCTCAGCTATAATTGACTCTAGCAACTTGCCTACAATTGAGGTCAGGCTTATTGGGCGGTAATTTGACGGTAACGACTTGTCCCCTGTTTTAAAAATAGGAATTACATTAGCCATCTTCCACATATCAGACACTAGACCTGTTTGAAGAGATAAATTAAAAATATTAGTTAATGGTTCACAGACTTCCATTTTGCATTCCTTAAGAACCCTTGAAAAAACCTCATCAGGACCCGGTGACTTATTTTGCTTCAGTCGGTCTATCTGCTTCACAACCATTTCACTAGTGACTGTGATGTTACATAATTTATCTTCTTCTGATCCACTATAAAAATTAATTACCGGAATATTATTAGTGTCTTCCTGTGTAAAAACCGAGAGAAAATAATTATTTAAAATCGACATCCTGTCTTTGTCCATCTTGTCTATTCCACGCAGTATTTTATATGTTGTTATCATGTCTCCCCTGACCCTCCTGTCCTCCAGTGTCGTCAGGCCGATTTCCCCTAATCTTTCTTCATAGGACATTCCCCTTAGCTCTGGAACTAACCTTGAGGCAAACCTTTGTACTTTCTCTAGTTTCTTGACGTGCTTTATCAAGTGCGGGTTCCAAACAGGTGCTGCATACTCCAGTATGGGCCTGACATACACGGTGTACAGTGTCTTGAACGATTCCTTACTAAGGTATCGGAATGCTGTTCTCAGGTTTGCCAGGCGCCCATATGCTGCAGCAGTTATCTGGTTGATGTGTGCTTCCGGAGACATGCTCGGTGTTATACTCACCCCAAGATTTTGCTCCTTGAGCGAGGTTTACAGTCTTTGGCCACCAAGCCTATACTCCGTCTGCGGATTCTGTGCCCTTCCCCTATCTTCATGACTTTGCATTTGGCGGGGTTAAATTCGAGAAGCCAGTTGCTAGACCAGGTGTCCCATCTGTCCAGGTCTCTTTGAAGTCCTGAGTGGTCCTCATCTGATTTAATTCTCCTCATTAACTTCACATTGTCTGCGAACAGGGACACTTCTGAGTCTAACCCTTTCATCATGTCGTTCACATATACCAAAAATATCACTGGTCCTAGGACCAACCCCTGTGGGACCCTGCTCGTCACAAGTGCCCACTGTGAGACCCCATTACGTACCATGACTCGTTGTTGCCTCCCTGTCAAGTATTCTCTGATCTATTGCAGTGCCCTTCCTGTTACATGCGCCTGATCCTCTAGCTTCGGCACTTATCTCTTGTGAAGAACTGTGTCAAAGGTTTTCTTGCAGTCCAAGAAGATGCAATCAACCCACCCCTCTCTCTCGTGTCTTACTTCTGTTACTTTATCATAAAACTCCAGAAGGTTTGTGACACAGGATTTGCCTTCCATGAATCCATGCTGGTTGGCGTTTATACTCTTGTTCCATTCCAGGTGCTCCACCACTCTCCTCCCGATAATCTCCATAACTTTGCATACTATACACGTCAGTGACACAGGTTTATAGTTTAGTGCCTCGTTTCTGTATGTGTGTGTGTGTGTGTGTACTCACCTAGTTGAGGTTGCAGGGGTCGAGTCCAAGGTCCTGGCCCCGCCTCTTCACTGTGTGTGTGTGTGTGTGTGTGGGTGGGTGTGTGTGTGTGTGTGTGTGTGTGTGTGTGTGTGTGGCTGTGTACTCACCTTGTTGTACTCACCTAGTTGAGGTTGCAGGGGTCGTGTCCAAGCTCCTGGCCCCGCCTCTTCACTGGTCGCTACTAGATCACTTTCCCTGTACCATGAGCTTTATCATAGCTCTGCTTAAAGCTATGTATGGATCCTGCCTCTACTACTTCGCTTTCCAAACTATTGCACTTCCTGACTACCCTGTGGCTGAAGAAATGCTTCCTAACATCCCTGTGATTCATCTTTGTCTTCAACTTCCAACTCTGTCCCTTTGTTACTGTGTCCCATCTCTGGAACATCCTCTCTTTGTCCACCTTGTCAATTCCTCTTAGTATTTTGTATGTCGTTATCATGTCCCCCCTATCTCTCCTGTCCTCCAGTGTCGTCAGGTCGATTTCCCTTAACCTCTCCTCGTAGGACATACCTCTTAGCTCTGGGACTAGCCGCGTTGCAAACCTTTGCACTTTCTCTAGTTTCTTTACGTGCTTGGCTAGGTGTGGGTTTCAAACTGGTGCCGCATACTCCAACATGGGATGTGCCTGGTGTTACACTCACCCCAAGATCTTTTTCATTGAGTGAGGTTTGTAGTCTCTGGCCCCTAGACTGTACTCCGTCTGGGGTCTTCTTTGCCTTTCCCCAATCTTCATGACTTTGCACTTGGTGGGATTGAACTCCAGGAGCCAATTGCTGGACCAGGTCTGCAGCCTGTCCAGATCCCTTTGTATTTCTGCCTGGTCTTCGATCGAATGAATTCTTCTCATCAACTTCACGTCATCTGCAAACAGGGACACCTCGGAGTCTATTCCTTCCGTCACGTCGTTCACAAATGCCAGAAACAGCAACGGTCCTAGGACTGACCCCTGTGGGACCCCGCTGGTCACAGGTGACCACTCTGACACCTCGCCACGTACCATGACTCGCTGCTGTCTTCCTGACAAGTATTCCTTGATCCATTGTAGTGCCTTCCCTGTTATCCCTGCTTGGTCCTCCAGTTTTTGCATTAATCTCTTGTGTGGAACTATGTGAAACGCCTTCTTGCAGTCCAAGAAAATGCAATCCACCCACCCCTCTCTCTCTTGTCTTACTGCTGTCACCATGTCATAGAACTCCAGTAGGTTTGTGACACAGGATTTCCCGTCCCTGAAACCATGTTGGCCGCTGTTGATGAGATCATTATTTTCTAGGTGTTCCACCACTCTTCTCATGTTAATCTTCTCCTTGACTTTGCGTACTATACATGTCAGTGACACTGGTCTGTAGTTTAGTGCATCATGTCTGTCTCCTTTTTTAAAGACTGGGACTTCATTTGCTGTCTTCCATGCCTCAGGCAATCTCTCTGTTTTGATAGATGTATTGAATATTGTTGTTAGGGGTACACATAGCGCCTCTGCTCCCTCTCTCAGGACCCATGGAGAGATGTTGAAAATAAATGGTATAAAATACCGACACTATGGAAACATAAACACATATGCAGTTTAATGTGATCCTTTATTGACGACGTTTCGCCCACACAGTGGGCTTTTTCAAGTCACAAACAGATCTACCTGGGGTGGAAGGTACGGGAGTATTTATAGTCAGGTTCAGAATGTTGAGGTCAGGTGGAGAATGCTGCATCTGATGATCCACCGGGTGGGGTTATAGAGTCTTGGGTAGCTTGGCAGGGGTATTGGACAAGTTGTGAGTAGACCTTCTGCAGTGTTCTACGTTCTTATGTGGGACAGAAGTTTCTTGGCAAGTGGTTCAGCTATGTTATAGAAACCATTGTTCTGGTTGAAATTGTTGGTTTTAGAGATAAGCGATGATTCCAGGATTCTTCGGTATTCTCTATTCCGCGCAGTATTTTATATGTCGTTATCATGTCTCTCCTGACCCTCCTGTCCTCCAGTGTCGTCAGGCCGACTTCCCTCAACCTTTTTTCGTAGGACAATCCCCGTAGCTCTGGGAATAGTCTTGTTGCAAACCTTTGCACTTTCTCTAATTTCTTGACGTGCTTCACTAGGTGTGGATTCCAAACTGGTGCTGCATACTCCAGTATGGGCCTGACGTAAATGGTATACAGAGTCTTGAACGAATCCTTACTGAGGTATCGGAACGCTATCCGTAGGTTTGCCAGGCGCCCGTATGCTGCAGCAGTTATCTGATTGATGAGCGCCTCAGGAGATATGCTCGGTGTTATACTCACCCTTAGATCTTTTTCCTTGGGTGAGGTTTGCAGTCTTCGGCCATCTAAACTAAATTGTGTCTGCGGTCTTCTTTGCCCTTCTCCAATCTTCATGACTTTGCATTTGGCAGGGTTAAACTCAAGGAGCCAGTTGCTGGACCAGGTTTGTAGCCTGTCCAGGTCACTTTGTAGTCCTGCCTGATCCTCATCCGATTTGATTCTTCTCATTAACTTCACATCATCTGCAAACAAGGACACTTCTGAGTTTATCCCTTCCGTTATGTCGTTCACATATACCAAGAACAGCACAGGTCCTAGGACTGACCCCTGTGGAACCCCGCTTGTCACAGGCGCCCACTCTGACACCTCGTCACGCACCATGACTCGTTGTTGTCTCCCTGTCAGGTATTCTCTGATCCATTGCAATGCCTTTCCTGTTATGTGTGCCTGATCCTCTAGCTTTTGCAGTAACCTCTTGTGAGGAACTGTGTCGAAGGTCTTCTTGCAGTCAAAAAAATGCAGTCGATCCACCGCTCTCTCTCTTGTCTTACTTCTGTCACCTTGTTATAAAACTCTAGTAGGTTTGTGACACAGGATTTTCCTTTCCTGAAACCGTGCTGGTTGTCAATTATACACTTGTTTCTTTCCAGGTGCTCCACCACTCTCCTCCTGATGATCTTCTCCATGACCTTGCATACTATACACGTTAGTGATACAGGTCTGTAGTTTAGTTCCTCATGTCTGTCTCCCTTTTTAAAAATTGGGACTACATTGCCATCTTCCAAACCTCAGGGAGTTACCCAGTTTCAAACAATGTGTTGAAGATCTTTGTTAATGGCACACACAATATCTCTTTTCCCTCTTTAAGGACCCACGGAGAGATGTTGTCTGGTCCCACCGCCTTTGAGGAGTCAAGTTCGCATAGCAGCTTCTTCACCTCCTTCTTGGTTACATGTACCTCATCCAGCACTTGCTGGTGTACCCCCCTGTTCTGATTTCCTGGAGTCCTACTGGTTTCCACTGTAAATACTTCTTGAAATCTCGTGTTGAGCTCCTGACATACCTCTCGGTCGTTTCTTGTGAATTCCCCATCACCCTTCCTCAGTATAATTACCTGGTCCTTGACTGTTGTTTTCCTCCTGATGTGGCTGTACAACAGCTTCGGGTCAGTTTTGACTTTCGATGCTATGTCATTTTCATATTGTCGCTGAGCCTCCCTTCTTATCTGTGCATATTCGTTTCTGGCTCTTCGGCTAATCTCTTTATTTTCCTGAGTTCTCTGTCTTCTGTACCTTTTCCATTTTCTAGTACACCTAGTTTTTGCCTCCCTACACCTTTGGGTGAACCAAGGACTCGTTCTGTTCTTCCCATTATTTCTGCTTCCCTTGGGAATAAACCTCTTCTCTGCCTCCTTGCATTTTGTTGCCACATAGTCCATCATTTCTTGTACTGGTTTTCCTGTCAGTTCCCTCTCCCACTGAATGTCTTGAAGGAAGTTCCTCATGCCTGAGTAGTTCCCCCTTTTGTAGTTTGGTTTTTCCCACCCTATTCCTGAAACTCTCTCCACTTGGAGCTCAACTATGTAGTCGAAGCACAGAACCACATGATCACTAGCTCCCAGGGGTCTTTCATACATGATATCCTCAATGTCCGAACTACTCAAGGTGAATACAAGGTCCAGTCTTGCTGGTTCATCCTCTCCTCTCTCTCTGGTAGTGTCTCTAACATGTTGATGCATGAGGTTTTCCAGTACCACATCCATCATGTTGGCTCTCCATGTTTTCCCAGTCAATCTCCTTGTGATTGAAATTACCCATAACTAGTAACTTTGCTCCCCCCATGTGTGCTCTCCTGGCCACCTCGGCTAGTGTGTCGACCATTGCTCTGTTTCTCTCATCGTATTCTTCTCTTGGCCTCCTGCAGTTCTGTGGTGGGTTGTACATTACTGAAAATATCATCTTATGTCCCTCAGACTGGATTGTTCCTACTAAGTAGTCCCTTTCGCCCGTGCCATCCATTCCTTCCATTTTCTCAAAACCCCACTGGTTTTTAATGAGCAGTGCAACTCCTCCTCCCCCTCTCCTCCCTCTGTCTTTCCTGTGTGTGTGTGTGTGTGTGTGTGTGTGTGTGTGTGTGTGTGTGTGTGTGTGTGTGAGTGTGTACTCACCTAGTTGTACTCACCTAGTTGAGGTTGCAGGGGTCGAGTCCAAGCTCCTGGCCCCGCCTCTTCACTGGTCGCTACTAGGTCACTCTCCCTGAACCATGAGCTTTATCGTACCTCTGCTTAAAGCTATGTATGGATCCTGCCTCCACTACATCGCTTCCCAAACTATTCCACTTCCTGACTACTCTGTGGCTGAAGAAATACTTCCTAACATCCCTTTGATTCATCTGTGTCTTCAGCTTCCAACTGTGTCCCCGTGTTGCTGTGTCCAGTCTCTGGAACATCCTGTCTTTGTCCACCTTGTCAATTCCTCTCAGTATTTTGTAAGTCATTATCATGTCCCCCCTATCTCTCCTGTCCTCCAGTGTCGTCAGGTTGATTTCCCTTAACCTCTCCTCATAGGACATACTTCTTAACTCTGGGACTAGTCTTGTTGCAAACCTTTGCACTTTCTCTAGTTTCTTTACATGCTTGGCTAGGTGTGGGTTCCAAACTGGTGCCGCATACTCCAATATGGGCCTAACGTACACGGTGTACAGGGTCCTGAACGATTCCTTATTAAGATGTCGGAATGCTGTTCTGAGGTTTGCCAGGCGCCCATATGCTGCAACAGTTGTTTGGTTGATGTGCGCTTCAGGAGATGTGCCTGGTGTTATACTCACCCCAAGATCTTTTTCATTGAGTGATGTTTGTAGTCTCTGCACTTGGTGGGATTGAACTCCAGGAGTCAGTTGCTGGACCAGGTCTGCAGCCTGTCCAGATCCCTTTGTATTTCTGCCTGGTCTTCGATCGAATGAACTCTTCTCATCAACTTCACGTCATCTGCAAACAGGGAGACCTCAGAGTTTATTCCTTCCGTCATGTCGTTCACAAATACCAGAAACTGCACTGGTCCTAGGACTGACCCCTGTGGGACCCAGCTGGTCACAGGTGCCACTCTGACACCTCGCCACGTACCATTACTCGCTGCTGTCTTCCTGACAAGTATTCCCTGATCCATTGCAGTGCCTTCCCTGTTATCCCTGCTTGGTCCTCCAGTTTTTGCACTAATCTCTTGTGTGGTACTGTGTCAAACGCCTTCTTGCAGTCCAAGAAAATGCAATCCACCCACCCCTCTCTCTCTTGTCTTACTGCTGTCACCATGTCATAGAACTCCAGTAGGTTTGTGACACAGGATTTCCCGTCTCTGAAACCATGTTGGCTGCTGGTGATGAGATCGTTCTTTTCTAGATGTTCCACCATTCTTCTCCTGACAATCTTTTCCATGATTTTGCATGCTATACATGTCAGTGACACTGGTCTATAGTTTAGTGCTTCATGTCTGTCTCCTTTTTTAAAGATTGGGACCACATTTGCTGTCTGCCATGCCTCAGGCAATCTCCCTGTTTCGATAGATGAATTGAATATTGTTGTTAGGGGTACACATAGCGCCTCTGCTCCCTCTCTCAGGACCCATGGAGAGATGTTATCTGGCCCCATTGCCTTTGAGGTATCTAGCTCACTCAGAAGCCTCTTCACTTCTTCCTCGGTTGTGTGTACTGTGTCCAGCACAGGGTGGTGTACCCCACCTCTCCGTCTTTCTGGAGCCCCTTCTGTCTCCTCTGTGAGCACTTCTTTGAATCTCTTGTTGAGTTCCTCACATACTTCACGGTCATTTCTTGTTGTCTCTCCTCATTCCTTCCTTAGCCTGATTACCTGGTCCTTGACGGTTGTTTTCTTCCAGGTGTGGCTGTATAACAGCTTCGGGTCAGATTTGGCTTTTGCTGCTATGTCGTTTTCATATTGACGTTGGGCCTCCCTTCTTATCTATGCATATTCGTTTCTGGCTCTACGACTGCTCTCCTTATTCTCCTGGGTCCTTTGCCTTCTATATTTCTTCCATTCCCTAGCACACTTGGTTTTTGCCTCCTTGCATCTTTGGGTGAACCATGGGCTCATCCTGGCTTTTTCATTATTCCTGTTACCCTTGGGTACAAACCTGTCCTCAGCCTCCTTGCACATTTTTGCTACATATTCCATCATCTCATTAACTGGCTTCCCTGCCAGTTCTCTGTCCCACTGAACCTCATTCAGGAAGTTCCTCATTCCTGTGTAGTCCCCTTTCCTCTAGTTTGGTTTCATTTGTCCAGGCCTTCCTGCTTCCCCCTCCACTTGTAGCTCTACTGTGTATTCGAAGCTCAAAACCACATGATCGCTGGCCCCAAGGGGTCTTCATATGTGATGTCCTCAATGTCTGCACTACTCAAGGTGAATACTAAGTCCAGTCTTGCTGGTTCATCCTCTCCTCTCTCTCCTGTAGTGTCCCTTACGTGTTGGTACATGAAGTTTTCCAGTACCACCTCCATCATCTTAGCCCTCCATGTATCTTGGCCCCCATGTGGCTCCAAGTTCTCCCAGTCGATCTCCTTGTGGCTAAAGTCGCCCATGATCAGGAGCTTTGCCCTGCATGCATGAGCTCTTCTGGCCACTGCAGCCGGTGTGTCAACCATCGCTCTATTGCTCTCGTCATACTCTTGCCTTGGCCTCCTGCTGTTCTGTGGTGGGTTATACATCACTGCAATCATCATCTTGGAACCTCCAGAGTGAAGCGTTCCCGCTATGTAATCACTTTCTTCTCCGCTGTCTCCTCTCTCCAGCTCATCAAAATTCCATAGGTGTTTGATCAGCAATGCCACTCCTCCACCCCCCCTGTTCCTTCTGTCTTTTCTGGTATCCCGCTGGAAAGATGGCATCTGTTATCATACCTGTAAGCTTGGTTTCTGAGATCGCTATGATGTCTGGTGATGCCTCTTTGACTCTTTTGTGCCACTCCTCGCACTTGTTTGTTATTCCATCAGCGTTTGTGTATCATACCTTCAGTTTCCTTTCCAACACTGTGGTTTGGGGGGCCTGTGGGAGTGGGAGACCTGGTAGCATACTGTGGGATTCTATGGTTGGGGGTTGGGTGGAAGCTGTGGGTATGGATTGTATTGTGTGTTGGGATGGTATGATAGGTTGTGGTGTTCTGAGGATAGTTGTGTGTGTGCTTGCCCTTGCTGCTCTGTTCTGCTCTGACTGACCTCTGCTGGTTCCATCCTTGTCTCCTTTCCTAGCTCCATTCGCTTTTTTGTCCTCTCCTTCAGCTGCTGTTTCTCTATTTGTGTTCTGTCTCTGTCTAGGAACACCTTCTTGTACTCTTCCGAGCTTTTCAACCGTGCTTTCTCTTGGAGGATCCTGTTCCGCACTGTTTCTGTCCTGAGAATCAGCTTGATTGGTCGGTTTCTCCCCTTCAAGTACCCCCCTATTCTCTGAAAATTTAGAATCTCATCCATGTCTTCTCCCCCTATTTCCGTGATGATTTTCTCAACCTCCTTTCTTTCTTCCTGCCATCTTTCAGTGTGTGTCCTTTCCTCTCTCTCCCGAAGCCCAAGGATAATCACTGATTTTGCCCTTTCCTCCTCCCATTGCCTCTCCCTCTGTGACTCTGGTTCCTGTCTGTATGTGGTCATTTTCTCCCTTGATTTTTCCAGTGTCTCTTGGTAGGATGGTTGTGCCTCAGCATTCGACCTATCTCCCTCTCCATCTACACCCATCTTCTCTTCCCTTCCACTCCCTGGCCCTTCTTTGCAGGCTGATATGACCTTAGCATAATTCATATCTCCTTCCTGTCCAGCCTCTCAGCTTCGTATGGTGTGTCTTCTCTGGTCACTACCCCTGAGACTTACTTCAGCCTGTTTACATCAAATTCTAGGACCTTTACCCTGGCTACTGCAGTTTCGACTTGTGCCTCCCAATTCTTCGTCTCCTTCTCCAACCTCTTTTCCCATTTCACAGAGAGCTCTTTCTCCATTTTTTCAGAAAGCTCTCCTAATTTTCTCTCCCATTCTTGCTCTATCCTTTTCCACTGCTCCTCCATCCATTCCTCCCTACCAGTACCATTGTCATCTGATCCCTGATTCCTGCGAGTCCCAACCATTTTTTTTTTTAGTGAAAGAGAGAGAGAGAGAAAAAGAAAAAGGGGGGGAGAGTGAGAGAGAGGGAGAAAGAGAGAGAAGGGGAGCCTAGAAGGAGGGGAAAAGAAGGGAAAAAGGGGGAGAAAGTGAGAGAGAGGGAAAAGGTAAGAGAGAGAGGGGGGAGTGACAAGGGAAGAGAGAGAGAGAGAAAAGAAGAGGAAGAGAGTAAGAGAGAAAGAGAGGAAGAGAGAGAGAGAGGAGAGGGTGAAGACGTGTCACAGTGTGCTCCACAAACTTTCTTAATATTACTTAAATACGAGGGTTGGTGAGGATAAAAACTGTTCAGTGATGTAGTACTACTCACAACACATTAGTACAAGTAAGCCAACTCCTCCACTGAAGTGAATATAAGCAATATCAGTGATATTTATGTGATGTCACTATTGCCATCAGAGTGAGCATCTAATATTATCTGATATCATATGTGTTTTGTGCTATGTACTAGCATCTGGTGCTTTATAACAACGTGACTGGTACAATGCAACATAGTGATTTGTGTAACATCTTCCTTTAGTGGAAAAGTGGATAGCATAAACAGTGTTTATTAAGTGATAGTGAGAAGGCAACACTTCCAGCTAGTTGGCCCACTGCCGCCCTTACTACCCACCCCGCTATAAACACCACCACCCACGATACCCCACCCCACCCACGATACTCCACCCCACCCACGATACCACCACCCACCCTCTCTCTCCTGTGAACTTCATAGCAAACCTACAAGCCTCCTCTGGGATGACTTCACACCGCAAAATAGCAAGAATATCTACGCTATCTGGCTATTGTCCCAGTAGTTACTGCAGTGTTTGTGGGTATACCACAAGAGACAAAATTCTTCTTAGATGTAAGGAACCTACTTGTTCCAACTACTGCCACACAGATTGCATTCCAGAAGAAGAATTTTGTTGCAGCCAGGTTGAAAATTTCAGAAAATTGAAGGATATCCATAATCCTGTGGTATATGTGGATACAAGCCTGGAGATACAGGAGGAAGGTTCAGAAGTCCTACCTCAGGGACTTCAATCCAAAGATCAAGACTGCCGTCTTGGGCTGTGTTGTGAAGTTGCAGCTAAGATAATCCATCACAGGGAAGCACTTCATGAGCTCCTCAAATCATTAGATAACCTACAAGCTATTGTAGAAGGTCAGCGCAAGCCTACATCAAGTGATGTAAGCTGCTCAGCTGATGGTGACACTATTGACAAAGACTGGAAGTCCCACACTGAGCTTAACTCAGGGGTAAACAACTGGTGGAATTCTGTCATCGCTAAGGTCCCACAGACTGACAGAGTTCAAAACACTACCTTTGGGAATTCTAATACAATTCCTCTGATCACCACAGAGGGAACAAATCCTCTTCCCAGCAACGAGGGAAGCCTTGGATCTGTTAATTCTCCTACACCTGACATCTCTGCTTCAGCCACTGCCAGTCCACTTGACAGTGCACATACCATCTCTGATCCTACACCTGTCAGCACACCTGCCGACACTATTCCAGAATCTGGTAGCAGTGCTTCATCAGCAAGTTCTGAGCCAGGAGTTTCTCTACCAGAGATTGGTGCAGTTAATGATCAGGGAACTATCACTGCACCTGATCACCTACTGCGCCAAAGTACGAACAGCAGGGACACATCTGTCAGAACTGGTAGAGGACGGGGCAGAGGACGTGGAAGAGAACGTGGAGGAGGAAGACATCTACAGCCGTCTCGCCCTCCACTAACACAGTTCCAGCAGCAGAATCTGAGGACAAATCTGCAAAACACAGGAGGTGCAACAAATCCTCGTCCACCCTCCCAGGCACCTAGGCTGTGCTTTCGCTGTCACCGGAAGGGGCACACTGCCAACAACTGCCTGCGAGATACCAGGTGTAATTACTGCTACAAGAAAGGACATCAGGAGGACCAGTGTCGGAAGAAAAAGGAACTTGACAGACAGGGCCACCTGTTTAGAGACCTGTTCTCAGAACAAACCAGCAGGATCTCTGAATTGGTGAACACTCTCACACGTCACCCACTTAGCTACTCCTATCCCAGCCCAGCAGGTGGGATTGTGCCTTATACAAGACCACAGACCTACATCCCTGCAGCTGCCTCAGTACCCTACCTCTCTCAAGGGCAGGCACCTTACATTCCCTACACACCCACCACCTCAAGCTGACCACTTCATCATGAGGAGCCAGTCTATCAGCATCCTGTCGGCCAACATTAGAGGTTTCATTACTAATGTTGGAGAGCTCACACATAGCTTTGTGAACACTCGACGTCCCGACATGATAGCTGTTGTTGAAACATTTTTGGATGACAGGACTCTAGAAAATTTTGCAAGAATTGCTGGCTACACCTCATGGATGAGAAGAGACAGGCAAGGGCGAGGAGGAGGTGTTGCTGTGTGCTTCTCTAAAAGTGTTCATGCCCAGCACATTGATGTTGCCACCCCTACACATCTTGAAATGATGTTCTTCAAGCTCTGTATAAACACTAGTACCTCTGTACTAGCATGTGCAATGTACAGACCTCAGTGGCAACATGCAGACCCTATCAACTTCCTAATGGAAAATATTGACTCCCTTCTGCTACAACACAACTGTCAACATATTATAATTGTTGGTGACCTCAACCAGCACCTTATACAGAGGGACTTTGATGACCTTCTTGCAGTGTTTGACATGAGAAACTTTGTTGATTTCCCTACTCATATCTCTGGCTCCTCCCTTGACCCAGTAGTGAGTGATCTGGCAGAAGGTATAGTCACTTGTTAACCCCTCGGCTACGTTGGATCGTCTGACCACAAGGATGTTTTTACCACACTTAAGATCCCAACAGAACGAGATGAGGAGTCCACACGCACAACCTGGCTATGGGAAAGAGGTAATTGGCCAGCCCTTTGCTCTGAGCTCGCCACCACCGACTGGAATGCTCTTCTCCAAGGGGATGTTGACAACCAAGTGAAAGCCTTCACTGGATACATCCTTAATCTACAACAAGAATACATTCCTCACCGGCAATATGTGACGAAGCCTACAGATCAGCCTTGGTTTGGCTTTCGTTGTAGAGAGGCTGCTACTGCTAAGTACAAAGCATGGCGAAGGTATAAGAGACATCCTACCACCTATAACAGGAACTTGCACATGCAAGCCTGTAGGCATATGGGTGATGTTCAAAAGTGAGCCATTGCTAAATGGGAGGTGGACACTAAAAGAAAGTTAGCATCAGGTAGGGTAGGCTCCAAAACCTGGTGGTCCCTGGTCAAGGACAGACAAGGTTATCTGCCTGATGAACTTATTCCACCTCTAAATCGACAGGATGGGACCACCTCTACTAGTAGTCAAGAGAAGGCGGACCACTTTGCTGAACACTTTGCTACCAAAATGCAAGTTCCTGATCCAGCAAGGGACCCTCCTTGGCTAGCTGCAAGAACTGTGTCAAAACTGTCAGTGGTGACAATAAGGCAGGAGGAGGTGCATTTCCTTCTTAAATCGCTTGACCAAGAAAAGGCTGTGGGCCCAGACAAGTTGAGCCCAAGATTGTTGAGAAGATGTGCAGACCAGCTAGCAGCACCTCTAACTCGCATCTTTCAGCACTGCCTAGTACAGTGTAAATGACCCTCTCTATGGAAAGAGGCAAATGTAGTCCCTGTTCACAAAAAGAAGAGCAGAGCAGAAATCAGCAACTACAGACCAGTGTCACTCCTGTCAATCACTGGTAAGATCCTTGAGACAATAATCTCAAGACAAATGACAGAATTTTTTGACTACCACTCACTACTTTGTGATCGTCAATATGGCTTCAGGAAAGGTTACTCTGCTGCTGATCTGTTGTTAAACCTCTCCACTAAGTGGCACCAGTCACTGGATGAATCCAAAGTCAGCTGTGTGGTAGCACTGGACATTGCTGGCGCTTTCGACCGGGTGTGGCACCAGGGCCTCTTAGCAAAACTTCAAGCACTGGGAATTGCAGGCTCTACGCTATGTCTCCTCAGTGATTACCTTCATGGTAGATCTCTAAGTGTAGTCCTCAATGGAACGGAATCAGCAAGGCATCCTATTGGGGCAAGTGTTCCACAAGGAAGCGTGCTGGGTCCATTGTTATGGAATGTCTACTTCAACGACCTTCTTCATCTCATCCCAGAATCACATGCATATGCAGACGACTGTACACTGACATTCACTTATCCAAGAGAAGAAATGCCAGCTGCTCTAAGCTACATCAATCACCAGCTGAGAGCTATATCAGCTTGGGGAAATAGATGGCAAGTAACATTTGCACCTGAGAAAACGCAAATGATGATCGTCTCTAGGCACCATGATGGTAATGCTGGTGCAGTAGTAAGGATGAATGGGAGGATGTTGGCACCTGGAGAAGAAGTTGATATCCTTGGGGTGAAATTTGACTCCAAACTAACCATGAAGAACCATGTTGTAAATCTTGCAAACAAGGCAGCCAGGAAGCTTACAGCACTTCGCCATATCTCTCATCTGCTTGACAGTAGGGGTTGCAAGATCCTGTACGAGGCACAAGTACGCTCACACCTTGAGTATGCTCCACTTTCTTGGTTTGCCTGCCCCCCCCCTCTCATCTGCGACTGCTTGACAGAGTAGAGAACAGAGCAAGACGTCTCATCTCTCGCCTGGACCCATCCTGGATAGATCTGTCATTTCAGCAGAGCCTCAACATAGGAGGGATGTGGGTGGCCTTACTGTTATGTACAAGGCCAATATTGTCAAAATACCACACTTGGATCCACTTCGAGGACAGCGTGAAACAAGCTTTTATGCCACAAGACGGGCGGACAGCAGCAACTTCACTCTGGCTGTAACCTTCTCCAGAACATCACTCCATCTGAGATCATACATACCCAGGATGACTCGAGTATGGAACACATTCGTACAGCATAATGATGTCAACGAGATAAAGTCAGTTGATCAAATGAAAATGCTGGCCCACAGATGGCTCCAACTTCATCCTGTTCCCTATTTGTATGTCTCATAACAATAAAAATGCTTTCAAATGAGCTGATGTAGGTAACAGCTCTTAGCTTGCCAATAAAGTTAGGAATCCTTAACCTGTAAATAGCTGTCAATAAAGCTAGGGATCCTTAACCTTGTCAAACCCTGTGTAAAAAAAAAAAAAAAAAAAAAAAAAAAAAAAAAAAAAAAAAAAAAAAAAAAAAAAAAAAAAAAAAAAATTAAAAAAAAAGAGGGAGAGGGAGAGGAAGAGAGAAAGAGTGAGAGGAAGAGAGAGAGGATGAGAGAAAGGGGGAGTGAGGGAGAGAGAGAGAGGAAGAGAGAGGAGAGGAGAGGAGAGGGAGAGAGATGGGGAAGGAAAGGAAGGGTTAGAGGGTCACTTCACAGGAAGGTGTGAAATCCTGTATATGTGTGTGTATGTGTCTGTGTGTGTGTGTGCATGTGTGTGTGTGTGTGTGTGTGTGTGTGTGTGTGTGTGTGTGTGTGTGTGTGTGTGTGTGTGTGTGTGTGTGTGTGTGTGTGTGTCTCAGTAGTAGTAGCTACCAGTCTCAGTAGTAACCAGTTACCAGTAACCAGTGTCCGTTGACTCAACGACCAACCGTCTCTGCCTGAGTCACGGTTCTTTCATATTGCGCTGAACTGACACTATTTCAAAAGACCCACTCACTGGGTACTGTGGGCAGCTGGCCAGTCAGTATTACGGGTGTGACCAAGGAGGCAAGGTAACTGCTGCGGGCTCTCTCCACATATCAGCAATTATACGTAATAACAGCCTACGTGAGTATTTCTTACCTAATCCACGAGTCGAACTCCCACATGATAAATGGTGACAGCGGTGTGGAGCGTGGATTTACGTTTTTAAGGGTAATTCAAGGCGTTAGAAGGCTGTGTGAGTAGCGGCAGGGTCAAAGGTGAACCTCCAGCCACCAGCTACTACCCTCGCGCACCTCCAGCCACCAGCCGCCTGACTCCCCTCACAACTTTCAGCCTGCAAGCCTGTTGCAGCCGTTTCAAGCTTCCTGGCTTAGTTCGTGTGCTAATTGCTTCAATCTCCGAGGGGTTGACCCGGATTTTGCAATTAAGCCAGTCAGTAAGCCAGACTGTGGAAGTGAACGCCAGTCAGCCTATCATCCAGCCTGTCTCCTGTCATCCAACTGCTCCTCCGTGCTTTGTGCATCGTTACACGTCTTCCAGTCAGCCATTCTCGTGGGGTAAGCCAGTCAGTCAACCCAGCTTCTAACCCAGCTGAGAGAGAGAAGTAAGCCACGCAGTAAGAAGTAAGCCAAGTTCCTCTGAGGTATTGTCTATATCGCTTTGTGCTCCCTGTTGGATGCTAAGAGTGGTTTTCACCATTCCTGTGGCATAGAGTGGCTTAAGCCACCTTCGTGGGTAGAGAGTGGAGTCCGCGCCAGTGAGCGCCAGCAGAGTCACACCCACCACCCCCCCTCTACCCACCCCACCACCACCACTCTCTCCCACCACCAGACACCTCATCTACCTGTGGTTGTTTGCACCCTTGTACCGGGTCCTAGTACTGTTTTGGCTCACATAATTGGTCAAGAGATTGTAGCTGGTGCCAACGATAAAGCCAGTTATGTGAGTTCACCCAGAAAGCACATTTCTTCACGACAACAGTGTGAGTGTAGGAGGAAACACCACCCGCCCACAGGACAACATCTTCACCCCATCACCAGTAATCGCCCGTCTACTACTCCAGACTCCAGTGATAATTTTCTTGAGACATTTTTCTTGCATTTAAAGACATTTGCGTGTGTGAGACATTTATAGTAAATTGCTTGTGTACTCTAAACCTTGTGTTTTCAGTGTAAACGCAGTATTTCTTTGACTCATTATTTTTACAATATTTTTCAGTGTTTTCACTTATCTTATATTTTTTATTCTGTGTTTTTCTTTATGCTACTCCTGTCTCTAGTAAGTATTATTGTGTAGTGTACCAGTCAGTCACCCTGTGTGAAGTGATTCATTTTTTTTATTGTATTCTTTCAGCGTTGTATTCTCCAGTAAGTGTCATTGTATTTCATGCAGTGATATTCACCCCAGTATACTAAATTATCCATTTATTTCTATGTGTGTCTTTTTTTTGTATGCCAGCAGTGTCTCATTCCTCTAATTTTTTCGCAGACTGTGTACCATTATTTTTGCCAGCAAATTTTTGTCGTATCAGTCACAGCAAGATTTTGTTCTATCAGTCACAGCAGGATTTTGTTGTAAGAATATATTATAATGAAGTGTGCTCCGTCACTGTAAGTGTTATATTACCTGTTTTGTTCCTGTGTTTTATTTTATTCATATTTTTATAATTCTTGAACAAATTCACTCTTGATGCAATTTCAATTACTTTTAACGTAAAGTGTTTTCCTTACTCTGTTTGAGTAAATTGTTTTGTCTAATTTACAATTAAGAGTTAAAGTGTTCAATCAGTTAATTTTTTTTTTGATCTTCATATTTTAATTCATTATTTTACCTGAGTTTTCCCAGTGACACTTTATTACTGCAGTGATTATTTCTACATCTTATTTTGTTACACTTGTTCTGTAGTGAATTATTTTCTTTTATTGGTATTTTTATGAATTATATTTTAATTTTGTCTATGCATTCTTAGAAAATACTTAAATTTCCCAGTTATCAATTTAGTAATTTTATTTTATACTTTTTACATTGATTTAAAATTTAATTAATTAATTTCTTTATTAGTAAGAGTAAAGACAGCTCATTTTGCGTTTAATTCAGTCTCCAGTAATATTTTTACTTGTATATTTCAATGTAAAAATTTTTTTTCTTGGTCAATAGTCCTTTAAATTGAGTTTTCCTTCCTCTTGCACTGTATCTTAGACATTAATTTTTTTTATTATTTCTGCGAAATTAGTTGTATATCTTTTCATTTCAATTCTAGAATTTTCTATCATTTTTATTGTTCATTATTTTTGC
Organism: Cherax quadricarinatus; assembly: GCF_038502225.1. Taxonomy (NCBI): domain Eukaryota; kingdom Metazoa; phylum Arthropoda; class Malacostraca; order Decapoda; family Parastacidae; genus Cherax; species Cherax quadricarinatus. The sequence goes on from NC_091302.1 coordinate 22,493,702, forward strand.
CTTATTTGTTCTCGTGCTACTTTGCCATTATGTCTCACATACCGTCAAGTGATACTTTAGTGAATGTCGACACTCAGACCTCGCAGGCTACTGCTGGTCCTGTCATCAGTCCTTACAGTTCCTTACCGACTGACAGACCGACCCAGACACCGAGATATTATAGTTATACTGGTGATTCCCTTGATGTGTTACCTTTATTCAATGGCCATGTACATAGTCTTGAAGCATGGTTTGCAGCCATTCGTTCTCGTGCTAGTGCTCTAGGTGAAGGTCCTCCTTCAGAGGAAAGCCTTATCAGACTTGCTAAAGAAGCTCTTTATCGATCTCCTGCTGCTGTTCACGTTGTTGATCTCCTTGATATGCGAGACTTCAGGAATCTTACTAAGTGGTCCCAATATGAGGAACTGATTCGTTCTTTCCTTGTCCCAGTAAAAACAGCTGATCCATATGTCGTTCTTAGGGAACTAGTGAATGCTACACCCATGAGTACTGAATCGTTGAGTGCATTTGCTGTTAGATTAGACAAACTTTTATCATCATTTATCAATGCTGTCCAATCATCATCTTTTCTCCCTGACGAGGCTAAACCATTTACAGAATCAATTGCTAAAATAGCAGCTTTTGGAGCAATTAAAGAACTAATGCCACCTGCTTCTGTGTGTGCTTATGAGGCTGATCCTCCAACTGTAACGATGGAACCACTTACAGCCTTAAATCATGTCCGTTCCTTATGCCCCCAGGGTACTTTCCCTTGTATTAAAAGTAATGTCACACATATGCCTCAGTCTGCACCACCTCTTGTTTGCGCCACAGAGACAAATCGTAGTCGTCAACCATCTCAGAGATCACCAAGAACCAGTGTACAGAGTCGTTATACACGTCGTAGTATTCATAGTACATTCAGTAACCATAGTCGGCGGAATTGTTATAACTGTGGTTTCCGTGGACATATTGCAATTAATTGTCCTGATAGTTACCCTAAGAGACGTCGTACTGATGATGAGTACTCAGATCTTCCTTACTGTACTTATCATAGAATACATGGACATGACACATCTGAGTGTAATGCTCTCTATAACCTTCAGTACTCTAGGTCTTTCCGTGGTCGTTCCAACCGCAGAACCCGTAGAGGAAACAGATCTCGTGGTTTTCAAAATAACCAGAACCAGGCTCATTCTTTCAATTCTCAAACTAACCAGAACCAGGCTCGTTCTTCCAATTCAGGGGAATTCGAGCGCCCCAGTCAAACCGTCCCATGGTGACAGTAGGTGATCATGAGTACACCATCCCCGTTCACAATTCCTTTGAAGCCTTAAGCAGTCTCGAGAATGACAACCCTGCTGATGATGTTGCTTCACATGTCTCTGACATAGATGATTTTGGGGATGGAGTAGAACAAGTCTTTTCTGATGACAATCCACCTTTTTGTTTGCACATAACTTCCAATGCAACCATAGGCCCTATAGTGCAAGCATCTGTTTATAATGCGCCCGTTCATTTGTTCATGGACTCTGGTGCGCAAGTCAATATTATTAGGTCTAGTTTGTTTAAGGATAAGAAGTTACGACATGTCCTTCTCGTAGAACCGACTCCCGTGTCCTCCCTTAGTGGAGTATCTGGTTCTCACATGCGTGTCCGAGGTCGGACCTCCCTAACCTTTTCTATCCAAGGTAGAGACTTCACTGTTTCCTTCCTTGTTGTCGACCAGATTACTTTCCCTGGTGACCTTCTACTGGGATTTGCTTCCATGCGAGACTTATGCATTGTACTCGACCCTTATCGATGGCATGCACAAATTGACGACTTAATCGTTCCATTCTGGGGTTACCAGCTTGGATCAGAAATCTGTTATACTGCTGCAGAGTATGATGTACGGATTAAGTCCTTACAAGCTAATGCATTCTCCAGTAGCGTACCCAAGCGGTCAGGCACTGGTAATTCTGTCACTCCCATCAGTGTTCCACCTATACCTTCAGATTTGCAGGATAGTCCGATGCCTCAAGTGTCCGAGGACGCTCAGATTGCCTTGAGTGCACAACCTATCCCTGCAATGCCTGCTAGTTCGAGTAGTAGTTTCTCCACAGGGGACGCCTTGTCGGAAAACAATTACTTGCAACTAGTAATGCCATCTCTTGTTGATATCACATGCCGTCTGCAGAAAGACGTTTCTGTTGCGGCTAGTGCTCTCACTAGAGTGTCTGTAGTTGTCCCTAGTGTTCCAGATGGTGATAACGTCCTAGTTGACAGTGATTCCTGCAAAGTAAAAGGTCTATTTGTTGAACCATCATTACATGTTGTACGAGATAGTAAGATCCATTTCTACCTGGCCAACACTTCTGGTCACAGTGTTCGCCTCAGAGCAAATACCAATCTTGTTGACCTTGTTCACTATCCTTACCCTGTTCAGGTAGAGGATGAGTTGTCACCTGACCAGTGGGTCGGTGCTATTTCTGCCGGGGAGACCTCATCCACTTTACTGGATCAATCTGTTCCACCAGTTGAGGAGAAAGACTTAGCTACCACTGACTTCCCAGATGAAGTCAAGCGTTTGTTGACTCTGTTGAACAAACGTCGTAAAGCCATTGCTTTACCAGGTGAGAAGATGGGTATAACGAACTTATTGTCCCATCGTATTCCACTTGAACCTGGTACTAGACCTATCTACATACCTGCGTACAGAATGCCTCATTCACAAGTTGCTGTCGCAGAAGAATTGATCAATCAAATGCTTGATGATGGAGTTATTGCACCTAGCAATTCCCTTTGGAATGCACCCTTGATACTAGTACCTAAGAAGGATGGTACTTGGCGCCCAGTGATTGACTTTAGGAAGTTAAACGCGAAAACCATTCCAGATCGCTTTCCACTCCCTGTACTGGGTGATCTTTTACGTAATATCGGAGATAACAAAGTCTTTTCAACTCTAGATTTGTTACAAGGGTTTTGGCAAGTCCCTCTTCATGAGGACAGCCAAGAGCTAACTGCATTCTCCACTCCTACAGGTCATTATCACTTCCTCCGTATGGCATTTGGATTACGATCTTCCCCTATCA
>NC_091302.1:22501754-22549254 GCF_038502225.1 Cherax quadricarinatus
TCAGTTCTAGTTATTATCTCCTCTAGTTTTCCAGAAAGGGGTAGTGGGAATTTGTCTCCATCGAACATCATATTGTTTTCCGTTGCCTATTGGAAATATTAAGTTTATATCTTCTTGGAGGTTAACAGTGTCTAGAATGTGCAGTTTCTAGGACTTCACTACAATCTTCAGCAGCCAAACCAGAGCCACCCCCCATATGTTTCTGTTTCCAGGAGACGAACATTTCCCACAGAAAAAGACTCTTCCTTTACTATATCTGTAACGTGGGCTATGGCTTTGTTGATGGTGGTTGTATCTTTAAGGTTTTAGTGGTGACTGAGATGGTACTTAAAAGAGTCTGGATTGGCACTAAGACTGGGGGCTGAGTCTGAATCACCACTAGGGCTGGGTGTTGAGTCTGGGTCAGCACTAATCTAGCTAATCCAGCCGAGTCTGGATTAGCTCTAGAGCTGGGGGCTGAGGCTGGGTTAGCACTATGGGTGGGAGTTGGGCTAGCTGTTATTTTTATTTCCTGTATTTTTTTCAGTGGGTGACTATTTATTTCCGAGTCATCTGTTGAGGTAGGGGCATTCTGTATTTCAAATTTCTTCTCCTCTCCCTTTTTCCAATGTTCTGTATATCTTGGGTAGACTATCCAAGAGGTTTTTTTTTTCTTGCTTATTATTTATTACCCTCCTGAGTACTTTCCTGATACCTGTCCAAAGTTTCATATCCAGAAGCACCTTACTCCTTGCTAGTTGGATGTCATTTTTAGAGGCAGTGTTTATTCTTTCAAAAGAGGTATGATGTTTGGAAAAACACAGGTTGCATGTGATCCGATCCTGGATTTCCTTCCAGGAACCTTTTTACATGTCCCACAGGTATATTGGTCTGTGTAATATCTTAAATTGCTATATTTACAGAAAAATTTAATATTAATTTCCTTACGATGACTTTTGAATGCGTTTTGTGATTCCTTTCAGATCTTCTTCGCTAATATTTAAGTGTAATATTAACTGGGGATACCTTAAATGGATCACACAGCCGCTGAAATAGATCTAGTTTTTCCCAACATAAATCATATGATAATTATTGAAAATAGTTTACAATGTGGAAATTCAATGCCTTCAGTTAATGTCCTAACTTCTTATATATCTTATTATATATCTTATTATCTTATAAGATATATAAGATAATTTTGTTTCTCTCAAAACTCGGGAACACCTCATCCAATTTTCTTCAAAATTTCAATACTTCTGTGCGCTAACAAGAAACAAATTTCTGGAGCAGTTCGCACGTTCATGTCTCCTGTAAACAAAGTTGCTGAAAATGTTCCTAGCATCCTTGAATGGCTTAGATAACTTGTAAAACAATCATTGGTGAAACTTTTAACCTTCAGAAAAGGTGCCTCAAAAATGAACCACAATGCAAAGTAAAATTTAAATGTATAGGTGCAGACTTGACCATTTTATGCAGAAAATAATCTAAAAAGTACAATCCAGTCAAATCACTTCCAGTAAATTTCAATTTACCTCTTCTCAACGCATGTAATATTTAATGACTAATTAGCACCTTAGCTCCATGTTAGTATCTGTTCATTTTCATTTGCATTCAGTCTAATAATAATGTAACAAAATAGTAACACACACTTGGAGCCTTTGGCATCCATACCATTACTGCAGAATGACGAATTTGATAATGATATTATTTTTTATATAATAATTACTCATTTTATAAGATGGATTAGTTTAGTTTGAGTAGGTGATATTTTGAAATTTTAATTGAAATAGTTTAAAATCTTAGTCTCGTTGGAATAAGATCAAATTCTGGAGAATGTCTTCTCTGATCGGCTTTTAACGTTTAATTTAGGAGGGCTTTATTAAAACACAGGTTGTCAGTCATTTTAGTTTTGTTGCATAAAAAGAGTACATAACATTTATTCAACGTATGTCACAAATAGGCATGCCCTCCCGACCAGCGAACCAGCTGTTATGCTAACAGCTCGGTTCAACCCAGCCAATCACGAGAAACCCTCCAAAGTTGTGAAGCGATGTCTGAGACTCATGAAAAAATATTGACAGACTTACCTCCAAGTCTGGTCGTATACGGTTCTCACTGTGTCTTGCTTGCATAATATCTTACTGTACATAATCTCTGTATATATGGTCATAACTTCACTCGTTTTTTGTTCATTCTTATATTGTTTATCTTGCTAACTCAGTAAGAACAGGTACACAGGCCACCAGATTACCCTGTGTTGGAAATAAGCTGCATAACTTTCAATTTTCCAATTTAATTAAGCTAACTGCGTCCCATTTAATAATTAAAGAATGTTTCTTTTGATCAACTTGGAACCATAAATGCAGGTGTACATTTACAGTTTTGCAAAAATTTTGGGCTGTGTGGAGCCCAGTTTGCCATTTTTTTTGCCAAATATATCAAATTGGATTATTAAAAATTCAAAATATTTTTCCTTACAGGATTTTACGTAACTCCAAAGTGTAAATTAGAGAACTTGAAACAATATAGATCCTATGTTTCATAGTATTTTCAAGTTCACAAAGGCAAGAGTTTCTTATTTTTAGGAAAATTTTCAGCATCTTCCTTTGACTTCTCACAATTTTTCTTTTATTGCTTATTCAATCAAGTTCAAATTTTAGATGCGTAAATATTGGCAAAAAACACTCAGCCTGGAACTTGGTTTTCTCTTAAATAAAATACTAAATATCATGCTACAGCTTAATGTCGTAGAGTTCCACACATGATAACCTGCATTTGTTGCAAATATTTTCTGTTGGATATTATTGTCTGACACTGATATATGAGTAGATACAGTAGAAATCGGACACCCAAATTTAATTCAACCCAACACCTGCTGTAGGCTTGTCAATTATTTCCAACCTACAAATATAATCAACGATGATTCAATTGCAGTTCGACATTTAAGGCAATGTTATGAATTAACTAAATACTAGATTCTTATTTGCGAAAATGTATAAATGATGGGCCAACTAATTTACAAATAAAGCGAATCTAATAAAAATATGTATAATTAACATAACTAATTTTTATACTGCTTAAGATGAAACTCGTAAATGTATTAGACAAAATTCTGTGTGATCTCGCTTGTCTCTTTATTCAATTTGAATTCGGTTTTTTTTTTCCATAATATAAAAAGTTTCTAGATAATTAGTTCAATATACTCATAATAAAACTCTTTCACAAAATATCAATACAGGAAGCAGACTTTGCACCTGGACCATTTGGAATTACTGCGAATCGCACCGAAGTGGTGGACATAACTTGGCCAGTACTGATACAGTACACCAGGATCCTTAGTAGTCGTGGGACGCCACAGGTGAATCCATGGGCCTTCCTTCTCCCTCTACAGACAAATGTGTGGGCTTCCACATTGGTGGTATTCCTGGTGCTGCCTGCAGTTATGTGGCTCTTGTCTTCATTTTTGTTTGCCAGAAAAGCTTTCCTGCACACCTGGGGGAAGGAGATTTTTGACATGACAAGAATATTGTTGCAGCAAGGCAAGTTAAAACGTGTTTCTGTAAAATGCAGTCAAAATATCTCATTAAAATTGTAAATAATATATATATATATATATATATATATATATATATATATATATATATATATATATATATATATATATATATATATATATAAATATATATGTGTGTGTGTGTGTGTTCTACACCCTGTTTGGTGTACTATCCTCCACAAGCAGTACACATATTATTATAACTACGAACAAATGGTATTTAATCGATAACAAAATGCTGCTAGCCCGCACCCTCCCCCACGCCAGTGGCCGTGTACCCTAACCTGAGAAATACTTTATTAAATGTACATACACATAATGAAAGCATGAACCATTACAAATGGCCACACAGTGTGTCAGTATCGTCCACCCAGGATACCCTTCAGGTTGAAAGCCCATCATCTCAGGCAGGACATCCATACAAAATCTAACAAACCTTACATGACAGTATACACTATTCTATCTAATATCACACTGGCCGATTCCCACCAAGGCAGGGTGGCCCGAAAAAGAAAAACTTTCACCATCATTCACTCCATCACTGTCTTGCCAGAAGGGTGCTTTACACTACAGTTTTTAAACTGCAACATAAACACCCCTCCTTCAGAGTGCAGGCACTGTACTTCCCATCTCCAGGACTCAAGTCCGGCCTGCCGGTTTCCCTGAACCCCTTCATAAATGTTACTTTGCTCACACTCCAACAGCACGTCAAGTATTAAAAACCATTCGTCTCCATTCACTCCTATCAAACACGCTCACGCACGCCTGCTGGAAGTCCAAGCCCCTCGCACACAAAACTTCCTTTACCCCCTCCCTCCAACCTTTCCTAGGCCGACCCCTACCCCGCCTTCCTTCCACTACAGACTGATACACTCTTGAAGTCATTCTGTTTCGCTCCATTCTCTCTACATGTCCGAACCACCTCAACAACCCTTCCTCAGCCCTCTGGAAAACAGTTTTGGTAATCCCGCACCTCCTCCTAACTTCCAAACTAAGAATTCTCTGCATTATATTCACACCACACATTGCCCTCAGACATGACATCTCCACTGCCTCCAGCCTTCTCCTCGCTGCAACATTCATCACCCATGCTTCACACCCATATAAGAGTGTTGGTAAAACTATACTCTCATACATTCCCCTCTTTGCCTCCAAGGACAAAGTTCTTTGTCTCCACAGACTCCTAAGTGCACCACTCACCCTTTTCCCCTCATCAATTCTATGATTCACCTCATCCTTCATAGACCCATCCGCTGACACGTCCACTCCCAAATATCTGAATACATTCACCTCCTCCATACTCTCTCCCTCCAATCTGATATCCAATCTTTCATCACCTAATATTTTTGTTATCCTCATAACCTTACTCTTTCCTGTATTCACTTTTAGTTTTCTTCTTTTGCACACCCTACCAAATTCATCCACCAATCTCTGCAACTTCTCTTCAGAATCTCCCAAGAGCACAGTGTCATCAGCAAAGAGCATCTGTGACAACTCCCACTTTATGTGTGATTCTTTATCTTTTAACTCCACGCCTCTTATCAAGACCCTCGCATTTACTTCTCTTACAACCCCATCTATAAATATATTAAACAACCACGGTGACATCACACATCCTTGTCTAAGGCCTACTTTTACTGGGAAATAATTTCCCTCTTTCCTATGTACTCTGACTTGAGCCTCACTATCCTCGTAAAAACTCTTCACTGCTTTCAGTAACCTACCTCCTACACCATACACCTGCAACATCTGCCACATTGCTCCCCTATCCACCCTGTCATACGCCTTTTCCAAATCCATAAATGCCACAAAGACCTCTTTAGCCTTATCTAAATACTGTTCACTTATATGTTTCACTGTAAACACCTGGTCCACACGCCCCCTACCTTTCCTAAAGCCTCCTTGTTCATCTGCTATCCTATTCTCCGTCTTACTTTTAATTCTTTCAATAATAACTCTACCATACACTTTACCAGGTATGCTCAACAGACTTATTCCCCTATAATTTTTGCACTCTCTTTTGTCCCCTTTGCCTTTATACAATGGATCTATGCATGCTCTCTGCCAATCCCTAGGTACCTTACCCTCTTCCATACATTTATTAAATAATTGCACCAACCACTCCAAAACTATATTCCCACCTGCTTTTAACATTTCTATATTTATCCCATCAATCCCGGCTGCCTTACCCCCTTTCATTTTACCTACTGCCTCACGAACTTCCCCCAAACTCACAACTGGCTCTTCCTCACTCCTACAAGATGTTATTCCTCCTTGCCCTATACACGAAATCACAGCTTCCCTATCTTCATCAACATTTAACAATTCCTCAAAATATTCCCTCCATCTTCCCAATACCTCTAACTCTCCATTTAATAACTCTCCTCTCCTATTTTTAACTGACAAATCCATTTGTTCTCTAGGCTTCCTTAACTTGTTAATCTCTCTCCAAAACTTTTTCTTATTATCAACAAAATTTGTTGATAACATCTCACCCACTCTCTCATTTGCTCTCTTTTTACATTGCTTCACCACTCTCTTAACCTCTCTCTTTTTCTCCATATACTCTTCCCTCCTTGCATCACTTCTACTTTGTAAAAACTTCTCATATGCTAACTTTTTCTCCCTTACTACTCTCTTTACATCATCATTCCACCAATCGCTACTCTTCCCTCCCGCACCCACTTTCCTGTAACCACAAACTTCTGCTGAACACTCTAACATTACATTTTTAAACCTACCCCATACCTCTTCGACCCCATTGCCTATGCTCTCATTAGCCCATCTATCCTCCAATAGCTGTTTATATCTTTCCCTAACTGCCTCCTCTTTTAGTTTATAAACCTTCACCTCTCTCTTCCCTGATGCTTCTATTCTCCTTGTATCCCATCTACCTTTTACTCTCAGTGTAGCTACAACTAGAAAGTGATCTGATATATCTGTGGCCCCCTCTATAAACATGTGCATCCTGAAGTCTACTCAACAGTCTTTTATCTACCATTACATAATCCAACAAACTACTGTCATTTCGCCCTACATCATATCTTGTATACTTATTTATCCTCTTTTTCTTAAAATATGTATTACCTATAACTAAACCCCTTTCTATACAAAGTTCAATCAAAGGGCTCCCATTATCATTTACACCTGGCACCAGTATACACTGTACCGTTAAAATGGTTGACAACATGACATAACTATACATGGCATGGCATGACATGACAAATGGACATTACACAACTGGATCTCAGGGCCCAGAGACCACACCAGCCTTTGGTAAAACCCACACTTGTACTCCTGCAGCCAATGTTACCCTCCACCACACCGACATACGTTTGACGCACACAGGCGCCTGCTACCTCCACGCACATCAATCTAACTCATCACACACGCCACAGTCAGATGACTACCACTCGTGCCGACTCACACCTACGTAATCCAAGTCCCGCACAGACCCTATATATATAGTGCGTGTGTGTGTGTAAAATATTTTGTAATATATATAGAATATATATACATATCTTTATATAAAAGTTGTATCTTTTTCATGCATAAGTTATAGTCAAGAAGGTAATATCGCTCAGAGTTTATTTATATAACTGATTTTTTTACTATGTGGACCAATGATCTGCAAAATTTACCTCTCTTGTTAATTTATTCTTATGCACAAAAAATTTTCCATCGACGACAATTTAATATGTTTTTTCTCTTATATAAAGTGGAATAATACTTGTATATCCTTTGACATAAAAATCTGCTACTATGACTTCAACTACGTTACTATTTTTTATCACTGCATTTCCCATTTCAACTTTCACTGTCGAAAAAAAAATAAAACTTTTATGGTGAAAACATTACTATAAACAAAAATTACAAATATATGATAGTATTATCAGAATAAGTAATAACACTAAACATTAAACTGTGAAAATTGTTCATAAGTGAAAGCAAATTTCTTTTCTCTCTCCCGCTAAGACTACTCAACCTCAGCTCTGGCGGAGTGGAAGCGGCTAGTGATGGCTGGCTGGGTGACCGTAGCTTTAGTCCTCAGTAAGAGCTATGCTGGGAATCTTATGTCGTCATTGGCAGTGAGGCACATACACCAACCCTATCAGACAATACGTAATGTTCTCGATGACCGCATGGTAACCATGTTATGGGCGACAAACTCCTCCAGTGTGCAGTACTTTCGAGTAAGTTGTGGACGAAACTGGTAAGTGTAGTGCCTCGTGCAGCATACAAGTGCCTTGCGTCTAGAGAAACTAGTGCCTTCTATAAATGTATATCTTATGATGGCGATGTATGCTAGAGTGGTGTGTCTGAAAAAATGGTGTATTCTAGTGAGGAGGAGACTCCGTCCTTCATCCATTAAGCATGTTACAGACAAGTTTAATACCTGTAACAAAAACATTATTAGATTACAAAAAGATTTTCAACTCATTCTCCAAGGGCAGATTAACACAGAAACTGGAAAAAATTCTGTTTCAGTTTGGAGGACACAACAATGAATACAGGAGTAATAAAAAAATAAAAATAGGCACAAGGCATTTAAGAAAGATGAATTAAAATAGAAGAAAGTCTTAATAGCTGTCCACAAAGGCCTTGCCTCAAATTTACCTGGCTGCCAATTCCTCTCTCTTTTTTCTATTTAAATTTTCGCAATAGTTTACAGTAGTTGGCTTATTTGACAAGTTGTGAGTTGCCACCTACCTCATCTCATTTGAAAGAATTCTCTAACAACATCTATCAAGTAATAATTAAATGCAAATATGAAGCAGTTTTCAAATTACATTTTTGTGAATTACTGCGCTTTCAACATTAAAAATGAAATAATCCACAAAACTGAGAGGCAGATATAAATGAGAATATGTTCTTGGAAAACCTCGAGTTTTCCCTGAAGTAAGTTTATTCTTTTCTCTGAGGATGAGGGTCCCCAGGACAGTTCCAGAGGTGGTACCACCCTATAATATATATATATATATATATATATATATATATATATATATATATATATATATATATATATATATATATATATATATATATGCAAAACAACCACTCTGAAAGAATAGAGAAATTCCAAGCGCTTTCGTGACTACTCACATTATCAAGGAACTATGAAAGTAAAGCATCCAAGGAAGCTATATAAGGGGTCTGGCCAGCACCTCACTATCAGATCCCACAACGGTTAAACACCTGATGCGCGCCGACCCAACTTGGATAGGTCCTTTGCACAACTCACCCACAAACCATTCTACCCAAGAAAATTTAAAAATTATTTGTCCAGTGTGTTATTAAATTCTTCCCAAATTCTATTAATTATAAATGGATCTAATTTATATAAACCAAAGGAAATATTCATATTATTGTCAAAACTGCTTTTTATGAAACAAGATTCATTTATATTCCTGTCGACCATGTACTTGCTTGATACTACTTTCTCAACTTTTTGAAAATCAATTGGATGGTTAAAATCTCTTACATGAATAAATAGAGCATTGGAATCTTGTCCAGTTCTAATGCCATATTCCAACGCTCTATTTATTCATGTAAGAGATTTTAACCATCCAATTGATTTTCAAAAAGTTGAGAAAGTAGTATCAAGCAAGTCCATGGTCGACAGGAATATAATTGAATCTTGTTTCATAAAAAGCAGTTTTGACAATAATATGAATATTTCCTTTGGTTTATATAAATTAGATCCATTTATAATTAATAGAGTTTGGGAAGAATTTAATAATACACTGGACAAATAATTTTTAAATTTTCTTGGGTAGAATAGTTTGTGGGTAAGTTGTGCAAAGGACCTATCCAAGTTGGGTCGGCGCGCGTCAGGTGTTTAACCGTTGTGGGATCTGATAGTGAGGTGCTGGCCAGACCCCTTATATAGCTTCCTTGGATGCTTTACTTTCATAGTTCCTTGATAATGTGAGTAGTCACGAAAGCGCTTGGAATTTCTCTATTCTTTCAGAGTGGTTGTTTTGCATATTCTGAAATCACCTGTTTACTGTGATCTTATTGCATATATATATCTATATATATATATATATATATATATATATATATATATATATATATATATATATATATATATATATATATATATATATATATATATATATATCTATATATATATATATATGCAAAACAAGCACTATGAAGATTAGCTAATGATGCAAAATTCCCAAAAAACGTAATTGATAAATCTTTTAGAATTGCTAGAAATACTTTTTCCAATCCAAAAAGGGACACCAACATGCTGGTTCTCCCTTATCATGAAAAATTGGTTGGTATGTCTTCTCTTCTTAAGACTTTCAATATCAAAGTTGTATTTAAAAATCTTGATACAGTAAAAAAAACTTTTGATAAAGAATTCTCCCCAAAATCCTGATGGATGTCCTATAAGATTCCTTGTAAAATTTGCAAAAAAGTTTATTACGGTCAAACTGGTAAAAATCTCGAATTAAGATTAAAATAACATCAGTATAGCATTAGAACTGGACAAGATTCTAATGCTTTATTTATTCATGTGAGAGATTTTAACCATCCATTTGATTTTAAAAATGCTGAGAAATTTATATCAAGGAAATCCATGGTTGAAAGGAATATAATAGAATCATGTTTCATAAAAAGCAGTTTTGAAAATAATATGAACATTTATTTTGGTTTATATAAATTGGATTCATTTATAATTAATACGGTTTGGGAAGAATTTAATGTTACATTAGATAAGTAAAAAATCTTAATGTTGACTTCCTGTAAACTGGTATCTGGCCGGGTGGAGAAGGTACTATATCCTTCGATGCAGAGTGTCTAGGTTCGAATCCTGTTGTTGGCTGAGAGATAATGTTTGTCGTACCTAATAAAGCGAACTTGCCGATTAGGCTGAACTCCCTTAAAAATTAAACTTTTCAATATATTTTTTTATTACACATTGATAGATATTTTTTTTTTCAATTGACAGTGATATAATGATTTTTATTTTGGGGCCAAAACTAACAAAGAAACTTCACTCAACCTTCCATAAATTAACAGAACTTTTAATCATTTTTTTTAGTGTTTAAATATTTTTAAATACAATTTTAATTTTAAAATTCCTAAGTAGATAATGTATATCAAGAAGATTTTCATGGTAAGGGAGAACCAGCATATTCCTTGTTAAACATGTTTATTTGTCCAGTTTCGAATTGTAAAATTGTTTTGCTGGAAATTTTAAAAAGATATGTCACTTAAGCTTTTCAGGAGTTTTAGATCATTCACTGTTTGGTAAATCTTCAATATATTTTTATCTATAGATGAGAATACAGAAAGGGTAACTCTTTCATGATGTGAAGAATAATACATCACATAAGAACAGTTATCTGTTGGTTTTCCATATATTTTCAATATAAATTCATGGTTTCCCTTAATAATTAAGACATCCAACTCACATGAACATGAACTCACACTCGTAAATTTACGGAACATTTTTGTCTTCCAAAATATAATAATAGGATGACATAAAAGCTTTCTAAACATTTGGTTTATACAATTAAATTTAAGAAAAAACTCTTCGGAAATTATGAATTACTTAATTAGCATCACTGTTTGTGCTAATACAATACGTAATCAAGCGACTTTCAAAGTGTTTTAGTGGGTGCAGAGAGCTAATGGAACATTGATTGGAACTTGTTTATGGGAAAAGGTGTAGTCACAAGTACGGTGCTAATAATCCTTGTTGTTAGAGCAAATCGGCATTAAATATCCAAAAATTTCATGTCAGTGTATTTCTTTTCCTTTAAGACTGTGGAATCCGGCATCTTCCGTGAAATTGCTGATGTTGAGTCAAAAGGACGCATCAAGTATATACTTCTGTCAGACTTCCCGCAGGCTATCAAAACCCTTGTGAAGAGAGGCGACCACGTCTTGATGGAGATCGAGGCCGTCATTAATTTAATCATCGGAAAACACTTCACTTCTGCAGGTGGTTTGCCAAAAATTTGATGTCAATAAAGAGTGAGAATGAACTGAGAGAAAATAAGAGACAGATAAAGTTGGTCTGTATATTTCGGCTTTAGACACAGACCCTCTTAAGGAGTCTCTGATCGAGGGCAGACATATACATATCTCATTTATCTCTGTTTATTTTTTTCTCCAGTTGATTTCTTCCTGTTCAGTGTTTGTGACTTTAAGTAAAGAATTTCTTGATATATAATATATGAGAAAATCAGTCTGTCTATTCATATAGCTGTCTGTCAATCTATCTATGGGGAAATTAACCAGCCAAGGTTACTTCCGATATAAAATGAAATTTACTTTGCGTCAATGATGATTCAGACTTCTTGCAGCCGCATTCAAGAAATTTCCTTCGCGTGAATCGTGGTATCCCTACATCTGAGCTGTAGAATAACGATTATTAATTATATAATTTGCTCCAAAGGAGCGTATATTTCAGCATTTCACATCTGAAACGCTTAATGGTAATCACGTGGTTTGGGCTTAAAAGCCCGCCAGTTACGAAGTCTATTGGTAAATCCGGTCAAAGCTCACCCTTATCTATCAGCTACAGCCAACCTAAGTAGGAGTGAGTATGGCTAGACTTACCTGCGTATTGCAACTGGCCCAATTTTCCCTAGTTTGTGGTAGGGAAAGCAGGACCCCGGTTTCGGTGTCTTGATTGGACTGAAGACCTGAATGTCTCGGAGAATGTTGCACTAATGTTCACCACTACGTCGGGAATGTTTATTGCAATCACTCGCTACCGGTTACACATCACTATTCAGTTCCATCATTTGTTCGTAGTTTCGTGGTATTATCCACAACAGGAGGAACACAGATACTGCGAATTTCCTGGCTTATATGAGGGAACTAGTCTAACTTTTCTAGTTTCCTGAGATTGTCAGAATGAACAAGAGTCAAGAGTGCACTGGTCACTACTGTTCCTTTGTCTTTGTTCAATAAGGAGGCAATGCACTCATGACACACGTTTCTTGTCCGTTCCTTGAAGCAATCTGAGCACGCAGCCGTCCGCTCCTCTCGCTCCTCGCTCGCCCCCACAAGGAATATGCTGAACTTATCGTTATTTCTCTTCCTTGCTAAACATTGCAATGGTATTAAATACAAGATGGTACATTTCTTGTTATCTAGTTATAGACTACAATTCATAATAATATGAAATTGTAGATAAAGTAGGTACAGGGTTTTCTCTCAATTTTCCTGCTAAAGGGAAGGAGTAATTACTCTAAATTAACTGTCACTTGTAGTTGCAACGAAATCTGAAACTAGCAATGAGAAGATGGCGTCACTTATGACGCTGGGTGACACATGTTTTCAGTTAATCTGTTTATGAGGAAGTAAGAGAGTCCATTAGCCATCTTCTGGGAGGGCTGAGTTCCTCAGAGGGCTGAAGGGGGACTGAAAGGGCTGGGAGATATCCGCTTTACTGGAGAATTTTCTCCACACTATTAGTATCTATTTATTTATTGGTCTTTAAATCTATCTGTGTATCTGTATCTCTTTCTATTTATCTATCTGTTTATAGGTTTGTCTCTCTATTTATCTAATCTGTCTAATTGTATTTCTATCAATCTGTCTATGTATCTGTTTATCGATATCTGTGTATATGTCTGTTTATCTATATTTATCTAAGTCTCTTAATCTATGTATATATCTTTCTATCGATCACTTTATTTATCTATCAATTTGTATATTTAATCTATCTACCTATCTATTTATATATCTATATTGATTAATTTTCATGGTTTTCTAAATCAATTAAGAGAGTAGAAGCACTGATTTTGTACAGAAGAGAAATGTTCAGTAACGTGAGGTGTCACGTCAAGTGTCTCGTTCACTGCAAGTGTCTGGTCAATCTTTTCATGGTTGTTCTCACGATATTTTCTAAGAACGTTTTGAAAACTGCATTGAACTTGGGCAGTAGTGTTGGAGGTCCTGAACAGAGAAGTTCCTAAGTGTTATAGTTACGCAGTTCTTGAGATAGTTGTGTGTGTGTGTCCCAATGAATATCAGGTGCGTTATTGATATGTAATTTACATGTATGTCAGTGTTCATTGATGCATGTATCGTTATTGATATGTACTCAACATGTATAACTACGTTCCTTGATGCATGTGTCGTTATTGATATGTACTCTACATGTATAACTACGTTCCTTAATGCACGTGTCGTTATTGATATGTACTCTACATGTATAACTACGTTCCTTGATGCACGTGTCGTTATTGATATGTACTTTACATATACATCTGCGTTCCTTGATGCATGTGTCGGTGTCTTGTGATGTTTCTCCAATATAAGTTTTATAGTAGCTGTTATGTGGAAGGAAGAATCCCAGTTTTCTCTTCGTTTTGTTGGTTGTATATATATATATATATATATATATATATATATATATATATATATATATATATATATATATATATATATATATATATATATATATATATATATATATATATATATATATATATATATATTAATAAGTCGGCCGTCTCCCACCGAGGCAGGGTGCCCCAAAAAGAAAGAAAATCCCCAAAAAGAAAATACTTTCATCAACATTCAACACTTTCACCTCACTCACACATAATCACTGTTTTTGCAGAGGTGCTCAGAATACAACAGTTTAGAAGTATATACGTATAAAAATACACAATATATCCCTCCAAACTGCCAATATCAAAAACCCCTCCTTTAAAGTGCAAGCATTGCACTTCCCATTTCCAGGACTCAAATCTGGCTATATGAAATAACCGGTTTCCCTGAATCCCTTCACAAAATATTACCCTGCGCGTCAGGTCCCAAATACCATTCGTCTCCATTCACTCCTCTCTAACACGCTCACGCACGCTTTCTGGAAGCCCAAGCCCCTTGCCCACAAAACCTCCTTTACCCCCTCTATCCAACCTTTTCGAGGACGACCCCTACCCCGCCTTCCTTCCCCTACGGATTTATACGCTCTCCATGTCATTCTACTCTGATCCATTCTCTCTAAATGACAAAACCACCTCAACAACCCCTCTTCAGCCCTCTGACTAATACTTTTATTAACTCCACACCTTCTCCTAATTTCCACACTCCGAATTTTCTGCATAATATTTACACCACATATTGCCCTTAGACGGGATATCTCCACTGCCTCCAACCACCTCCTCCCGGCAGCATTTACAACCTAAGCTTCACACCCATATGAGAATGTTGGTACTACTATACTTTCATGCATTCCCTTCTTTGCCTGTGCATGATTCTTGTAGGTTTTCGTGATCCTGTGGGTTAGAGCGTCATGTGGTTTTTGCTCACCACGAGGTGGGCCAAAACAACAGGCTTCGAGTCCTTGGCTAGTAGCAATGTTGTTATTGATCATTACCACTTGTTCGTGGTTACAATGACATAAAATACTGCTTGTTGAGGCTAGTACACAGAACGGGGAGTAGAATGAAATTAGCTCAGAGGCACCCACTCCATCGTATGTCCTCGGATCACAGTAAAACATCTACCTCTGCTGGGTGCACGAGTCTTGTAAGATTTGGTGGTCGTCTGGATACGAGCGTTGTGTGGTTTTTGCTCACAATGAGGCGGGCCAAAACAGCATGCGTTCGAGTCCCTGGTTAGCCGCAGTGTTGTTACTGATCAATACCACTTGTTCGTGGAAATAAATGGTATAAAATACCGACACAGTGGAAATATAAACACATATGCAGTATAATGTGATTCTTTATTGACAACGTTTCGCCCACACAGTGGGTTTTTTAAGTCACAAAGAGATCTACCTGGGGTGGAAGGTACGCGAGTATTTATAGTCAGGTTCAGAATGCTGTGGACAGGTGGAGAATGCTGCATCTGATGATCTATCGAGTGGGGTTATAGTCTAAAATCTTGGGTAGCTATGGAGGGAGATTGGATAAGTTTGTGACCAGACCTTCTGCAGTGTTCCTCCATTCCTATGTTCTTATGTGGGATAGCGATGAAGAAGTTTCTTGGCAAGTGGTTCACCTATATTATAGAAGTAATTGTTCTGGTTGAAGTTGTTGGTCATAGAGATAAGCGATGATTCCAGGATTCATCGGTATTGAGTGTTGTCTTCTCTGGCGATAAGTCTTGAGTTTCTGTTGTTACGCAGAAATGTGGGATAGCTGGGGGCTTGAGCCTGGTCTAAGGGCAAAGGTAAAAGTTACACACATCTCAAGCCCAAACCGGCCACCCCGGGCTATCCCAGTTAAAAACAGAAAGCGCTAAACCAGTATGTGTTACTTCAATGGGTTGGTTAACAGAGGGTTAGGCAAAAATCCCAATTAGGAAAATATATCTATTTAATCACCATAACATAAAAACCTTAATTCTACACGCCCAAATGAAGGTACACACAGCTGGCTGGAGGTTCAGCCACCATAACACTAGGCTTCGTCAGCGTCAGGCCGTCATGGCACCACAAACCTCATTTCTTACTTCATCACTCATCCCACAGCACCCTGACCATGTCAGTGCCTGGGTTAACATACAGGTAAGCCACATGAAAGCCTATGGCTTGAATTGGATAAACAAAATGAGTGTATTATTGCAAACTTAACTTAAAATATACAGCATCTCCGACGCCAGCTTCTACCGCCATCCTAACGTCACGTGACCTCCTCCCCCACGCTTACTCTGCGTACCCAAACATCCTTGGAAAATAAATCACTAACTCCATTCTTTATAATTATAGTTAGAGTACTTTACAGTACCTCCAAAAGCACATTATGAATTATAAAATTATTCCTTACAACTACAATATTCATATTATTATGGCACACTTCCCCACTAATATGTACATACGATGTCATGCAGAACCCTGCATAACACTGTAGTTTATTAAATGGTTGTGTGAATTACGGTGTTGTACACAGGCATCAGTGTTTGTGTATATTTCGCCTGCTCTTGCGAATTCCTTGCATTGTTAATATCTCTAGTAAGGCTGATGCATGCAGGGGATGAGATGGAAAGCTGTAAGCCTTCTCCCTGAAAGCTGGCTGCCTTGGATCAAAGTCTAGCGCAAGCTGGATTCCAAGGTATTGGTCCAGTGTGGGTAGATTGGTAAAGCACTGCGTACCTTGTTCCAAGGTTCGTAGGTTCGAGTCTCCTTCAGCCAGAGACCAGTGTTTGTGTATATTTCGCCTGCTCTTGCAAATTCCTTGCATATATATATATATATATATATATATATATATATATATATATATATATATATATATATATATATACGTATATATATATATATATATATATATATATATATATATATATATATATATATATATATATATATATATATATATACAATAAGATCACTGTAAACAGGTGATTTCAGAATATGCAAAACAACCACTGCGAAAGAATAGAAAAATTCCAAGCTCTTTCGTGACTCCTCACATTATCAAGGAACTATGAAAGTAAAGCATCAAAGGAAGGTATATAAAGGGTCTGGCCAACACCTCACTATCAGATCCCACAACAATGGAACACCTGACGCGCGGCTCATAAGAAAGGGAACACTGCAGCAGGCCCGCCGGCCCAACTAGATGGGTCCTTCACACAACCTACCGACAAACCATTCTACCCAAGAAATAAGAAATTTTAAAAATTATTATTTGTCCAGTGTATTATTAAATTCTTCCCAAATTCTATTAATTATCAATGGATCTAATTTATATAAACCAAAGGAAATATTCATATTATTGTCAAAACTGCTTTTTATGAAACAAGATTCAATTATATTCCTGTCGACCATGGACATGCTTGATACTACTTTCTCAACTTTTTGAAAATCTATTGGATGGTTAAAATCTCTTACATGAATAAATAGAGCTTTGGAATCTTGTCCAGTTCTAATGCTATATTTATGTTGTTTTAATCTTAGTTCGAGATTCTTACCAGTTTGACCGTAATAAACTTTATCGCAAATTTTACAAGGAATCTTATACACACATCCATCAGCATTTTGGGGGGAATTCTTTATCAAAAGTTTTTTTACTGTATTAAGATTTTTGAATACAACTTTAATATTAAAAGTCTTGAGAAGAGCAGGCATATCAACCAAGTTTTCATGGTAAGGGAGAACCAACATATTTTTAGTTGAATAAGGCTGGTTGCCCCTTTTTGGATTGTAAAAAGTATTTCTAGCAACTTTAAAAGATTTATCAATTACATTTCTTGGGTATTTCAAATCATTACCTATTTCATAAATTTTGGATATTTCCTCATCTATGAACTCTGGACTACAAATTCGTAAAGCTCTCAAAAACATTGATGAGAAAACAGACAGTTTAACTCTATCTTGATGCGAAGAATAATAGTGGACATAAGAACAGTTATTTGTAGGTTTTCTGTACATTTTAAATTTGAATTCATTATTACCCTTAATAATTAAAACATCTAGAAAAGGCAATGAGTTATTTTCCTCAAACTCAACAGTAAAGTTTATAGAATGGACTAAGCTATTTAATTTGCCAAGGAAATGGTGTATATCTACATTTTTGGGCATAAGACACAAAATATCATCAACATATCTGAACCATTTAGCTCTATTAGGGAGGATTGTGTTAAGCAGCCTTGTTTCAAAAAACTCCATGTATAGGTTACTAAGAACAGGTGAAAGAGGATTTCCCATTGCCATACCAAACTTCTGAGTGTAAAACTTATCATTAAATACAAATTTTGCATCAACAATGCAAAGTTTAATAAGTTTAATGATAGTAGGAACTGGCAATGGTAAATCATAGTTAACGAGTTCTTCAGATAAGAAACTTAATAAATCATCAACAGGAACTTTCGTAAACAAGGAAGTAACATCAAAACTAACCATGTTAAAATCATTTAAGTCAGTCAAGGAGCTTAATTTATCAATTAAATCTATGTTGTTTTCAACATTAAAGTTAGAAATTTTGCCAACAATAGGGCTCAAAATGTCAACAAGCCATTTGGATAATTTATATGAAACTGACCCTATGGAGCTAATAATTTGTCTGACTGGATTCCCTGGTTTGTGTGTTTTTATTAGTCCATACATGTAAGGTAAAGATGGATTAGTGGAAGTAAATTGTTTGACTAATTCATCTTTGCCTTTCAGTAGAAGTTTTATTGTTTTATTGAAATTGCTGTTAACGGTTTCTAAGGGATTTTTTCTAAGTTTAGAATAGGTTTCAATATAATCTAAGAAATTATTCATTTTTTCTTGGTAATCATTTTCTTTCATAATTACTATTGCATTTATTTTGTCTGCTTTAGTAAGGCGCAAATTTTTATTGTTGTTAAGTGTATCAAAAGACTTAAAGAATCTTTGAGGGCAATTGGGAATGTTTGGTTTTAACATAGAGCTATATACCATTCCTTTACTAATATTAATTTCATCAGGGGATAAATCAGAAAATTTTTCAAGGTTACAAAAGCCTTTGCAATTTCAACATTATTAAGTTTTTTTGAAGTTGCAAAACTTAGGCCAAAACCTAGAGCAGCAGTTGTATTTTTGTCTAAAATTTCGTCTGATAAGTTTATTACAAAATTGTTATTAGCATGCTTTGTCCAATCGCTATTTTCAATTAAAATGTCTAATTTTCTTTGTAGTTTGTTTTTGAGTTCATTACAAATGTTTCTGAGTTTATTATAGCAATGATCCAACATACTGTGTTTCCATTCTGATGGAATGGCCTGATTAAAAGAGTATTTTTTGTTTCTCAATATTTTGAATGCTTCCTTCTCCTGTATTTTAGTTATTTCAATATGTTTCTGAAGAATAATTCTCCGAATAATTTTACCGAATAGACTCCTTGACAAGAGAGATCGTCCTTTTGATGATTTTATGAGAATTATTCTTCAGAAACATATTGAAATAACTAAAATACAGGAGAAGGAAGCATTCAAAATATTGAGAAACAAAAAATACTCTTTTAATCAGGCCATTCCATCAGAATGGAAACACAGTATGTTGGATCATTGCTATAATAAACTCAGAAGAATTTGTAATGAACTCAAAAACAAACTACAAAGAAAATTAGACATTTTAATTGAAAATAGTGATTGGACAATGCATGCTAATAACAATTTTGTAATTAACTTATCAGACGAAATTTTAGACAAAAATACAACTGCTGCTCTAGGTTTTGGCCTAAGTTTTGCAACTTCAAAAAAGCTTAATAATGTTGAAATTGCAAAAGCCTTTTGCAACTTTGAAAAATTTTCTGATTTATCCCCTGATGAAATTAACATTAGTAAAGGAATGGTATATAGCTCTATGTTAAAACCAAACATTCCCAATTGCCCTCAAAGATTCTTTAAGTCTTATGATACACTTAATAACAATAAAAATTTGCGCCTTACTAAAGCAGACAAAATAAATGCAATAGTAATTATGAAAGAAAATGATTACCAAAGAAAAATGAATAATCTCTTAGATGATACTGAAATCTATTCTAAACTTAGAAAAAATCCCTTAGAAACCGTTAACAGCAATTTCAATAAAACAATAAAACTTCTACTGAAAGGCAAAGATGAATTAGTCAAACAATTTACTTCCACTAATCCATCTTTACCTTACATGTATGGACTAATAAAAACACAGAAACCAGGGAATCCAGTAATACTATTTATTAACTGCACAGGAGCAGTTTCATATAAATTATCCAAATGGCTTGTTGACATTTTGAGCCCTATTGTTGGTAAAATTTCTAACTTTAATGTTAAAAGCAACATAGATTTAGTTGATAAATTAAGCTCCTTGTCTGACTTAAATGATTTTAACGTGGTTAGTTTTGATGTTACTTCCTTGTTTACGAAAGTTCCTGTTGATGATTTATAAAGTTTCTAATCTGAAGAACTCGTTAATTATGATTTACCATTGCCATTTCCTACTATCATTAAACTTATTAAACTTTGCATTGTTGATGCAAAATTTGTATTTAATGATAATTTTTACACACAGAAGTTAGGTATGGCAATGGGGAAATCCTCTTTCACCTGTTCTTAGCAACCTATACATGGAATTTTTTGAAACAATGCTGCTTAACACAGTCCTCCCTAATAGAGCTAAATGGTTCAGATATGTTGATGATATTTTGTGTCTTATGCCCAAGAATGTAGATATACACCATTTTCTTGTTAAATTAAATAGCTTAGCCCATTCTATAAACTTTACTGTTGAGTTTGAGGAAAATAACTCATTGCCTTTTCTAGATGTTTTAATTATTAAGAGTAATAATGAATTCAAATTTAGAATGTACAGAAAACCTACAAATAACTGTTCTTATGTACACTATTATTCTTCACATCAAGATAGAGTTAAACTGTCTGTTTTCTCATCAATGTTTTTGAGAGCTTTGCGTATTTGTAGTCCACAGTTCATAGATGAAGAAATATCCAAAATTTATGAAATAGCTAATGATCTGAAATACCCAAGAAACGTAATTGATAAATCTTTTAAAATTGCTAGAAATACTTTTTACAATCCAAAAAGGGACAACCAGCCTTATTCAACTAAAAATATGTTGGTTCTCCCTTACCATGAAAACTTGTTTGATATGCCTTCCCTTCTTATGACTTATAATATCAAAGTTGCATTTAAAAATCTTGATACAGTAAAAAAAAAAACTTTTGATAAAGAATTCCCCCCAAAATGCTGACGGATGTGTGTATAAGATTCCTTGTAAAATTTGCGATAAAGTTTATTACGGTCAAACTGGTAAAAGTCTCGAACCAAGATTAAAACAACATAAATATAGCATTAGAACTGGACAAGATTCCAATGCTCTATTTAGTCAGCTGTATAGTCCTTGTGGCTTAGCGCTTCTTTTTGATTATAATAATAATAATAATCTATTTAGTCATGTGAGAGATTTTAAGCATCCAATTGATTTTCAAAAAGTTGAGAAAGTTGCATCAAGCAAGTCCATGGTCGACAGGAATATAATTGAATCTTGTTTCATAAAAATAAGTTTTCACAAATAATATGAATATTTCCTTTGGTTTATATAAATTAGATCCTTTTATAATTAATAGAATTTGGGAAGAATTTAATAATACACTGGACAAATAATAAATCTTAATTTTTGGGTAGAATAATTTGTTGGTGGGTTGCGTGAAGGACCTGTCTAGTTGGGCCAGCGGGCCTACTGCAGTGTTCTCCTTCTTATGAGTCGCTCGTCAGGTGTTGCTTTGTTGCGGGATGTGATAGTGAGGTGTGGTCTAGACCCTTCATATGCCTTCCTTTGAGGCATCACTTTTATTGTTTCTTGATAATGTGAGTAGTCACGAAAGCGCTTGGAATTTTATTATTCTTTCACAGTGGTTGTTTTGCGCATATATATATATATATATATATATATATATATATATATATATATATATATATATATATATATATATATATATATATATATATATATATATATATATACATATATATATATATATATATATATATATATATATATATATATATATATATATATATATATATATATATATATATATATATATATATATACATATATATATATATATATATATATATATATATATATATATATATATATATATATATATATATATATATATATATATATATATATGTATGTATGTATGTATTCTTAACTTCAAAATAATTACTTAAAATTATATCAGTCTGTGTTCAACGTGTCTTCTCAGGAAGGTTGTTCTCCAGAAAACATCAAAGAAACCCAAGGGCCAGAATAACATAAATGAAATAAATATTTTATATTTAACTTAATAATTAATATTCGTTGTAGATTTTAGATAAAAATGATATCTCCTGAACAGCTGAAGGTAATTACGTAATGATGTAATGTAGGTTCATAACATATTTTTTCTGTGTCCTGTCTTTGTCTCTGTAGACATCTTCCTTTCTCAATAAATCATAGAGTGGTGAAAATTTTAGAACACTGTAATGCGAGCTGATCATTACTTCCTTTTCTTCTGACCTCATTTCGTTAGTTTTCACTGGCTTTCTGTTCTCTGCTCGTAAGTGTGTGCTGCTTCCCTGGTGGGCCATCAGCTCTCCTGCAGTGATCCTCTTTTCACTTGTTATTAGACCCCCTTCTCTGTTATTTCTACTACTACTACTGCTGCTACTAATACTACTGCTACTAATACTATTACTACTACTACTACTACTACTACTACTACTACTACTACTACTACTGCTGCTGCTGCTGCTGCTACTACTACTACTACTACTCCACCACTACTCCACCACTACTCCACCCACTACTCCACCACTACTCCACCACCACCGCCACCACTACTCCACCACTACCGCCACCTACTACTCCACCACTACTCCACCACCTACCGCCACCACTACTCCACCACTACTCCACCACTACTCCACTCCACTACCGCCACTACCACTCCACTCCACCACCACCGCCACCTACTACTCCACCACTACTCCACCACCTACTCCACCACCACCGCCACTACTACTCCACCTACCACCGCCACCACTACTCCACCACTACTCCACCACTACTCCACCTACCACCGCCACTCCACTACTCCACCACTACTCCACCACTACTCCACCACTACTCCACCACTACTCCACCACTACTCCACCACTACTCCACCTACTACTCCACTCACTACCTGCCACCTACTACTCCACCACTACCGCCACCACTACTTCCACTCCACTACTTCCACTACTACTCCACCACTACTCCACCACTACTCCACCACTACTCCACCACCACCGCCACCACTACTCCACCACTACTCCACCACTACTCCACCACTACCGCCACCACTACTTCCACCACCTACCGCCACCACTACTCCACCACTACTCCACTACCTACCGCCACCTACCTACTCCACCACTACTCCACCACCTACCGCCACCACTACTCCACCACCACCGCCACCTACCACTTCACCACCTACTCCACCACCTACTCCACCACCACCGCCACCTACTACTCCACCACCTACCGCCACCACCACCGCCACCACTACTCCACCTACTACTCCACCTACCTACTCCACCACCACCGCCACCACTACTCCACCACTACTCCACCACTACTCCACCACCTACTCCACCACTACTCCACCACTACTCCCACCACTACTCCACCACTACTCCACCACTACTCCACTACCACGCCACCACTACTACTCCACCACACCTGCCACCACTACTCCACCTACTACTCCACCACCACCTGCCACCACTACTCCACCACTACTCCACCACTACTCCACCTCACCACTGCCACTACTACTCCACCACCACCGCCACCTACTACTCCACCACTACTCCACTCCACCACTCCACCACCTACCGCCACCACTACTCCACCACCTACCGCCACCACCACCGCCACCACCTACTCCACCACTACTCCACCACCTACTCCACCACCACCGCCACTACCCTTCCACCACTCCACTGCCACCACTACTCCACCTACCACCGCCACCACTACTCCACCACTACTCCACCACCTACTCCACCACCACCGCCACCACTACTCCACCACCACCGCCACCACTACTCCACCTACCACCGCCACCACTACTCCACCACTACTCCACCACCTACTCCACTACTACTCCACAACCTACTCCACCACATACCGCCACCTACTACTCCACCACTACTCCACCACTACTCCACCACCTACTCTACTACTTCCACTACTACTTCCACTACTACTTCCACTACTACTTCCACTACTACTGCCACTACTACTTCCACTACTACTTCCACTACTACTTCCACTACTACTTCCACTACTACTGCCACTACTACTTCCACTACTACTGCCACTACTACTTCCACTACTACTGCCACCACTACTGTTACCACTACATTACTATTCCCTCCTGGTGTTACATTATTCCCGTCCCCACCCATCTCTCGTGTATATTCTGTCAGTCTTCACTTTCCTCTTCTCTGTGTGACTAGTTAATGGTCCAAGTCGGACAGGAACGTCGTCATAGTTTCAGTTTCTTCTATGTGCAGGTCATTTGCGTGTTAAAGGTCAGAATTATTTTTTCCAAGTAATCACATGGAAAAAATCTGTGAATGGGCTCTATAACAATGTTCACAGCGCACAAACACAAAGCAAACAGTCCCATCGATTTTGAGCTAAACACAATACTGAAAATTCAAAACCGATCGAAAAACGAGTTCTTAAATTAAAACAAAAAATATTTGGAAGGAAAAATGTAAAAGATGTTAAGAATGTGCCGAAAATCGTAAAGTATAGATGAACTTTATTAGTAGTAAATTAAAAAAAATTATTAAAATACGTTTTTTCTTCAATTTTTTTTCTCATTAATATTTTATTTATTATACTCAACAATTTTGTAGGAAAGTGAATTTGACTTTTTAAAATTTCAAAAAAGCTGATTAGATAAACTGGTTTAAAAAAGTAGAAAATTGGCACCTAAAGAGCAAAAAAAAAAAAAAATCTACTTGAAATATTCTTTTGTCTTGGGATAGAAGCCATTTAATTATTATTTCTAAAACGACTTAATTAAAAAAAAACTGAGAAAGTGAACTTACACAGCTCAAAGTGAATGTCAAAAGCTTTCTTTAATAAAATCAATTAACGCTGAAAGATTGAAACTGATCAGAAAAAAAAAAACATTTTCCAGTAACTGATGTGATTCCAGTGATCTCAAGTTTGATGAAATATTTCAATATAATTTCAAATATGCAAGTACACATATTAAACTTATGGGTTAACATCCTTCCTACATAATGTATCGTCGTTAATATTTTGAAGTCGATCAGGAAAGGTAATCTCTGTTTATTGTATATAGATGAATATCACTACTACTACTTATGCGTTTGATTATTTATTAGGTATCCGCGAAGGGCAGCCTTAAGTTACCTCAGTGTTCGTTTTTTTCCTTCCTCTTACTCTTTGCTTTGTAACTCAAGAATGCTTCATCCAATTGGCATCAAATTTTTAAAATTTGTTTATTGTAAGAAGGACAGAACTCTTGGAACAGTGGTATGTTCACCTGTCCTATGAGCAAAATTGCTAAACTCATTCCCAGCATCCTGGAGTGACTCGCATAACTTCAAAAAACCTCCGTAACATAACTTCAAACCTTCATAAAAATGTGTCTAAGAATCTGACGACGGCAGAGAGTGAAACTTATGTATGTTGCTGAAGATTTAACAATTTTATGTGTAAAATAGTGTAGTAATCTATTTCCCTTTAAAATCACGTTAAATATTTTTCATTTTACCTCCTCTGAACGACTTCAGTGTTTGATGACTGATGCATCTTAGGACCAGAACAGCAGCTGTTAATGTTGTGTGTGAATCATCTGTCTGCCCTCAAGACCATTCTTGAAACTTTGCATGTTATGTTCAAAGCTTCCTTAAAACTTAATTAACTACTGTGCTCACACTCTTAAACGCTACTTTTCAGGCTGTAATTTCTGGGTATTGTATCTGGGTAGCATCAACCCATCAATGCTGATATCTTTATATTACAACTTCTGAGCTGTTTCAAGCTTAAGGATATTAGTCTCTTTGAAAGTAGTCAATTTGATTTGGGCTGTTTGTTATAATTTACCATTTTTATTAAATAATTTTAAATATTAATTTCCATATGATGACTTGTGAAAGAATCTTCTGTATCACTTCAGATATACAATGCTAATATTTAACAACAATATTAATTTACTCCGCACTCGGCACCGAGTTAGAAGAACTGAGGTTATGGAACATGGGAATACGTTTATCGCATCATGCAGCGACTGAAATGCATCTAGTTTAACATCTAGTTAGAGCTTAATAGGTAGCCAGTCCTTTAGCCTTGATTGGAGGTGATCATTATTTTAGCCTTGTTCATTGTGAAGTAGATGCATGACGATAGAGGCTTTCATAGTGGAGCCAGAGGAGTGATGTAGAAGTTGAAGGCAGCAGCAAAGGTGGGTAGGACCCACTAATGATAGTAGGTGAAGCCCAAAAGTAGGTCCATCACCTGTTACAGTTGTCGTCAAGACGGGCACTATACTGTTTATGAGCAATTCGCCTATACTGTAACTGCAGGACTTCTCGTGGATTGTGTTACTGACGGTAATTAGGGAAACATCTATGCATTGTTGACCTCGTTAATTTTCTTCTGCTGACATCATCTCTGTGTTGGTCTCATGATTCCAGGCGTTGTGGTACACGCCGACGCTAATCTCCAGCGATTTCGCAGCTTCACATAAATATCTCTTGTCACCTCTTTTCCCACATTTTTTACCAAGATTTTAATGGCAATTGAAGAGCTGATGTCTTTTTTTAACAAAATGTTTGACGAAAACGTTAATGCCATGTCGCTGACCGGCAGAACGATATAATTGGGATGCTCTCCTTCAACTCTTTTTTATATTTATCTCTGTAATAAAACTGAAGAAGCTAATAGTGACAAATCCTGAACTGTACATTAGTGTATTTTTTTTTACATAAGTAAGAAAGAACAGATGAGCACAGTTGGAGACTTTCTGGCTCACGGGCGGGAGAAAAAAAATCGTTGATATAACCACTTAGGATAAAATACCTCAGTGGAATAAGGGAAGAAAAACCAAGAGTAAATTACATCTGAGGGTAGTAAGTAGTAAAGAATCTTAACTCTCTTACTCCTGCTCCCGGGGACGGGTGGCAGAGAAGAACTGAATTAGCCCTAACGGCTAAATCTAGAAATGAAAAGTCAGTAAGAAAAAAAAGCCAGAAGTCAGGATAGGCAAAGAAAATGCAGCAGACAGAACAAGAGGAAAAGAGAGATCAGATCAGTTGGGGCACATGACAGTGTACCGCCAGGTGCCATGACAATAATGTCAGGACTAAGATTCACGTTAGGAAAGTTATGTGAAGACGGTGTCTGTGAAGGCTAGATGATGGATACATAATTTTAGCAGGGGACCATATAATTGGATAGATTTAATCTCTAACATGAGAGAAATGAGTATTGTTGGTGTCAACAGAGTGAAGACTTTATTTCAGAAAGGGAGTTGCCAGTTTTATCAAAAGTATTAGAAATGAGAGGAGGAACAGGAAATGAAAGAAACACCGAAAGAAATATCTTGACCTGCCTTCCATATTTCCTTTGCCCTTCCTTCCTTCTGACTTTCCTGCTTCTTACCTCCTTTTCTTTCCTAGTTTGAGCAAGTGGACTACTGAAGTGCTTCTGTGCACCATTGTGGACAGGTGTTACTTCATCATCTGTCCCGCAAGGTTATATCTGAGTGTTTTATCCAGGGGTCATGTTCAGTATGTTTTGTCCTCACACGTAGTTCTGAACGTCTCGTACTGTTTTTTTTATTCTTATGTTCTACTACGTCTTTTAATAACACGTTAGGTAAAAGGACACATGTGCAACTGATGTGACATTTTCTGAGGCAACGTTTTGCATGTGTCCTTATACCAAGCATATTGTCGGTAATTTTACCATGTTAATAATACTGATATCAATTCGTTCAGTACTACTACTACTGCTCTCTTTAATAATTCACCACTTGCACAACCATTACTGCTACTACCTCATTACCACTAATACTTCTTCTTCTACAACTACTACTACTACTACTATTACTACTACTGCTGCCTCTGTTGCTACCACTACCTCTACTAATACTATTATTATTATTACTGCTATCAGTACAACAACTACTACCACTGCTACTACTGCTATCACCATTACCTCTACTACTAGTATTGTTATTATTAATGCTACCACTACAACAACTACTACTATTAATATTACTACTACTACCACTACTACTGGTACCGCTGCTGCTGCTAATTCTATTAATACTGTTACTACTACACTAATATCAACTACTACTACTACTACTATTACTACTCCAATTACTATTACTACTACAATTACTAATACTACCACTATTACCCTTCTTGCCTTTCTCCCTCCTCCTTTCTCTGGTTCAGTTAAGACTGGATAATGAATAACAAAAAGGCACAATACCGTGACTGGAACGATACACAAATAACCCGCACATAAAAGAGAGAAGCTTACGACGACGTTTCGGTCCGACTTGGACCATTGACAAAGTCACACTGTGTGACTTTGTCAATGGTCCAAGTCGGACCGAAACGTCGTCGTAAGCTTCTCTCTTTTATGTGCGGGTTATTTGTGTACTGGATAATGACCATGAACGAACCAAAATGTGGTTATACGGCTCCTTCGGTAAGTATTGGTTATTTGTGAATTGTTTAAGCAATGGTATTGTGATTTTTATTCTTTTGAACTTATAAGTTTCAACAACATTTACTCTGAAAGATTTGTACGTTAACTGTGATAAGCAATGAGTATATTACCAACGCATTTTATCGAGAAATGGTTTACGTAGATGGCTTCAGCAATGAGCTTTGCTTCCAAGAACTCCATGTAGAGATAATGAAGGTCCTCAGTATTTTACTCAGTAGTTGCTGAAAAATAAATTTTACCTGCGCAACCTAATGATTTCACGGACTTAATGGAAATATTTAGAAATTTTATCTTCTTCTCTCTGTATGATAGTATCGACAGAAATTTGGGATATAAATGGTCTCCCTGTAAGAGCTACGTAAAATCATATGTGGAGTATTTAGAAGCAGGACGCATCTCTTTCATAATTCCTTTCAACTTGTCCTGAATGAGATAATACTGTTAATATTTAAATAATTTCCTTCAAAACATTTAACGTCAAAATGTGTTCAGTAAAAATTTAATGCCAATCAAATTGCAGTACAATTTTTCTTAGAAAAAAGACAAAATCTATTCCACTGTTTTTTTTCTTTATATATATATATATATATATATATATATATATATATATATATATATATATATATATATATATATATATATATATATATATATATATAACTTCGTAACTCAGACCTTTTCCTAAAATTCAAGGTATACAGTGAAGGCACCAATCAAGATTATCTTCTTTTAATCTAGTCACATTAAGACCCTTAAACAAAGATAGGAGTAATCATAAGGTTCTTTATCAGAGAGTACGGATTTGTAGCTCCGAATTTCTCAGTCAGAGGTAATAAGGAGTACCATATTGTACGGTAAACAAGACGCTCCGGTTCCTAGGACCGCCCCTGTATCTGCCTGGCTAAATTTTTTGGAAAAAAAAAAAGATTCTTTCCTAAAATGAGCTACAACGCGCTGAATTTACGTAAAACAGCGCTAAAAAATGCGATAACACAATTAATTACAAAAATAAAATATTATGCACTGCTTTCACTCTAGTATACTGGTATTATTCTGGTTCTGCAAAATCGTAATCAACCATCTCTTCCTCAGCGTGTATAGCTGTTTGTTGTCGTGATTGGACGTGTTCTCCTTCTACTCACTGTCTCAATGCGTGCAAGTGGATGTGTCTACGGCTTGGACTGTATATTGATTTGTGATTTTTTTCATGCGTTTTAAGAATATTTCATGTTTATGATATTAAATTTAATGATTATACTATTTGATAAGTAGTAGATTTATACAGTTACTATAACAATAATACAGTTGACTGCATTATTGTTATAGCAGTTGTATAAAAATTGTCAGCACAGTAATGAACACGTATTATACTAGCCAGTTGGACACGTATTAGACGAATGACGTGATTAGTGCCCTCTACAATACTGACAAAAAATCAGTATGTCTGCTAATTTTAGCTCAATTTCAAGCTACGTACAAACCTCAAACCAATGAGGCGGACCAAAACAACACGAGTTCGAGCCCTCGGCTTGTCGCAGTGTTGTTATTGATTAAAAACCACTTGTTTGTGGTTACAATACGATATATACTGCTTGTGGAGGCTTATACGCCAAACAGGGAGTAGAATGAAATTAGTTCTGAGGCACCCACATCATCGTATTTCCTCGGATCATGATACAACACCTAGCTCTGCTGGGTGCATGATCTTTGCAGGATTGGGTGATCTTGTGGGTTAGAGCATCGTGTAATTTTTGCTCACCATGAGGCGGGACAAAGCAACACGGGTTCGAGCCCTCGACTAGTCGCAGTTGTTATTGGTTTATTAATTGATATGAATACCTTGTGCTTTTATTAACAATGCTACAAGCTTTGGCATAGACTCGACCAATGTTGAACACACTTTGGCATGTTCTTCGTCGTTCTACCAGGTTCTAATAACAACACAAATTAGCTTCTCCACAGTTGAACTGTTCTGTTTTGCAATCCTGCATTTGGTTATTGCCCGAACAAACATTCTCAGTTAGGTTGAAATCAGAAGAGAGTTTCCCGACCAATTTAGAACGCTAAACCCACTCTCTTCGAAGAACGTCATCATTTTTTGTTGAGTGACTAATTCCGAAGAGGTTCAACTTTGCTCCATCTCAGTACCACTGATCTATACCAATGTGCTTCAAAATGCACCAGAGACATTTTACCTTTATAGCAGCGGTCAATAATAGTTTCTATACTGGCTTTCTGGTAGTTCTGCTAGCTTCAGTGAGCCTTCGTCGAACAGTTAAAGAATCAACATTTACACCACCTGAAACCAAATCTCTCTGAAGATCTTTACCGGTTTTCTTGGGATCTTTCAGAAAATTTCTTATGATAACCTTGTCATCGTGAGGTGTTGTCTTGCATTTTCTTTCATATCTTCCTCGATTCAATGTTCCACAATCACCAATGTCGTCAGTTTTCTTCAGAATCCGACCAACAGTTGACTTTCCTAGCCTCAGATTTTCGGCGATCTGTCTAATACTCAAATCAGCATGTTTTCTAAGAGCTACAATACGTGCACACTTCATACATGTAACATCTGTCATGAGTTTCAGCAGCAATCATGAACTGAAAAGGAGAATTTGGAAAAACCACATTCACTAATAGAGCACACTTGCAGAAATAGCCTTACAGAACAACAGTCGTTGTAGCACTAATGAGAGTAGCAGAGTAACACCTTTTTATGTTGGAAGACCGCATTAAAATTAGCCGTAATCTACTAGCGCAGCATTCAAGCTTTTCTGATTAGATATACTGCAAAATGTCGGTTATTTTGTTAAAATTTAATTATTATATAATAACTTCATGATTTTTTTATTTATAAAGTTAACTAAACTTTTAATTACTTTGTTGTGACTGTTTTTTTGTGGGAAAGCATCTGGATATTTGACTGAAACATGGAGGACTGCAGTCTCATTTGGAACTTTAAGGGCATCTTGATTTGGGTTAGTTACGAAAATGTGGATTCGTAACAATATGTGACTGAGAAACAAGAAAGCATTCTGTGGAAAATTAAATTTATTTGGATGAATCTCATTAGATACATACCAGTAATTTTTAAAAGTAACAAAGATAATTATTCTTTATCAAGGTTACAGAGACATATAGGAATTTTAGGACACCTAGGTTGCAAAAATGTCCCCCTTCGATACCTACTGTCATATCTCCACAAGTCACTCTGGACCTATATTAATTTCAAATGAAATATACATTACAAGGAATTCTGGTAAACATGAATATAAATATGAGGATTGTATATTAAATTTAAAAAATGAATGCATATACATTGAAGGAGAATTTATAATAATAAGACTCACCAATTTGTCTGGAGACTACTTGGTGTATCATACACAAACTCCTGCCTAAATATGAAGAAAATACTAGCCAGAATTTCAACATAAATATAGACATCGACTTAGCTGGGGTTCTTTGACTGTCCTGTCCACTCGCCTAATGCTCACATTATGCAGGACTGCAAATCCAACAATTTCGGCTCCTATTTGAGAGGTTTTAAGCCCAATATAACCCCTAGAGCGACGAAAATTCTTCCGATTTTCACTAACGTTTGTCTCGGTCAATTCAAAACAATGGCGACTCTTCCCCAGCGACGCTCCCCCATTTTTCTGGTTCTTTATTTATTTACAAATTAATTTTTATTACCTACAATATGTTCCATCAATTTATATACAAAATACACTGTATTTTTGGAGAATATACAGTATTTTCCACACATTCGTCATGCATGTTGCTGTAGATATGGATATTCTATTGCATTTTTTCCATATTTCAGCGGGATCTTTCTTAGTCTACAACAGCAGCATATTCTTCAAATGATTCACATGAATCATCTTGCTCATTAATGGTCTTCGCTGGGTGGATAGTGTTCATCCGCAATTTCCATTTGAGTAAGAAGGATTTTCAAAAATGATAGCTTTTTTCGAAACGTTCGATGTTTTGCCATATATTATATATAGACTTAGTTTTACCTTGCATGATATCAGAGAGAAATGCAGCATTTCTATAGAAGTTTTCATTTAATAGTTCACGTTAGTGATGTTGGTCTTCATAAAATCCAATGATTTGTTCTCGTAAAAATAAAATTTTGACCAACATCTGTCTTTCCCTGTGATAGCCAGAGCACTAAAGAACGAAACTGCAAATCCGCACTGACTACCTCATCATCCAACTTAAGCATGTTGCCAGACTGACGATACCGTGTTCATTTGCACTAATATAAGTAATAATATATATAATTTTATGTAAAGTGTCACTTAAAATAGTAGATTTAGCTCAGATTTTTTTCTGAAATTAGGACAATGGGATCTGATAATTCTTTCTTTAGCTGTGCAATAAACCTTCACGTTTTCTTGTCATGGATGGTGCAGCACCGTCTGTATACACACTCACTAAATTACCCAAACTGAGTCCAACTTCGCGACATTCATTTTGAAAGTTGCTGAAGATATCTATTCCAGGTGTCGTGCCAGTATGGCTGCCCAAACAGAGTAATTCTTTTTAGCAAAGAAAATTCTCAGTTATGACATGAATAAAGTATAATAAAGTAGCATCGGTTGATTCATCCAGAGTTATCGAATAATATATGATTTCCTTTTGATTACTGCGTGAAGTTGTTCAGCTACGTTGAGGGCTGATTCATGCTGCCGATCACTTATGCTTCTTGAAAGAGACAGTTGTTTGTACTTGGAAACCTTATCTGGGTGTAAGCATCCTACTACTTCAATAAAGCTTCTTTTACGATTTCTGCGTCGATAAATGGCATAACTTTTTTCCAGGTATATAAGATGCTTTAGAGGTTGTTTCAGTGGTATCATTTTTTGGTCCTAACACTGCTTGGAATAATTGACGTTGCTTTTGCTTTCTATCTCTCAATTTCTGCAATGTAATCTTTCGTGCCTCTTCATCTAATCTGACATATTTGTGTTCCTATTATAAGTGGCACAATGCTGATATGCATTGAATTTCTACGCTTCAGATATTGTGGTATCACAGGGTAAGCAAATCATTTTATTTTGAGCAGAAACAACATAATATTCCAATTCCCAATCATCATTAAATGCTTTATTTTCTTCCTTCACCTTTCTTTTAGCCTTTTTTGACATGATTAGTTGAGGACATACAATAAAAATAAAAAAAATACATAAATAGTCATGCTGTATAATAATTCCGAATTTACGCTTCAAGTGGACAGTCACATACTCTTGTATTAAAAGACAATAATAGACTGGCCACATCCTCACCCTCCATTACCAACTTGTCTTGGCCTGGGTGATGGTGGTCAGGCAGGATATCTATTGTCTAAAGTCGTGTTAAGTCAATTAGGACCAAATCATGAGTGTAGCTGCTCAGGCGGGAAGGACTGTGTCCTCACCTCCCTCTGGCTGGGTGGTGGGTCAGGCGGGAAACCTGTTATCTGAAGCTCAAGTCGCATTAGGTCGGTTAGGACTAAATCATGAGGGGTAAACAAACCATACCACGGGTGGGGTTTGAACCCGCGATCAGAGTCTCAAAACTCCAGACCGTCGTGTTAGCCACTGGGCCAGTGGAGCCTATGCCAACATTCTTATGGTGTAGAAATATACCTAGTTGGATGAATCTTATTGAAGCTAGCTGACCCAGTGGCTTACGCGACGGTCTGGAGTTTTGAGACTCTGATCGCGGGTTCAAACCCCACCCGTGGTATAGTTTGTTTGCAGTCGTATTACGGTTTCGTGAGTCATGAGGGGTAACGTATTATCAATACAATAAAAAGAGATTTCTTAATGCAAAATTATGATCCATTCAGAAAGCCTAGAAAGCCGCGTGCTGCCTTAATTGGCGCAGATTCCCCCACCACTGCTCTGAGCTAACCCTGGCCTCTAATTGAAGATAATCAGAAGTAATACTGTATTACATTCCAGCAGAGGCACCAACTATAACTCAACTGAACTCCTTCCTTCGGTCCAAGAGTTTTAACAGTAGATTTATTCTTACCCCCCACCCTCAAGACTACATTGGCGATGAACTACAATTAAGTTAAAATGTACAGCTGTCAATGAATAAACAAAAGTGTGGACTAGGGGCTCGTACTGTATCAAGCAACATTCTCAGTGTTACTTGGTAACTGATGTTTGTAGCAATGATAGCTCAGTGGTTAGAGCAACGTGGATTTTGGCAGGCTAAACTTTACATATATCGCTATTTATTCCCTCATCTACGTCGTTTATATAAACTGTGAACAACAAAGGGCCCAACACTAACCCTGTGGAACACCATTTGTGATGCGTCCTTACTCCGTCAACCACGTCTCTATCCAAGAAAAACTCCTGTTCCGTGTGCCCCTACTTTCTTCAACAATCTCCGATGCGAAACTCTATCAAAAGCCTTACTAAAGTCCGTATATACAACATTATATTTATTACCATGACCTATCTCCTCAAATACATTAGTGAAAAAAAAATAGGAAATTCGTAAGAAAGTAACACTCCTTTGTAAAACCATGCTGAGATTCCACAATCAATTTATAGCTTAAAAGATGGCTTTGAATAGCCTCAGTAATTATTGATTCCATCAGTTTTCCCACAAAAGAGGTTAGGCTTAATGCCCTTTAATTCGGAGCTAAGGCCATGTGTCCTGTTTTGTAAACAGGTGTCACATTCGCCATTTTCCACTTATCTGGCACAATGCCAGTTTGTAGTGATATATTTAAAACAGTAGCCAAAGGTTTGCTAAGTTTCTACTTACTTTCCTTTATAACCCTTTCGGATTTATTAGACTTTAATTTATCTATTTGTCTAAATATCATATCACTAGTGACTTTGATCATGTATAACTTATTTTCGTTGTGCTCTACGTAATTTATTATTACTGGAATTTCGTTAGTATCTTCTTGGTTAAAAACTGTGAGAAAATGTGTTAAAGTCTCGACACATTTGTTTATCACTGTCAATCTGCTGACCGGAGTAGCTTTAGAACGGCCTTATCTTGTACCTAATCTTACTCTTATGTAACTGAAGGAAACCTTTTACGTTAATCCTCAAATCCCTTACAACTTTAACCTTATAATATCTTTTCTTATTCCTTTGTTTTTATTTCTCTTTTTAATTGAATATATTTGTATCTTAACTTCTCTTCTCCCCTTCTGATTCGCCTATAAATGCCTCTCTTTTGACCTATGAGATTATTTTATCCATTGTTTATCCATTTAGGGTTATTTTTGTTTCATATATTTTCCCAGTGTAGAACGTAAGTAGTCTGGGCAGCTACTATAAAAATGTCATATCAGCAACCATCAACACCTACCCAACCCACAGTCAGGTTACACCAGTTAACCAACTCTGGTAATTTCTCAGTCCTAGGAAATCGGCTAAGTGGAAGTCCGGGACATTGTCTTGTTTGTAGGTATTATGGTAATTCCATGATATATTGAATGATATGTTATCGCTTTCCCAAAGCTCATCATTATCCTTGTTGTCATAAACTGTTTTAAAAATCAGTGATATCAAAGAAGTTGAAAGTCGATCTTCAGTTAGTTGTTATTGCCATTAACTAATATTTCTCTATATAGGCATTAAAATTCTGGTATAACGTATGTATAAACTTTTTTGTGTGAATATTGTTTAAATCTTAATATTAAACCTGAATTAGCTGCCTTACTTAAAAGCAGCTTGAATGTCATTGTGGAAAATACTGTATATATTTTCCAGAAATACAGTAGTTATATGTAAATAGATGGCCATACTGTATTTAATAATATTTATGTCATAGAAAATGGGAAACTCAGCCTGCGTCTGCGCAGAAGAGAGTCGCCATTTTTGTTTTTGAATTGAGTAACAGACATTAGTAATGGGAAGAAATTTTCGTGCTCTAGAGGTTAAATTTGGGCTGACACCTCTCAAATAGGAGCCTAAATTGTTGGATGTGCATTCCTGCATAACTTGAGATGTCAGGCGACAGGACAGGACAACTCCAGGAACCTCAGATAAGCTGTCTAATTTATGTTTAAATTCTGGCCAGTAAATTTTTCATAAATGTAGGCAAAAGGGGGGGTCCTGTACATGACACATTAATCTCCAGTCAAATTGGTGAGTGATTTTAAGATATTCTCCTTCTGTTATGTAAATGTGTTTATATATAAACATTTTTTAATTTAATATACAGTCCACAAATTTATATATTTACCAGCATTCCTGGTGATGTATTTTTCATGTGTAATTAATAGGTCCAGAGCAACTTGTGGATATGACAGTGGTAAATATCGAAGGGGGGCATTTTTTGTGACCTAGGTGTCCCAAATTCCTACTTGTCTATGTAACTCTGATAAATAATAATTATCTTTATCATTTACTGTTATGTACATAATGAGTTACATACAGATAAATGTAATTTTCCACAGTCATTTATGAAATATTTTATATTAAAAACATAGATACAGAGGTCAAGATCAATAGATCAATATCTTCTTATGTTCTCAGTGATTTTAGAATATAAAAATTTGCTTGGTAGCCATTTTTTAAATTGCTTCAAAGGCCTACCAAAGTTGAATCTACTGGCGGTTCAATTTTAAATTGATTATATTGGGTTATAATAAGTGTGTTCATCTTAAGCCTCCCGACAAATTTTCATATGTGATGGGCGTGGCTAGGATGTAAACTGCCACGTGTAGTCTCCTACTTGACCAAAAATCTCACTTGGCGTCTTGCAGCTGTGAACAGTTTCCATATCTCCATTAACAATGTCATTTTGGAATATGTAACTATTCAGTTTAATTTTCAATATGTACCAATATGTTACATTTAAAGTTTTCTTCTGACTTGAAAATCTTCCAAAAAGGATAATCATTATTATTTATAAACTTTCCATTTTGAAATAAAGTGCTTCATTTATTACAAGACATATAGATAAAAAACTACATGTACATGTGTTTTACTTGAATAAATCTTATTAGTTTCTTTAGGACACTGTTAATTAATTTACTCGTTTCTCTCATTAGGACGTTGTGACTTTTATTTGTCCAAAGAGAGGTTCCTTCCAA
This sequence comes from Cherax quadricarinatus, assembly GCF_038502225.1. Classification (NCBI taxonomy): domain Eukaryota; kingdom Metazoa; phylum Arthropoda; class Malacostraca; order Decapoda; family Parastacidae; genus Cherax; species Cherax quadricarinatus. The sequence goes on from NC_091302.1 coordinate 22,539,571, forward strand.
TGATTATGGCAATGATTGGACAGAAGAATAGTCCTCTCGTCCCAGCTCTCAGCAGGAGGTTGGTGCTGTTGTTTATTCACTAATATTCGCAGATGCGCAAGCACACACACACACACACACACACACACACACACACACACACACACACACACACACACACACACACACACACACACACACACACACACACACACACACACACACATATATATATATATATATATATATATATATATATATATATATATATATATATATATATATATATATATATATATATATATATATGTATATATATGTCGTGTGTGTGTGTGTGTGTGCGTGTGTGTGTGTGTGTGTGTGTGTGTGTGTGTGTGTGTGTGTGTGTGTGTGTGTGTGTGTGTGTGTGTGTGTGTGTGTTTATATATATATATGTGTGTGAATGACATGAAGAGAGGGATAGACTCAGAAGTGTCCCTGTTTGTAAACGATGTGAAGTTACTGAGAAGAATTAAATCAGATGAGGATCAGGCAGGACTACAAAGAGACCTGGACAGGCTGAACACGTAGTCCCGCAACTGGCTTCTCGAATTTAACTCCGCCTAATGCAAAGTCATGAAGATCGGAGAAAGGAAAAGAAGACTGCAGACAGAGTATAGGCTAAGTGGCCAAATACTGCAAACCTAGCTCAAGGAGAAAGATCTCTGGGTGAGTATAACGCCGAATACGTCTCCGGAAGCAAATATCAACCAGGTAACTGCTGTATCATATGGGCGCCTGGCAAACCTGAGAATAGCGTTCCGATACCATAGTAAGGAACCGTTCAAGACACTGTACACTGTGTACATCAGGCCTATACTGGAGTATGCAGCACCATTTTGGAACCCACGCCTAGTCAAGCACATCAAGAAATTAGAGAAAGTACAAAGGTTTGCAACAAGGTTAGTTCCAGAGCTAAGGAGAATGTCTTACGAAGAAAGGTTTAGGGAAATAGGCCTGACGACACTGGAGGACAGGAGGATTAGGGGAGACATGATAACGACATACAAAATACTGTGAGGAATAGATACGGTGCACAAAGACAGGATGTTCCAGAGAGGGGACAGAGAAACAAAGAGTCACAATTAGAAGTTGAAGACTCAGATAAGTCAAAGAGATGTCAGGAAGTATTTCTTCAGTCATAGAGTTGTCAAGAAGTGGAATAGTCTAGCAAGTGATGTAGAGGAGGAAGGAATCATATATAACTTTAAGACGAGGTATGATAAAGCTCTTGGAACAGGGAGAGAGAGGACCTGGTAGCGATTAGTGAAGAGGCGGGGCCAGGAGCTGAGTCTCGACCCCTGCAACCACAATTAGGGGAGTACAATTAGGTGAGTACACACACACAGATCATCTGTAAACAGGGACACTCAGAAGTGTCCCTGTTTGCAGATGATGTGAAGTTGATGAGAAGAATTCGATCGGACGAGGACCAGGGAGACCTACAAAAGGGTCTGGACAGGCTGCAGGCCTGGGCCAGCAACTGGTTCCTGGAGTTCAACCCCACCAAATGCAAAGTTATGAAGATCAGAGAAGGGCAAAGAAAACCACAGACAGAGTACAGTCTAGGGGTCCAGAGACTACAAACCTCACTCAAGAAAAAGGATCTTGGGTTGAGTATAACACCAGGCACATCTCCTGATGCACACATCAACCAAATAACTGCTACAGCATACGGGCGCCTAACAAACCTAAGAACAGTATTCCGACATCTCAATAAGGAATCGTTCAGAACCATGTACACCGTTTACGTTAGTCCTATATTGGAGTATGCAGCACCAGTTTGGAACCCACACTCAGTCGAGCACGTAAGGAAACTAGTCCCAGAGCTAAGGGGCAGGTCCTACGAGGAGAGGTTAAGGGAAATCTGCATGGCGACATTGGAGGACAGGGAAGATAAGGGGGATATGACAAGGACATGTAAATACTGAGAGGAATCGACAATGTGGACAGAGACAGGATGTTCCAGAGATGGAACACAGCAACAAGGGGTCAAAATTGGAAGTTGAAGACTCAGATGAACCACAGGGATGTTAGGAAGTATTTCTTCAGTCACAGAGTTATCAGGAAGTGGAATAGTCTGGGAAGTGATGTAGGAGAGGCAGGATCCATACATAGCTTTAAGAAGAGGTATGATAAAGCTCATGGAGTAGGAAAAGTGATCTAGTAGTGGCCAGTGAAGAGGCGGGGCCAGGAGCTGTGATGCAACTCCTGCAGCTACAACTAGTTGAGTGCCTACATACACAACACAACACACACACACACACACACACACACACACACACACACACACACACACACATGATAACGACATATAAAATACAGCGTGGAATAGACAAGGTGGACAAAGACAGGATGTTCCAGGAAGGGGACACAGAAACAAGAGGCCACAATTGGAAGTTGAAGACACAAATGAGTCAGAGAGATATTAGGAAGTATTTCTTCAGTCATAGAGTTGTAAGGCAGTGGAATAGCCTAGAAAATGACGTAGTGGAGGCAGGAACCATACACAGTTTTAAGACGAGGTTTGATAAAGCTCATGGAGCAGGGAGAGAGAGGGCCCAGTAGCAACCGGTGAAGAGGCGGGGCCAGGAGCTAAGACTCGACCCCTGCAACCACAAATAGGTGAGTACAAATAGGTGAGTACACACACGCACACACACACAAAACCTCATGCATCAACACGTCAGGGACACTACTAGAGAGAGAGGGGAGGAAGAACCAGCAAGACTGGACCTTGTGTTCACCCTGAGCAGTTCAGACATTGGGAACATCACATATGAGAGGCCCCTTGGAGCTAGCGATCCATGTGGTTCTGAGTTTTGATTACGTAGTAGAGTTGCAAGTGGAGAGGGTAATAAGAGTCGAGTGGGAAAAGCCAAACTTTAAAAGGGGGGGGGGGGACTACACAGGTATGAGGAACTTTCTGCAGGAAGTACAGTGAGACAGAGAGCTGGTAGGAAAGTCAGTGAACGAAATGATGGAATATTTAACAACAAAATGTAATGAGGCAGAGGAAAGGTTTGTTCCCAAGGGCAACAGAATCAATGGGAAGAACAGAGTGAGTCCTTGGTTTACCCAAAGGTGTAGGGAGGCAAAAACTAAGTGCACCAGAGAATGGAAGAGGTACAGAAGGCAAAGGACCCAGGAAAATAAGGAAGTCAGCCAAAGAGCCAGAAATGAGTATGCACAGATAAGGAGGGAGGCCCAGCGACAGTATGAAAACGACATAGCATCAAAAGTCAAGTCTGACCCGATACTGCTGTATAGCCACATAAGGAGAAAGACAGCAGTCAAAGACCAGGTGATCAGGCTGAGGAAAGAAGGTGGGGAACTCACACGCAACGATCAAGAGGTATGTGAGGAGCTCAACAAGAAATTTAAGGAAGTATTCACGGTGGAGACAGGAAGGACTCTGGGAAGACAGGACAGAGGGGGACACCAACAGGGAATGCGCCAACAAGTGCTGGATACATACGCACAACTGAGGAGGAGGTGAAGAATCTGCTAAGTGGCCTTGATACCTCAAAGGCAATGGGTCCGGACATCTCCCCATGGGTCCTTAGAGAGGGAGCAGAAATGCTGCATGTCCCATTAACCATAATCTTCAACACATCCCTTGAAACTGGACAATTACCTGAGGAATGGAAGACCGCAAATGTATTTCCCATCTTTAAAAAAGGAGACAGAAAAGAGGCGCTAAACTACAGACCAGTGTCACTGACGTGTATAGTATGCAAAGTCATGGAGAAGATTACCAGGAGGAGAGTGGTAGAGCACCTGGAACGGAACAAATGTATAAATGACAACCAGCATGGTTTCATGGAAGGCAAATCCTGTGTCACAAACCTTCTGGAGTTTTATGATAAAGTAACAGAAGTAAGAGACGAGAGAGAGGGGTGGGTTGATTGCATCTTCTTGGACTGACTGCAAGAAGGCCTTCGACACAGTTCCTCACACGAGATTAGTGCAGAAACTAGAGGATCAGGTGCGTATAACGGGAAGGGCACTTCAATGGATCAGATAATACCTGACAGGGAGGCAACAATGAGTCATGGTGCGTGATGAGGTATAACAGTGGGTACCTGTGACGAGCGGGGTCCCACAGGGGTCTGTCCTTGGACCAGTGCTATTTTTGGTATACGTGAATGACGTGATGGAAAGGATAGACTAAAAGGTGTCCCTGTTCACGGATGATGTGAAGTTAATGAGGAGAATATAATCAGATGAGAATCAGGCAGACCATCAAAGAGACCTGGACAGGCTGAGCACGTGGTCCAGCAACTGGCTTCTCGAATTCAACCCTGCCAAACGCAAAGTCATGAAGATTGGAGAAGGGCAAAGAAGACCACAAACAGAGTATAGGCTAGGTGGCCAACGACTGCAAACCTCGCTCAAGGAGAAAGATCTTGGCATGATTATAACACCGAACACATCTCCGGAAGCACACATTAACCTGATAACTGCTGCAGCAATGGGCGCCTGGCAAACCTGAGAGTAGCATTCCAATACCTAAGTAGGGAATTTTTCAAGACACTGTATACCGTGTACGTCAGGCCCATACTAGAGTATGCAGCACCAGTTTGGAACCCGCACCGGGTCAAGCACGTTAAAAAATTAGAGAAAGTGCAAAGGTTTGCAATAAGGTTAGTTCTAGAGCTAAGGGGAATGTCCTATGAAGAAAGGTTAAGGGAAATCGGCCTGACGACACTGGAGGACAGGAGGGATAGGGGAGACATGATAACGACATATAAAATACTGTGTGGAATAGACAAAGTGGACAGAGACATTTGTTCCAGAGAGGGGGCACAGAAGCAAAGGGTCACTCTTGGAAACTGAAGACTCAAATGAGTCACAGGGATGTTAGGAAGCAGTTCTTCAGTTATAGAGTGGTCAGGAAGTGGAACAGTCTGGTGAGCGATGTAGTGGAGGTAGGTACCATACATAGCTTTAAGACAAGGTATGATATAGCTCATGGAGGAGGGAGAGAGAGGATCTAGTAGTGTTCAGTGAAGAGGCGGGGCCAGGAGCTGAGTCTCGACCCCTGCAACTACAATTAGGTGAGTACACACACACACACACACCCACACTCAGACTTACACACATGTATATACACACAAACACACATATACACCCCATATATGTACATGCAAATGTACATAAGATTTATATTTCATGGTAACTAGTAAACAAAAAAAATGGGATCCCAGAGAGTCAGATGAAAAGTCAGGGGTTCTGAGGAAGATTCTAGAAAGGAAGAATAGACAGCAGAACTCATGAAAAAGGAACAAAAGTGGGAAAGGAGGCTACAAGAGCTTAGGATGGAGGAGAAGATGGCTGCAGAGAACAAAAGTTAGGAGATACAAGCCACAGCTGCAGAGGCTAGGATATGGAGCTTAGAGGAGGGACTGAAAATGCTGAAATGGGTTAAGGAACCAAAGAGTAGAGTGTGCATGACATCAGTAACAGGCATATCAGCAACCAACTAGGGGACCAAAGAAAAAGAATGAGATAAGTCATACACAGAAGCCCTATCAGAACACCAGGGGGCAAGGAAAAGTCAAGTAGAAAAAGTGGCAAGCTGCTGGGTACAGAGACTGCAGACGGAAAGGGGACCGAACGAATGGAAAGAGACAAGTCACCTATAGAGGCATTTACAGACCATCAGAGCCTCAGAAATGTTAAGGAAATCAGCAATGGAAATATTTAAATTGGATCATAAAATACAAATGAAAATACAATGAGAGGATGAATGGGAGAGGTAAATCTTTGTTCACTAGCTTGTGGAGGCCGAAAGGGCAACTTACGAAAAAAGACGACAAGAGGAGGAAAAAAGGGTTGAAAATATCATGAAAGAGTTTGGAGAGGAAGACATGACCGAGCTAACAAATTTTCAGAGAATACGAGGGTTCTCAAGGGAAAGAAACCATCTAGTCAAATTAGATTTTCAAGTTAGAAACGGTGTGAAACAGTATCCGGTAGAATAAAGAACGATTAAGGGGCTCGTTAAATTATCAGTGGGTATACCTCGAAGGTGACACAACATGATAAGAAAGACAGACAGAAATTAAGAGAGAGGATAATAACTCACTCCAAACCGATAGCCCCCTTCCCCTGTCGCAAACTCCATCTTCACAGCAACCCTCTATAGTATCATGTCAGGTCACCCACTCCCCGAACCCCAACAAGCCCGCCAGACCACAGTATTAGATAAGAAGCTGAAGGTTTGGTACACCAACGCAGATGAAATAATAAAATAATGTGAGGAGTGGCAGGAAAGAATCATGAAGACATCATAAAACTCACCAACATGAAGTTCACGTGGATGATAACAAATTCAATCTTTCAATCTGTAAATCAGATCCTAGGGAAAGATAAAGGGAGAAGAGGGGGAGGACGAGTTGCCCTGCTCATCAAAAGCCAGTGGAGACTTGAGGAAATGCAAGGAATGGAGAGAATGGAAACAAGGAACTACATAGTAGGAACACTTCATGCTGGGGGTCCAAGGTGGTAATTGCAGTGATGTGCAACCAGCCACAGAATAGCAGGAGGCCAAGAGAAGAATATGATGAGAGCAACAGAGCAATGGTTGACACACTAGCTGAGGTGGCCAGAAGGGCCCATATGGGCTGGGTAAAGTTACTAGTTGTGGGGAATTTCAATCACAAGGAGACTGATTAGGAAAACCTGGAGCCACATGGGGGACCAGAAGCACAGAGAGCTAAGATGGTAGAGGTAGTACTGGAAAACCTCATGCATAAACATGCCAGGGACACTACCAGAGAGAGATAAAAGGATGAACCAACATGGTTGCACTTCAAATACACCTTGAGTAGTTCTGACATTGAGGACATCATATATGAAAATAGAAAGAGAAGCAGCATGAGTAGGATGTGCGAAGCCAAACTATAAAATATGGGACTACACAGGTATGAGGAATTTCCTCCATGAAGTACAGTGCAAGAGAGAACTGGTGGGACATGTAGTGAATGAAATGATGGAATACGTGACCATGAAATGCAAAGACACAGAGGAGAGGTTCTCACCTAAGTGCGACAGAATAGATGGGAAGGCTAGAACTAGCCCTTGGTTCACCCAAAGATGTAGAGAGGCTAAAACATTAGAGAACAGTAAAAAAAATAGAAAACAAAGGATCCGGGAAAATACCGAGATTATCCAGATAGCCAGAAATGAATATGCATGAATAAGGATGGAGGACCAGCGACATTACGGGAATGAAATAGTATTGAAATGAGAATGACATAGCATGTACTGCTACATCAGGAAGAAACAACAATCAAGGACCAGGAAATTAGGCTGATGAAGGAAGGAGAGAAGATCACAATATATGACAAAGAGGTATGTGAAGAGATTTAAGGAAATATTTTCAGTGCAGACTGACTGAACTACAATAAATTGGAATAGTAGGGTACACCAAGAAGTGCTGGACACACTACACACAACTGAGGAGGAAGTAAAGAGGCTGCTAAGTGAACTGGATACATCAAAGGCAGGTGGACCTGACAGCATCTCTCCGTAGGTCATGAAAGAGGGAGAAGGGGTGCTTTGTGTGCCACTAACAACAATCTTCAAAACATATATCGAAACTGGGCAACTTCCAGAGGTGTGAAAGACAGCAAACATAGTCCTGATTTTTAAGAAAGAAGACAGGCAGGTAGCATTTAACTACAGACCAGTGTCACCGACTTGTATAGCATGCAAAATCATGGAGAAGCTTATAAGGAAAAGATTGATGGAGCACCTAGAAATGAGCATATACGTGATATTCAGCATTCTTTCAGGGAGGAAAAATCCTGTGTCACAAGCCTGACAGGGTGACAGAAGTAAGACAGAAGAGAGATGGGTGGGTAGATTGCATTTTATTGGATTGTAAGAAGGCTTTTGACACAGTTCCACACAAAAGCCATGGTTTCTCTTGCAAGACACTGTCCCACACTGTTTCTGTCTTGAAAATCAGTTTGACATGTCAATTTTTGTCCTTCGAGTACTCTCCTATTCTCTGAAAATTTATTAGCTCAGACATGTCCTCTCCTGTCTGTTTGATGATATTTTCAATCTCTTGTTTTTCTTTCTTCCATCTTTTATCATACATTTTCCCTTCACTCTCCTGAAGATCCAGGAGAGTGAAGAGATAAAAATTGACCTCTTCCTCTCATCCTCTTAGAGCCTTTCTCTCTATGTCCCATTTATACATAGCCATCACCTTTGTTATTATTTCTTGAACCTCCTGGTGACCTGGTCATGCCTCTGCCTGGGGTCTGTCTCCTCCCCCTGCACCCCACTCACATACTGCTGTCCCTGTGCCCAACAGCATGCCCACTTCATTCCTCGATCATTCCTGGTGATCTGTTAGGGCCTCAATGTAAGTTTTGTCTAATACCTTTCCATTGAATCCCTCCTTTAATATTGGAGTATTTCCTCCAGTTGCCATTGCCCCTCTGGTTGTTGGCCCTATATCTCGTTCCAGTATATTTACTTCGTCTCCTTGTTCCCGTATCTTGGCTTCTGCAGCCTCAGCTCGTAACTCCCACTTTGTCTTCTCTGTCTCCATCTTGTTCTCCATTCTCATGGGAAGCTTGTCTAGATTGCTTTCCCACACTTGGTCCATCTTTTTCCACAGTTCTTCCATCCACTCTTCCTTCCAGGCCCATCTTCCTCTTGTCCTCTGAGTCTCTGACTTCCCCTCTGAGGCCTCATTTTCTATTTATATATATGTGTGTGGACCTCTGCAACCACCTAATTGTGGTTGCAGAGGTCGAATCAAAGCCTCTGGCTAACCCTCTTCACTGGTCGCTAATAGATCACTCTCTTCCTGCTCCATGAGCTTCATCATACCTCTTCTTAAAACTATGTATTGATCCTGACCCAACTACATCACTTTCCACACTATTCTAGTTCCTGACAACTCTATGAATGAAGAAGTACTTCCTAACATTGCATGCGTGCACTGTGTGTAAGCGTGTGTGTGCGTGTGTGTGTGTTTCAGTGTGTGTACTCACCTAATTGTGGTTGCAGGGGTCGAGACTCAACTGCTTGCCCTGCCTCTTCACTGACTGCTACAGGGTTCTCCCTCTTCCTGCTCCATGAGGTTTATCATACCTCGTCTTAAAAGTATGTATGGTTCCTGCCTCCACTACATCGCTTGCCAGACTATTCCACTTCTTAACAACTTTTTGGCTGAAGAAATACTTCCTAACATCCATTTGACTCGTCTGAGTCTTCAGCTTCCAATTGTGACCCCTTGTGCCTGTGTCCCCTCTCTGGAACACCCTGTCTCTGTCCACCTTATCTATTCAATGCAGCATTTTGTATGTCGTTATCAGTTCTCCCCTGACCCTCCTGTCCTCCAGGGTCGTCAGACCGATTTCCCTTAACCTTTCATCATAGGACATTCCCCTTAGCTCTGGAACCAGCCTTGTTGCAAACCTTTGCACTTTCTCTAATTTCTTGACGTGTTTGACGAGGTGTGGGTTCCAAACTGGTGCTGCATACTCCAGTATGGGCCTGACGTACAAAGTGTATAAAGTCTTGAACGATTCCTTACTGAGGTATTGGAACGCTATTCTCAGGTTTGCCAGGTGACCATATGCCGCAGGGGTTATCTGGTTAATGTGTGCTTCTGGCGACATACTCGGTATTATACTC
>NC_091302.1:22554254-22556754 GCF_038502225.1 Cherax quadricarinatus
GTGCTTTGGCCATTGTTATGGAATGTCTACTTCATCGGCCTCCTCTATCTCATCCCAGAATCCCATGCATTGCAGATGACTGCACACTCACATTTACCAACTTACAGCTATATCAGTCTGGGGTAAACGATGGCAGGTAACATTTGCACCTGAGAATACACAAATGATGATGGTCTCTAGGCACCATGATGATAATCCAGGAGCAGTGGTAAGCGTGAATGGAAGTGTTTCTACCCGGGGATCAAGTTGATATCCTTGGGGCGAAATTCGACTCCAAACTGACCATGAGGAACCACGTTGCAAACATGACAAACAAGGGGGCCAGGAAACTTACTGCACCTCGACGTATCTCACATCTGCTTGACGGTAGAGGTTGCATGAATCTGTACGAGGCAAAAGTACGCTCACGCTTTGAGTATGCTCCACTTTCTTGGATTGCCTGCCCCCTTCCCCCCCCCCCCAATGAGGACAAATTCCAACTACTCCGTTATGGAAAACTGGAGGAGATAATAACTAGAACAGAGTATACTACTGACTCCGGCCATACAATAGAGCGGAAAAATAATGTAAGGGACCTGGGAGTAGTAATGTCTGAGGATCTCACTTTCAAGGATCACAACAGTGCCACGATCGCACGTGCAAAGAAAATGATAGGATGGATAATGAGAACTTTCAAAACGAGAGATGCCAAGCCCATGATGATCCTTTTCAAATCACTTGTTCTCTCTAGGCTGGAATACTGCTGTACATTAACATCTCCATTCAAAGCAGGTGAAATCGCAGATCTAGAGAGTGTACAGAGATCCTTTACTGCACGTATAAGTTCTGTCAAGCACCTTAACTACTGGGAACGCTTGGAAGCACTTGACTTGTACTCGTTGGAACGCAGGAGGGAGAGATATATCATAATCTACACTTGGAAAATCTTGGAAGGAATGGTCCCAAATCTGCACACAGAAATCACTCCCTACGAAAGTAAAAGACTGGGCAGGCGATGCAAAATGCCGCCAATAAAAAGTAGGGGCGCCATTGGTACACTAAGAGAAAACACCATAAGTGTCCGGGGCCCAAAACTGTTCAACAGCCTCCCATCAAGCATTAGGGGAATTGCCAATAAACCCCTGGCTGCCTTCAAGAGAGAGCTGGACAGATACCTAAAGTCAGTGCCGGATCAGCCGGGCTGTGGCTCGTACGTCGGACTGCGTGCGGCCAGCAGTAACAGCCTAGTTGATCAGGCCCTGATCCATCGGGAGGCCTGGTCATGGACCGGGCCGCGGGGGCATTGATCCCCGGAATAACCTCCAGGTAACCTCCAGGTAACCCTCCATCTCATCTGCTATTTCTTGACAGAATAGAGAAGAAATCGAGACGCTTTATCTCTCGTCTGGACCCATCCTCGATAGATCTGTCATTTCAGCAAAACCTTCAGCACAGGAGGAATGTGGGCGGCCTTACTGTTATGTACAAGGCCAACATTGTCAAAGTGCCACACTTGGCTCCACTCCGAGGACAGCAAGAAGCGAGCTTCTACACCACAAGACGGACAGCAAGCAGTAACTTTACTCTGACTGTACCCTTCTCCAGGACATCGCTTCATCTGAGATCATTTATTCCTAGGATGTCTCAAGTCTGGAACATGTTCATTCAGCATAACGATATCACCGAAATAAAGTCAGCTGATTAAATGAAATTGCTAGCCCACAGATGGCTCCAACTTCATCCTATTCCCTACTTGCATGTCTCGTAACAGTAAAAAAGGGCTTGTAAATGAGCTAATGTAGGTAACAGTTCATAACTTGCCAGTAAAGTTAGGAATCCTTAACTTTTCAAGTGCTTGTCAATAAAGTGAGGAATCCTTAACGTAACCTTGTCAAACACTGTATAAAGAGAGAGAGAGAGAGAGAGAGAGAGAGAGAGAGAGAGAGAGAGAGAGAGAGAGAGAGAGAGAGAGAGAGAGAGAGAGAGAGAGAGAGAGAGAGAGAGAGAGGAGAAAAAAGAGGGGGAGTCAGTGATCAGTGTCACTCCTGTCAATTCACAAATAACCCGCACATAGAAGAGAGGAGCTTACGACGACGTTTCGGTCCGACTTGGACCATTTACAAAGTCACACTAACGAAAAGGAGAGCAGGATGGGTATATATAGGCAGAAGGCGGTAGTACTAGTAGCAGTAGTGGTAATAGTGGAGGTGGAAGGAAGTAGTAGTAGGGAGGTGGTAAGAGTAGGAGGAGCCAGTCAGATACTAAGAAAGATGAGCACTGTAAGGGAGCTGCTGCCCACAGAGGGTAAAAGCAAGAACACCGAGGGGAGGATAACAAATAAATAAATATAAGGAACAAATACACAGGGCAGAAGAAAGACAGCCCAAAGGAGAAAAAGGAAAAAGGAAAAGGACAATACTCTCAAGACAAATGACAGAGTTTTTTGACTACCACTCACTACTTTGTGACCGTCAATATGGCTTCAGGAAAGGTTACTCTGCTGCTGATCTGTTGTTAAACC
>NC_091302.1:22561754-22564254 GCF_038502225.1 Cherax quadricarinatus
TAATGTGGCTATACAGCAGTTTCGGGTCAGATTTGACTTTCGATGCCATGTCGTTTTCATACTGTCGCTGGGCCTCCCTCCTTATCTGTGCATACTCGTTTCTGGCTCTTCTAGTAATCTCCTTGCTTTCCTGGGTCCTATGCCTCCTGTACCTTCTCCATTCTCTGTTGCACTTAGTGTTTGCCTCCCTACACCTTCGGATAAACCAAGGACTCGTTTTGGTCTTCCTATTATTTCTGTTTCCCTTGGGAACAAACCTTTCCTCTGCCTCCTTGCACTTTGTTGCCACATATTCCATCATCTCGTTTACTGATTTTCCTACCATTTTTCTGTCCCACTGAACCTCCTGCAGGAAGTTTCTCATACCTGTGTAGTCCCCCCTTTTATAGTTTGGCCTGTCCCCATCAGTTCCTGTTACCTTCTCCACTTGTAACTCTACTATATAATCAAAACTCAGAACCACGTGATCGCTAGCTCCAAGGGGCCTCTCGTAAGTGATGTCCTCAATGTCTGAACTGCTCAGGGTGAACACAAGATCCAGTCTTGCTGGCTCATCCTCCCCTCTCTCTCCGGTTGTGTCCCTGACATGTTGATGCATGAGGTTTTCAAGTACCACATCCATCATCTTGGCTCTCCATGTTTCGAGACCCCCATGTGGCTCCAGGTTTTCCCAGTCGATCTCCCTGTGGTTGAAATCGCCCATTACCAGTAACTTTGCTCTGCTCGAGTGAGCTCTTCTTGCCGCCTCAGCCAGTGTCCACCATCACCCTGTTGTTTTCTTCATACTCCTCTCTTGGCCTCCTGCATTTCTGTGGTGGGTTATACATCACTCCAATGACTACTTTATGTTCTCCGGACTGAATTGTACCTACAATGTAGTCTCTTTCTCCAATCATGTCCATGCCTTCCATTTCCTCAAATCCCCATCGGTGTTTTATGAGCAGTGCAACCCCTCCTCCCCCTCTACTCCTTCTATCTTTCCTCAGGATCTGATATTCCGTTGGGAAGATTGTGTCTGTTATTGTCTCAGCGAGTTTTGTTTCTGTGACTGCTATGATGTCTGGGGATTTTTCACTGATTCTTTCGTTCCAATCCTCATGTTTATTCGTTATTCCATCCGCGTTTGTGTGTGTGTGTGTGTGTGTGTGTGTGTGTGTGTGTGTGTGTGTGTGTGTGTGTGTGTGTGTGTGTGTGTGTGTGTGTGTGTGTTTGTGTGTGTGTGTGCGTGTGTGTGTGTGCGTGTGTGTGTGTGTGTGTGTGTGTGTGTGTGTGTGTGTGAGAGAGAGAGAGAGGATGCTGACCGGACGGAACTGGTCATATCTCCGTGACTAAAGTTACGGCGTCACGGACCAAATGAGAGTTACGGACCCACGGACCTGACGTGTGTGTGTGTGTGTGTGTGTGTGTGTGTGTGTGTGTGTGTGTGTGTGTGTGTGTGTGTGTGTGTACTCACCTAATTGTACTCACCTAATTGTGGTTGCAGGGGTCGAGACTCAGCTCCTGGCCCCGCCTCTTCACTGATCGCTACTGGATCCTCTCTCTCTCTGCTTCCTGAGCTTTGCCATACCTCTTCTTAAAACTATGTATGGTTCCTGCCTCCACTACTTCACTTGCTAGGCTATTCCACTTGCTGACAACTCTATGACTGAAGAAATACTTCCTAACGTCCCTGTGACTCGTCTGAGTCTTCAGCTTCCAGTTGTGACCCCTTGTCCCTGTGTCCCCTCTCTGGAACATCCTATCTCTGTCCACCTTGTCTATTCCCCGCAGTATCTTGTATGTCGTTATCATGTCTCCCCTGACCCTTCTGTCCTCCAGTGTCGTCAGTCCGATTTCCCTTAACCTTTCCTCGTACGACATTCCCGTGAGCTCTGGGACTAGCCTTGTTGCAAACCTTTGTACTTTCTCTAACTTCTTGACGTGCTTGACCAGGTGTGGGTTCCAGACTGGTGCTGCATACTCCAGTATGGGCCTAACATACACAGTGTACAGTGTCTTGAACGATTCCTTATTAAGGTATCGGAACGCTATTCTCAGGTTTGCCAGGCGTCCGTATGCTGCAGCGGTTATTTGGTTGATGTGTGCCTCCGGTGATGTGCTCGGTGTTATGGTCACCCCAAGGTCTTTCTCCCTGAGTGAGGTCTGTAGTCTTTGTCCACCTAGCCTATACTCTGTCTGCGGTCTTCTTTGCCCCTCCCCAATCTTCATGACTTTGCATTTGGCTGGATTGAATTCGAGAAGCCAGTTACTGGACCACATGTCCAGCCTCTCCAGGTCTCTTTGCAGTCCTGCCTCATCCTCGTCTGATTTAATTCTTCTCATCAGCTTCACGTCATCTGCGAACAGGGACACTTCAGAGTCTATTCCTTCCATCATGTCGTTCACATATATCAAAAATAGCACTGGTCCTAGAACTGACCCCTGTGGGACCCCGCTCGTAACAGGCGCCCACTGTGATACCTCTTCACGTACCATGACTCGTTGCTGCCTCCCTGTCAGG
>NC_091302.1:22569254-22719254 GCF_038502225.1 Cherax quadricarinatus
TAACATGCACGCTACCTAGCATAACATGCATGCTCACTAGCATAAAATGCACGCTAACTAGCATAACATGCATGTTCGGTTGCATAAAATGCGTGCTCACTAGCATAACATTCACGCAAAGAAGCATAGCATGCACGCTACCTAGCATAACATGCATGCTCAATAGCATAACATGCACGTTCAGAAGCATAACATGCACGGTAACTAGCATAACATTTGTGCTCTGTACAATTACATATACGCTCACCAGCATAACATGCACGCTCACTAGCATAACATGCACGTTCAGAAGCATGACATGCACGCTAACTAGCATAACATGCACGTTCAGAAGCATAACATGCACGCTCACTAGTACAACATTCACGCTCACTAACATAACATGCACGTTCACTAGCATAACACGCAAGCTCACTAGCATAACATTCACACTCACTAGCATTACATGCACGCTAAATAGTACAACATTCACGCTAACTAGTACAAGATTCACGCTCACTAGTACACCATTCACTCTCATTAGTACAACATTCATGCTCACCAGCGTAATATACACTCTAGCATAACATGCACGCTCACTTGCATAGCATTCACACTAACTAGCGTAACAAGTGCACTCACTACCATAACACGCACGCTAACTAGCATGACATGCACGCTCACTAGCATAACATGCACCCTAACTAGCATAACATACTAGCATAATATGCACTCTCACTAACAAAACATGCACGCTAACTAGCATAACATGCGTGTTCACTAGAATAACATGCACGCTAACTAGCATAACATGCGTGCTCACTAGCATAACATGCACGGCAACTAGCATAACATGCACGCTTACTAGCATAACATTCACGCTAAGTGGCATAACATGCGTGCTCACTAGCATAACATGCGTGCTCACTAGCATAACATATGTGCTCACTAGCATAACATTCACGCTCATTAGCATAGCATATACGCTCACTAGCATAACATGCACGCTCACTAGTACAACATTCACGCTCACTAGCATAACATGCACGCTCACTAGTACAACATTCACGCTCACTTGCGTAACATGCACGGTCACTGCATATCATGCACTCTCACTAGTACAATATTCACGCTCACTACCATAACATGCACGTTCACTAGTACAACATTCTTTCTCAATAGCATAAAATGCGTGGTCACTAGTAAAACATTCACGCTCACCAGCATAACATGCATGCTCACTAGCGTAACGTGCACGCTCACAAGCATAACATGCACGCTAACTAATAGAACATTCACGATAACTAGTACAACATTCACGCTCACTAGCATAATATGCACGCTCACTTGCATAACATGCACGCTCACTAGGATAACTTGCACGCTCACTAGCATATCATGCACGCTAACTAGCATAACATGCGCGCTCACTAACGTAACACGCACGCTAACTAACATAACATGAGCGCTCACTAGCATATCATGCACGCTAACTAGCATAACATGCACACTCACTAGCAAAACATGCACGCTAACTAGCATAACATGTAAAGTAAAAGGACACAAGTGCAACTAATGTGATATTTTATTGTGGCAACGTTTCGCCCTCCAGGAGCTTTATCAAGCCATTACAAACAATACATGGACACAGAGGGTATACATAGGCTCAGAGTGAGGTACAATACTAGTGGTAGTAGCAGTAGTAGTAGTAGTAGTAGTGACAAAAGTTGTAGTAGTAGTAGTAATACAATATGGTAGAGCACTCCAGGAAGATTTGAATAGACTGATGCAGTGGTCGGAGAAGTGGCAGATGCAGTTTAATATAGACAAATGCAAAGTTCTAAATGTTGGACAGGACAATAACCATGCCACATATAAACTAAATAATGTAGATCTTAATATTACGGATTGCGAAAAAGATTTAGGAGTTCTGGTTAGCAGTAATCTGAAACCAAGACAACAGTGCATAAGTGTTCGCAATAAAGCTAATAGAATCCTTGGCTTCATATCAAGAAGCATAAATAATAGGAGTCCTCAGGTTGTTCTTCAACTCTATACATCCTTGGTTAGGCCTCATTTAGATTATGCTGCACAGTTTTGGTCACCGTATTACAGAATGGATATAAATTCTCTGGAAAATGTACAGAGGAGGATGACAAAGATGATCCCATGTATCAGAAACCTTCCCTATGAGGATAGACTAAGGGCCCTGAAACTGCACTCTCTAGAAAGACGTAGAATTAGGGGGGATATGATTGAGGTTTATAAGTGGAAGACAGGAATAAATAAAGGGGATGTAAATAGTGTGCTGAAAATATCTAGCCTAGACAGGACTCGCAGCAATGGTTTTAAGTTGGAAAAATTCAGATTCAGGAGGGATATAGGAAAGTACTGGTTTGGTAATAGAGTTGTGGATGAGTGGAACAAACTCCCAAGTACCGTTATAGAGGCCAGAACGTTGTGTAGCTTTAAAAATAGGTTGGATAAATACATGAGTGGATGTGGGTGGGTGTGAGTTAGACCTGATAGCTTGTGCTAACAGGTCGGTTGCCGTGTTCCTCCCTTAAGTCAATGTGACCTGACCTGACTAGGTTGGGTGCATTGGCTTAAGCCGGTAGGGACTTGGACCTGCCTCGCATGGGCCAGTGGGCCTTCTGCAGTGTTCCTTCGTTCTTATGTTCTTATGTTCTTAATTAATTCGTACATGAGTAAAAGAATATAAACGCTATTACTTGGGTAACATAAAAATAGGTTGGACAAATATAGACTGGATAGAGGCAGCCTGTTTCAGTGTTCACTCTCTGTAATGTGCTTTGTGTAGTATAACAGGAGAGACTATGTGATGGCAGGGTTTACTGTTTTCAGGAGGATTCTTGCTAAGACTTCAGAGATGGTGAAGCTGCCGTTGTTTTGTTTAATTGTATTCGAAACAGCGATCAGTGCTGATTCGAGGCACTTGCGTCTGCGGAAATTAGTTTCTTTGATCACTAATTGGGCGTCTCTGAATTTCATGAGATGATTGGTGGAATTTCGGTGTTGTACACAGGCGTTGTTCAAGTTATCGTTCCTACATGCGTAAAGGTGTTCATTGAGGCGAGTGTCGAGGTTTCTTGCTGTTTCACCTACGTAAATCTTGTCACAGCCTCCACAGGGTATAGTGTAAACTCCTGCGTTGACTGGTTCGTGGTGCTTTGATTTTGTCCTGGTTAGATCCTTTACTGAAGTGCTAGAAGCGATGGCGACTCTGGTGTTAGCTTGTGAAAGTACTTTAGAAACGTTCAGTGCAACCTGGCTGTTGGGAAGAATTATAACTTTGTTGGGAGTGGTGTTGGTGCGTGGAGAATTAATGATCTGAAGAGCTCTTTTCTTGTAGTCTTTGATGAAAAAGGAAGGAAAATGTAACTCAGTGAATGTTTGGTGAATGTATGTACATTCCTCGTCAAGAAACTCAGGACTACAAATTCGGTATGCTCTTAGGAAAAACCCGCTGATGATGCCTCTTTTGGTGTTGGTATCTTGACTGGAATAGAAGTGTGTGAGATCATTTTTATTGGTAGGTTTCCGATAAACTTGAAATCTTAGGTTGTTGTCTACTATGTGAATGAGGACGTCGAAGAAAGGTAGCTTGTCATTGGACTCTTCTTCTAGTGTAAACTGGATCGCCGGTTCAACTGCGTTGAGCCTTGCCTGAAGATTTCGTACATCAAAACGTTTGGGAGTTATTACGAGGACGTCGTCAACGTAACGTAACCAAGTGACGCTTGAAGGGATGATGTTGGCGAAGTGTTCGAACTCTAGGTGTTCCATGTATAAGTTGGCTGGGACGGCACTGATGGGGGATCCCATTCCCATGCCGTAGGTTTGTTTGTAGAGCTTGTTATTGAAAGAAAAACAGTTGAAATTAACAAAGAGTTCAATCAAGTCAACAAAATCTCCGGGAGGTAGAGGAAGATTAAGGTCCTGATTGACTTTACGTCGTAGAACCTCGATGGCTTTTGTGGTAGGCACTTTTGTGAAGAGGGAAGTCACGTCCAAACTGCTTAGTTTCTTGTTACGGATGGAGAGGTTTCGGATGCGGTTGAGAAGGTCGCCTGAGTGTTTAAGATGAGCGGGGCTGATGGTCCCAAGAAGGCAGGAAAGATGTTTGGCAAGAACTCCGGCTAGTTTGTGTGGAGCACTCACTATTCCTGACGTGATTTGTCTGAGAGGAATATTGTGTTTATGGGTCTTGGGTAAATCATACATGTGTGCTGGTTTAGAGTTGCTTGGTAACAAGTACAGAAGTTTCTTCCCTTCTCTAGTGCGTTTGAGTATTTGTCTGGTTTTGTATAGAAAATCTTTGGTCAGCGTCTCCCACTGTTGAGTGCTGATGGGTTCATATGTAGATTGATCATTCACAAGGTCCATCATTTTAGTGTTGTAGTCACTGGTGTTGAGTATGACGACTCCACCTCCTTTGTCGGCGGTGGTGATGATAATGTTGGGGTCGTTGGCGAGGTCCTGAAGGGCAGTGATGTATCGTCTAGGAAGATTAGAAGAAGAAGGTTCACATAAAGCTGCAGTGAGAAGGCCCTGTATATAACCCTTCTGGAAGTTATTGTCACTGTGTCTATGGTTCCTGGTAACTAGATTGAGTTGATAGTTAGGTTTGCGTATGTTGGTGGTAAATTTGAGTCCCAGACTCAGTGCTTGTTTCTCGTAGTCGGTTAAGGTGCGTGACGATAAGTTGTTTATCAGGGATTCGCGTCCCATTTCCTTCCATCGACTGTTAGTGCAGAGGTACTGAAGTTTGCGATTGAGTTTGATCTTCTGTTGGAGGTTAGCTGTGGTGACTGTGCTGAGAATATGCTCAGCAGTGTGTTGGTAATTCTACCAACTTTATAGCATAACATGAGTGCTCACTCGCATAACATGCACGCTAACTAGCATAAACGTGCGTGCTCACTAGTATAACATGCACGCTAACTAGCATAACATGCACGCTCATTAGCATTACATGCGTGCTTACTAGTATAACATGCACGTTCACTAGCATAACATGCACGCTCACTAGCATAACATACACGCTCATTACTATAACATGCACCCTCACTAGCATAACATACACGCTCACTGGCATAACATGCGCGCTCACTAGCGTAACTTGCACGCTCACTAGCAACGACCTAAAACAATGCCTCTTTGTGAATATTAAGGTAAGTTAATGAAAATTTTCATAGGAGCTTCGTGGCAAGACACCAGACGCCATGTTAACTCTATTATGCCCTTGTTCACCTGCATATCAAGGATCTACTGTTCATGCTCTGTATAAATCATGACTTCTTGTTCAGCACAAGGTATTCCTGTTTTCAAAAAGCGTGATGAGTTATTGTTACCATGTAAGTGTAGGTAACGGTGAAATATTGTAACTGTGATATGTTACCAAGTACTCACGAAATCGTAATGACACGATTGCAAACAATCCATACTACGGGCGGGATTGAACCCGCGGTCAGAGAGTCTCAAAACTCCAGACCGTCTCGTTAGCCACTGGACTAGCTAGCCACAATAAGATTCGTCCAACTAGGTATATTTCTACACCATATGGTGTAGAAATATACTTACACCATATGGTGTAGAAATATACCTAGTTGGACGAATCTTATTGTGGCTAGCTGGTCCAGTGGCTAACGCGACGGTCTGGAGTTTTGAGACTCTCTGACCGCGGATTCAATCCCGCCCGTGGTATGGTTTGTTACCAAGTACATTTACTACTAACTCAACTCCTCACCAAATCCATGCAGCTTGTTATATACATAAAATAGTTGGAACAATGAGAAGATAACAGATTCCAGAAACTAATGGTCAGTTGGCAGTTAGGAAACTGAAGCAATAATCTGAGAACTGGTAGAATTAAATGATTATGATTATCATAGCTGAACTTGTGGTAATCAGAAGTAAAACCACTGACACACAGCTCTATGAGTTGCAGAAGAGCAACTAGCGTAGTTAAGATAGTAAAAGCAGTTAAGATAGTAGCCGTAGTTTTAGCCCTTATCTTCCACTTAGTTTCATCCAACATGTAAATTTTATACAAGTTTTCCATAACGCAATGTCACTTTTCATTCCTGTTTTCATGCCAGCAGTGGCCGGAGGAAGTGGAAATTGCAGAGCAGGAGATCCTCCAGCTTGTCTATCCTTAAGTCATGCACCTAGATAATATGAGACAGTTCTTGAGCAGAAAGATGTATATGTTTTTTCTTAGCAGACAATCTTGGAGTGTACATCCATCTTCTCTACATTTTGTTCTCCCATTTTCAACACAGCCTACATAGCTTAGCATAATTTAACCTAAATTTATTCAATATCGAAATGTCACAAATGTGAACAACCCGATGGCCTGTTAGTTTTTGGATTGGCTTGATATGGGTTCGAAAACCATCTGTTCTGTGAATTAACCTCAAGTTAACCAAATGTAACCAAACTTTACAAACCAAATCTAACCTGCTGTATACTAAAATAACCTAATATAATCAATCTAATTTAATCTGGCCTAGCCAAACTTAACCTAACCTATCCTATGGTATGATGGGATAGGTTAGGTTCGTTTAGATATTATAGGTTAAGGGAAGTTAGGCTTAATTAGATTCGATTATGCTATATTAAGCAATTAGGATAGGTTATGTTACATTATCCTGGGATAAACTAGGATTGGTTGAGTTAAGTTCAAACTTGTTGATTGATTAATGTGTTTAAAATGAAACATTACCTTAATTGAAATTATTCCTTTTATGTCTTAACTTAAAATACAAGAGACGTGGAAGTGTGCAGGATGCCTCGGAAGACAGTCTCTACAAAAACTATTTTCTATTTGTTAATCTTAAGATTACACAAATAACCCGCACGTAGGAGAAGGGAGCTTACGACTACTTGTCGCTCCGACTTGGACCACTCATCGACCTGGTCACTAATCCGACTTGGTACCTAGTCTTAAGATTAGTGACCAATCTTAAGATTAGTATCCCCCCCCCGGGATACTCCAGGTAACTCAGGTAGATCTAGAGATACTTTTTGTAAGTTTCTTTAATTTATTTCTATCCATTTATTACCGAACACAGCTGGATAATCCGTCGACCACTAATTCTTAAAGGTACTTACATCCAAATTACATCAGAATTATCCAAACATCAAACTAACTTACCTTCCATTTCTCATCCACTGTTTGATACCTGTGGGTTTATGGTTTTCTCCTCCTTCTTCCCTTCATAGTAATAATAATAATAATAATAATAATAATAATAATAATAATAATAATAATAATAATAATAATAATAATATACATGAATACTTGCCTATGTATGTACGCCTTAATATTTATAAAAGCTCCAAAATGGATTAGTCATTACAGTTATTGTAGTTTCAGGTTTCTCCAAGTTTTCCATTGTTCAATGTGTTGATTACATTTAGCTTATTATTAGTATTTATGTACATATTTTTATGTAAATTGTAATACTACATTATTCTGTGTTTAAAATGTTATGTGTAATGGTCTAGTACCGTCATGTATATAAGTTTGCTGGCTATATAAACTGACGGATGTTGATGTAAGTTCTCTGCACTTGTGCTTAAACTATAAATATATAAAAAGGTCTCAGACATAAACTTCGAATTAATGAACAGATTTATTTATGTTGATCACCGTTTTATATTAAATTATTACTTTTGTTTATTGCCAAACCTTCATTAATAGAATTAATCTTTATATTTATTCCAAATGGGAAGTAAACCTTTTCCAGGAGTCAATACTTGTTGCATTTCTTCAGTGCTTTTCAATGGTTTGTTAGTTTCACATATGTCAGCTGTGATGTGTGGAGAGTACGTACTGGCGCGGTCATATATTTACCCTCAGGGTTATTTCCTTCATAGACATTTGATTTTTTTCTTCTGTATCCTAACCATACCCCGGCCGGGATTGAACCCGCGGTCAGTGAGTCTCAAAACTCCAGCCCGTCGCAATCGTGTCATTACGATTTCGTGAGTTCTGTATCCTGTTTTCTATCTGGTTTACGGTCACCTTATCCAATCAATATTACTTTGAATTTTTGTGTGTATCGAATTTCATAAGTCACTTGTTGAAATATATTTACCCATAACACAGCTCCACCGAATTCTATTGTGGTAAGACAGCCACAAAATTTCCAAATTTTATATTAGGTCATACGTCTACACTGCACGAAATTAACGTATTATTTCTAAAGCAACTAACGTGATATAATTACATATATTTTGCAAATGCCCCCAAAAAAATTAAACGTTAACACATGAAACAAATAATAAGCAACAAGAGGGAGTATATACCGAGAATGATGACCAGATGATATGACATATTGTCTCACACTGTATATATATACTAAAACAATTTTAACTGGTAGTAAACAGGTGAAATGCATTCTTAGTGACCCATTAAGTAATATAGTCACGGAGACGTGTATGTCTTTCAGTGTATATATCTTGAATATTTATTTTAATCACTATTTTAGGTGTTATATTATTCTTGGCAGGTAGTGAGTTGGCAACACGCAGAGTTAATGATCTTTAAGTAGTCGTAAGCTGTGAAACCCATTACCAACCCGTAAGTAAGACTTCATCAACAGTGTACAATAGGAATGGTTTGTTGTGCAGTGCAACCGAAACATCGTGGTAACAGTGCATTAAACTAGCTGAATTTCAGTCGATGCGCGATCGGTGAAAAACAACCACGAATTGTATAGCCCCAGTCTTCTGTACTTCGAGAATGCAGTTAAATATTAGATCTGTGAATTTGAAGAGAATCGCAGAGACATGCACAAGTTACCAAACAGTAACTAATATCTAAATGTCTTCAATGAAAGTGGCAAATTAGAAAACACCGACGATAACTAATTTAAGCTTTCTACTAAGAAATACCAGAGTTGAAGCCAAGCTGAAGAGGCGTTCTCTAGTTATCTCAGTGATAGCAATAGCCTATAATATACCAGCATATAAAGTTCAATGTTGCTCAAAACAGCATTACCAAGTTATCAGCCTTGAGGTCTTAAGACCAGAAGGATGAAACACTTAGAAATTACCGTATGAAACCCTTATTTCAATGTTCTAAAATTTCTTCCATGATTAACGGCAAATTGGGATCTATAAAAGCCAAAGTCAGTCTAAACTACTGACTAACGTTTAAAGATTAAGTAGTTTAAAGAGGCAAATTAGAAAGTAAGTAAGCAATTAACAGGAAAATAAGCAATATTTTTTAGGCTTTGGGTAGGTAACATTCATTTTTTTACACTGGTCTTCAGGGCACACACATATTATGTACACTTAAAATTTATCATATTAATAACATAAGAACATAAAGAAGGAACACTGCAGCAGGCTTACTGGCTCATGCGAGGCAGATCCAAGTCTCCCACCGGCTAAAGCCAATGCCCCAACCTAGTCAGGTCAGGTCACATTCACTTAAGGAAGGCGCACGGCATCTGACCTAATAGCACAAGCTAGTCAGGTCCATCTCATACCCACCCACACAACTACACAACGTTTTAGCTTCTATGACGGTACTGGGGAGTTTGATCCAATCATCCACAACTCTATTATCAAACCAGTGCTTTCCTATGTCATTCCTGAATCTGAATTTTTCCAACTTAAAATCATTGCTGCGAGTCCTGTCTTGGCTAGATATTGTCAGCACGCTATTTGCATCCCCTTTATTTATTCCTGTTTTCCATTTATACACCTCAATCATATACCCCCTAATTCTAGGCCTTTCTAGAGAGTGCAGATTCAGGGCCCTCAGCTTATCCTAATAGGGAAGATTTCTGATACATGGGATCATCTTTGTCATCCTCCTTTGTACGATTTCCAGAGCATTTATATCCATTCTGTAATACGGTGACCAAAACTGCGCAGCATAGTCTAAATGAGGCCTAACCAAGGATATATAGAGTTGAAGAACAACCTGATATGAACAACTTGATATGAAGCCAAGGATTTGTTTTATAGCAAACACTTACGCACTGTTGTTATGGTCTTAGATTACTGCTAACCAGAACTCCGAAAACCTTTTTGCAAAGAGTAATGTTAAGATCTGCATTATTTAGTTTATATCTGGCATGGTTATTTTCCTGTCTAATGTTTAGAACTTTGCATTTCTCTATATTAAACTGCATCTGCCACTTCTGCGACCACTGCATCAGTCTATTTAAATATTCCTGGAGTGTTCTAATGTCCTCGTCAGAATAAATTCGTCCTCCTATTTTGGTGTCATCGGCAAAGTTGCTATTTATTCCCTCATGTATGTCGTTTATGTAGATTGTGAACAACAAGGGGCCCAACACTGACCCCTGTGGAACACCACTTGTAACGTGCCCCCACTCTGATTTTTCCCCATTTATGCAAACTCTCTGCTGCCTATCTGTCAACCATGCCTCTATCCAGGAAAAAATTCCTCCTATTCTGTGTGCCTTAATTTTCCTTAGTAGTCTCTGATGTGGGACTCTATCAAAAGCCTTACTGAAGTCCATATACACAATATCATATTCATTACCTCTTCAAATACCTTAGTGAAAAAAAGTTAATAAATTCGTAAGACAGGAACGTCCCTTTGTAAAACCGTGCTGAGATTCGTTGATCAACTTATGCTTTTCAAGATGGTTACGAACTGCCTCGGCAATTATTGATTCCATAAATTTTCCCACTATGGAGGTTAAGTTTATTGGTCTTTAGTTAGAATCTAAGGATCTGTCTCCTGCTTTGAAAATAGGTATCACATTTGCCGATTTCCCCATACCTGGCACTATGCCAGTTTGTAGTGATATGTTGAAAAGATTTGTCAAAGGTTTGCTAAGCCCCTCTTTACATTCCCTTAACTAAAACCCATGCATACAGTTCATCAGGGTCTGGGGATTTGTTAGGTTTTAATTTATCTATTTATCTAAGGACCATTTCACTAGTGACCCTAATCGTGAATAGTTTGTTATCGTTCTGTTCTACATAATTTATTATTTCTGTGTAATTTATTATTTTCCTGTGTAACAATTGAGAGGAAATGTTAAAAATTCTACACATTTCCTTATCACTGTCGGTGAGATGACTCGAGTAACTTTTGAGTGGGCCTATCTTGTCCCTGATCTTACTTTCGTATGCCTTAAAGAATCCTTTTGGGTTAGTCTTCGATTCACTTGCAACTTTAACTTCATAATCTCTTTTTGCTTTTCATATTCCTTTTTTTTTTTATTTCTCTCTTCAACTGAATATATTGATTTCTTAACTGCCCATCCCCTCTTTTAATCGCCTTTATATGCCTCTCTTTTGATAAATGAGATGTTTTATTCTATTGTTTATCCATTTAAGATGATTTTTGTTTGAGATGATTTCCCTATTAGGGATATAAGTTGTCTGAGCAGTTACAACTATACTCTGGAAAACGTAATATTGGCAACCATGACCACCTACCTGACCCATATTCAGGTCATTCCAGTTCAGCCTACCCAGGTAATTTCTCAGTCCTATGAAATCAGCCAAGCGGAAGTCAGGGAAAGAGACTTGATTGCCATTATTAGGGAAATTCTATGATGTATTAACACTTGGTGATTTGTGATCACTTTCCCCAATCTCATCATTAAATCATTAATCCCCAGATTATTAATTAGCGATTCCTTGCTGGCAAGAAACAAGTCAATAAGGTTATTTTCTCTTGTTGGTTCTGTCACAAACTGTTTTAAAAAACAATCATGAATCGTATCCAGAAAGTCACTTGACTCTAAATTTCTTGTCAAATTGCTCCATGCGATAATATTATATTGGTCTTACTCAATTCGTAAAATTTATAAATGCAATGTTACTGTTTTTTTTTTTTTGAGTTATTATTCAGTATAAAATTCTAGACAAATTAAGTAATTTCGTATTGAATTTGGGCTGTAAACTTACCAATTTGCAAGTTTTACAGAACAATATATTTCAGCTTAGATTTTCTAAAAGACACCATTATTAAATATTTTCTCGACAGTTCCACGAGAAAAAAATATTTGAGTCTGGTGTGTTTTTCAGAAAATTTAATTAAATATATTTTGCTCTGTAAAATTTGCAAGTGAATACAGGAAAGAGTAAGGTTATGAGGATAACAAAAAGATTAGGTGATGAAAGATTGGATATCAGATTGGAGGGAGAGAGTATGGAGGAGGTGAATGTATTCAGATATTTGGGAGTGGACGTGTCAGCGGATGGGTCTATGAAAGATGAGGTGAATCATAGAATTGATGAGGGGAAAAGGGTGAGTGGTGCACTTAGGAGTCTGTGGAGACAAAGAACTTTGTCCTTGGAGGCAAAGAGGGGAATGTATGAGAGTATAGTTTTACCAACGCTCTTATATGGGTGTGAAGCATGGGTGATGAATGTTGCAGCGAGGAGAAGGCTGGAGGTAGTGGAGATGTCATGTCTGAGGGCAATGTGTGGTGTGAATATAATGCAGAGAATTCGTAGTTTGGAAGTTAGGAGGAGGTGCGGGATTAGCAAAACTGTTGTCCAGAGGGCTGAGGAAGGGTTGTTGAGGTGGTTCGGACATGTAGAGAGAATGGAGCGATACAGAGTGGCTTCAAGAGTGTATCAGTCTGTAGTGGAAGGAAGGCGGCGTAGGGGTCGGCCTAGGAAAGGTTGGAGGGAGGGGGTAAAGGAGGTTTTGTGTGCGAGGGGCTTGGACTTCCAGCAGGCATGCGTGAGCGTGTTTGATAGGAGTGAATGGAGACAAATGGTTTTTAATACTTGACGTGCTGTTGGAGTGTGAGCAAAGTAACATTTATGAAGGGGTTCAGGGAAACCGGCAGGCCGGACTTGAGTCCTGGAGATGGGAAGTACAGTGCCTGCACTCTGAAGGAGGGGTGTTAATGTTGCAGTTTAAAAACTGTAGTGTAAAGCACCCTTCTGGCAAGACAGTGATGAAGTGAATGATGGTGAAAGTTTTTCTTTTTCGGGCCACCCTGCCTTGGTGGGAATCGGCCAGTGTGATAATAAAATAAATATAAAAAAAAAAATTGCAAATTGGCAAGTATAGAGCCCTAATTCAATACAAAAATTGCTTCATATTTAGATACACCAAAACTTAATGTATTTAAATTCGATCAGAAGCGTTATTCTCTAGTTATTTTATCTTGTACTGCTTTACCTCCAGTTTTCTCTCACACAACATATATCTCAAAAACATTTCACCTGATCATTATTACTCATTTTCACCACTTTCTCTAAAATTTTATTTTGGCCAGTGCTTCCTTGTTGTTGATTTCACCTATGTAAGTGTAGAGTGAAAATTAAATTGTGCCTACCTTTCTCCTCTCTCTTGTTTTCTTCCCTGGAGTTTTATTATTTCCTCCTTTAATTTTGCTGCTTTATGTTAAACGCCTTTCATGAAGGATCAATTTTTCCCAGTCACTCGACTTAAGTGATATTTAGCAAAGGAAGTTCACTTTTGGTTCTTATTTTTTATGCAGCTCTTCCCAACATTCTTAATAACACTCTTCTTATCGGTAAGAAACTTCACTTCCGGCCTGATAACTGCCTGTTCCACTATGATAACAGTGATTGGTTGACTTCAGTCTCTTCATATTCACCTGGAGATTGACGAGGCAAACCTACAAATCAGTCAGCCATAGTAACTAGCATCCTACCTGTTGAATGTTCCATAACAAAATCCATTTTTATTAAGAAATATGAACCTTACTAAGACTTGGCTCATTACGTCTACTGAACTACGACTGTGATGGATGCACAGGTATCCAATATGACGAAGTTATTGCCGAGACTTGGTCTCCACAAGAAGCTAAATCCTTATTATGATCCTCTGCTAAACCTCGTTTCGGAAACGAGAATGAATTATCTCTGGCTCTTCATGCCAACAGCTGAGTTTCAATTTATGGAAACAACAGAACAATTCGTGATATAGATGTGGATTCAGGGTAAGCGAGTTGAGTATCCAGTGCAGCTTTATAATGACCAAGTCTTCACTCTGACTCCCAGATCATCAAAGTTCTTGTCAACGGCTCTGCGTCTCATGTTGTTGTTTTCAAACGATATTTGCAAGCAATTCTGTAAATGTAATCATTAAATATAAAAAGTTTAATGTAAGCAAATAAATAACTTACTTATGTGATTTATATGAAAGCCGATATTATCATCTCAGGTTCGAATGTTAATGGGGACACTAAAATATTTATTCCCTTGCCATTATATACAAATGTCTAATATTAAGTATAGTGTTGAAATCTTGATCATTTTGGAATATACTCATATGTACATAAAACAATGTATCATGGGAAATATATGAATCGTCGTCCTGTTTTTATTATCATACATTGTTTAGCTTCCTGTTTGGTGGTGGTTTACAAAACATTTCAAATATTAGTTTTGCCTCTCCTTACATAACAATGTCTACTGTATAATCCTTGAATTCTTTTGAGTTGAAGAATGAGGCACTTATGCAACATATGGGAATCTTCATTCAGGAAACGTTTCGCCACACAGTGGCTTCATCAGTCCAGTACAAAGCAGAAAGGTGTAAGGAGAGGAGGATTTTGAGGAAATCAGTCCCTCAGCCTGGAGTCGATGTGTTCAGTCCATCAATCTTGTAGAATGTACAGTATAGGGCCGTAGTTATGGCTTATATATTGTAGTCAGGTGAGGCGAAGCAGGAGGAGGCGGGGTCATAGTGGAACCATCCACTAGTGTAAGTAGGTCTTCCTCCAAAGGTTGGACAGGTGTTGAAGAATTTTTTGTATCAAGATCCCATGACGCTGCAATGTTTGACACCTTTCTGCTTTGTATTGGACTGATGAAGCCAATGTGTAGCGAAACGTTTCCTGAATAAAGATTCCCATATGTTGCATAAGTGTCTCAAACTTCAACTTGTCGGTTTTTTAAACCATTCATCACAATTCCTTTGAGTGGAAGTTTCCTAGAGCTTCAAATCATCAGTGGCTCCTGACCATCAACACAGTTTCTCTACCTTGTTCTCGTTTTGTTTTATATCTTTTGGAACTCTTCCGGGAATATCGCATTTATTATTTCTACAGATTTTGTCTTTTCTGTAATAGTGATATTAGAGTATAACTTTACATGCATCCAAGCAACACAATCGAATTTTTATATCAGCATAAGTTTCATTACTTATCCTTTCTAAAACCTACCTAAGGACCCTGACTATATTCCTGAGTTTCTTCACATTCTTCCTTGCATCTTCCAAGTTTGTTTTAATTTCCTTTCATAAGGTATCTTTCACTTTTCTCTGTACCTTCACTAAACGTACTGATTTTTCCCAAAATCTTTATTGTCTCTTAGCTATCCCTCTCCAAAATCCACTAATATTTTTCTAACGGCCTCAAAGATCATTTTTTCTCTGATCACTTTTATTCCTGATACATTTGATTAACAGCATGTTACATGATCCACTTGATCATTCCTTTCACTTCTCGTGCTTTGTCAATTAGTCGTATGTGAATCCGTATTATATCTTTATCTTTACTTAATTCTGCTGTTATTATTGCTGTTGGTAAAGTTATAGTGTCTTGTGTGTTGACCTGAAGACGTGACGAACTGGGGTAGGAAGGATGTGGGTGAGGAGAGAGCAGGTGGGTGTGCAGGTGGGTGAGGAGAGAGCAGGTGGATGTGCAGATGGGTGAGGAGAGAGCAGGTGGGTGTGCATATGGGTGAGGAGAGAGCAGGTGGGTGTGCAGGTGTGTGAGGAGAGAGCAGGTGGGTGTGTAGGTGTGTGAGGAGAGAGCAGGTGGGTGTGCAGGTGTGTGAGGAGAGAACAGGTGGGTGTGCAGGTGGGTGAGGAGAGAGCAGGTGGGTGTGTAGGTGGGTGAGGAGAGAGCAGGTGGGCGTGCAGGTGGGTGAGGAGAGAGCAGGTGGGTGTGTAGGTGGGTGAGGAGAGAGCAGGTGGGTGTGCAGGTGGGTGAGGAGAGAGCAGGTGGGTGTGTAGGTGTGTGAGGAGAGAGCAGGTGGGTGTGCAGGTGGGTGAGGAGAGAGCAGGTGGGTGTGTAGGTGGGTGAGGAGAGAGCAGGTGGGTGTGCAGGTGGGTGAGGAGAGAGCAGGTGGGTGTGTAGGTGTGTGAGGAGAGAGCAGGTGGGTGTGCAGGTGGGTGAGGAGAGAGCAGGTGGGTGTGTAGGTGGGTGAGGAGAGAGCAGGTGGGTGTGTAGGTGGGTGAGGAGAGAGCAGGTGGGTGTGCAGGTGTGTGAGGAGAGAGCAGGTGGGTGTGCAGGTGGGTGAGGAGAGAGCAGGTGGGTGCACATGTGGGTGAGGAGAGAGCAGGTGGGTGTGCAGGTGTGTGAGGAGAGAGCAGGTGGGTGCGCATGTGGGTGAGGAGAGAGCAGGTGGGTGTGCAGGTGGGTGAGGAGAGAGCAGGTGGGTGAGGAGAGAGCAGGTGGGTGTGCAGGTGGGTGAGGAGAGAGCAGGTGGGTGTGCAGGTGGGTGAGGAGAGAGCAGGTGGGTGTGCAGGTGGGCGAGGAGAGAGCAGGTGGGTGCGCATGTGGGTGAGGAGAGAGCAGGTGGGTGAGGAGAGAGCAGGTGGGTGTGCAGGTGGGTGAGGAGAGAGCAGGTGGGTGTGCAGGTGGGTGAGGAGAGAGCAGGTGGGTGTGCAGGTGGGCGAGGAGAGAGCAGGTGGGTGTGGAGAGAGCAGGTGGGTGAGGAGACAGCCGGTGGGTGTGCAGGTGGGTGTGCAGGTGGGTGAGGAGAGAGCAGGTGGGTGTGCAGGTGGGCGAGGAGATAGCAGGTGGGTGTGGAGAGAGCTGGTGGGTGAGGAGGGAGCAGGTGGGTGTGTAGGTGGGTGAGGAGAGAGCAGGTGGGAGTGCATGTGGGTGAGGAGAGAGCAGGTGGGTGTGGAGAGAGCAGGTGGGTGTGCAAATGGGTGAGGAGAGAGCAGGTGGGTGAGGAGAGAGCAGGTGGGTGAGGAGAGAGCAGGTGGGTGATGAGAGAGCAGGTGGGTGAGGAGAGAGCAGGTGGGTGAGGAGACAGCAGGTGGGTGAAGAGAGAGCAGGTGGGAGTGCAGGATGGTGAGGAGAGAGCAGGTGGGTGAGGAGAGAGCAGGTGGGTGACGAGACAGCAGGTGGATGAGGAGAGAGCAGGTGGGTGAGTAGAGAGCAGGTGGGTGAGAGAGCAGGTGGGTGTGCAGATGGGGGAGGAGAGAGCAGGTGGGTGTGCAATTGGGTGAGGAGAGAGCAGGTGGGTGTGTAGGTGAGTGAGGAGAGAGCAGGTGGGTGTGCAGGTGGGTGAGGAGAGAGCAGGTGGGTGTGCATGTGGGCGAGGAGAGAGCAGGTGGGTGTGCAGGTGGGTGTGTAGGTGAGTGAGGAGAGAGCAGGTGGGTGAGGAGAGAGCAGGTGGGTGAGGAGAGAGCAGGTGGGTGTGCAGGTGGGTGAGGAGAGAGCAGGTGGGTGAGGAGAGAGCAGGCGGGTGTGCAGGTGGGTGAGGAGAGAGCAGGTGGGTGTGCAGGTGGGTGAAGAGAGAGCAGGTGGGTGTGCAGGTGAGTGAGGAGAGAGCAGGTGGGTGTGCAGGTGGGTGAAGAGAGAGCAGGTGGGTGTGCAGGTGAGTGAGGAGAGAGCAGGTGGGTGTGCAGGTGAGTGAAGAGAGAGCAGGTGGGTATGTAGGTGGGTGAGGAGAGAGCAGGTGGGTGTGCAGGTGGGTGAGGAGAGAGCAGGTGGGTGAGGAGAGAGCAGGTGGGTGTGCAGGTGGGTGAGGAGAGAGCAGGTGGGTGTGCAGGTGGGTGAGGAGAGAGCAGGTGGGTGAGGAGAGAGCAGGCGGGTGTGCAGGTGGGTGAGGAGAGAGCAGGTGGGTGTGCAGGTGGGTGAAGAGAGAGCAGGTGGGTGTGCAGGTGAGTGAGGAGAGAGCAGGTGGGTGTGCAGGTGGGTGAAGAGAGAGCAGGTGGGTGTGTAGGTGAGTGAGGAGAGAGCAGGTGGGTGTGCAGGTGAGTGAAGAGAGAGCAGGTGGGTGTGTAGGTGGGTGAGGAGAGAGCAGGTGGGTGAGGAGAGAGCAGGTGGGTGTGCAGGTGGGTGAGGAGAGAGCAGGTGGGTGAGGAGAGAGCAGGCGGGTGTGCAGGTGGGTGAGGAGAGAGCAGGTGGGTGTGTAGGTGAGTGAAGAGAGAGCAGGTGGGTGTGCAGGTGGGTGAGGAGAGAGCAGGTGGGTGAGGAGAGAGCAGGTGGGTGAGGAGAGAGCAGGTGGGTGTGCAGGTGGGTGAGGAGAGAGCAGGTGGGTGAGGAGAGAGCAGGCGGGTGTGCAGGTGGGTGAGGAGAGAGCAGGTGGGTGTGCAGGTGGGTGAAGAGAGAGCAGGTGGGTGTGCAGGTGAGTGAGGAGAGAGCAGGTGGGTGTGCAGGTGGGTGAAGAGAGAGCAGGTGGGTGTGCAGGTGAGTGAGGAGAGAGCAGGTGGGTGTGCAGGTGAGTGAAGAGAGAGCAGGTGGGTATGTAGGTGGGTGAGGAGAGAGCAGGTGGGTGTGCAGGTGGGTGAGGAGAGAGCAGGTGGGTATGTAGGTGGGTGAGGAGAGAGCAGGTGGGTGTGCAGGTGGGTGAGGAGAGAGCAGGTGGGTGTGCAGGTGAGTGAAGAGAGAGCAGGTGGGTATGTAGGTGGGTGAGGAGAGAGCAGGTGGGTGTGCAGGTGGGTGAGGAGAGAGCAGGTGGGTGTGCAGGTGAGTGAAGAGAGAGCAGGTGGGTGTGCAGGTGAGTGAGGAGAGAGCAGGTGGGTGTGCAGGTGGGTGAAGAGAGAGCAGGCGGGTGTGCAGGTGGGTGAGGAGAGAGCAGGTGGGTGTGCAGGTGAGTGAGGAGAGAGCAGGTGGGTGTGCAGGTGGGTGAAGAGAGAGCAGGTGGGTGTGCAGGTGGGTGAAGAGAGAGCAGGTGGGTGTGCAGGTGAGTGAGGAGAGAGCAGGTGGGTGTGCAGGTGGGTGAAGAGAGAGCAGGTGGGTGAAGAGAGAGCAGGTGGGTGTGCAGGTGGGTGAAGAGAGAGCAGGTGGGTGTGCAGGTGGGTGAGGAGAGAGCAGGTGGGTGTGCAGGTGAGTGAGGAGAGAGCAGTGGTTAACTCCAGTGTTATTATTAGTTACAAGAAGGAGTGAGAGTAACTGTGGAAGTATCAGTGGTGGCAGAAGCTGATGTTTGGTATTAATACATTATAATGGAACAAATGCTGCTTTGAGTTGATTTAAAAATGATGGTGACAGGTTTCATGATCATTATTGTTGAAGAAAGTGTATGCCATAGAAATTCTTGCCTTGTGTATCTGTTCCTATATTATTCATTGTGACCGAAGAAATACTTCCTAACATCCCTGTGTGTCTTTAACTTCCAACTGTGTCCCCTTGTTGCTGTGTCCCATCTCTGGAACATCCTGTCTCTGTCCACCTTATCAATTCCTCTCAGTATTTTATATGTCGTTATCATGTCCCCCCTACCTCTCCTGTCCTCCAGTGTCATCAGGTCGATTTCCCTTAACTTCTCCTATTTGGACATACCCATTAGCTCTGGGATTACTCTTGTTGCAAACCTTTGCACTTTCTCTAGTTTCTTTAAGTGCTTGGCTAGATGTGGGTTCCAAACTGGTGCCGCATACTCCAATATGGGCCTAACGTACACGGTGTACAAGGTCTTGAACGATTCCTTATTAAGATGGTGGAATGCTGTTCTTAAGTTTGCAAAGTGCCCATACGCTGCAGCAGTTATTTGGTTAATGTACGCCTCAGGAGATGTGCCTGGTGTTATACTCACCCCATGATCTTTTTCCTTGAGTGAAGTTCGTAGTCTCTGGCACCCTAGACTGTACTCCGTCTGCGGTCTTCTTTGCCCTTCCCCAATCTTCATGACTTTCCACTTGGTGGGGTTGAACTCCAACAGCCAATTGCTGGATCAGGTCTGCAGCCTATCCAGATCCCTTTGTAATTCTGCCTGGTCCTCGTCCGATTGAATTTTTCTCATCAACTTCACATCATCTGAAAACATGGACACTTCGGTGTCTATTCCTTCCTTCATGTCGTTCACAAATACCAGAAACAGCACTGGTCCTAGGACTGACCCCTGTGGGACACCGCTGGTCACAGGCGCCCACTCTGACACCTCGCCACGTACCATGACTCGCTGCTGTCTATCTGACAAGTATTCCTAGATCCATTGTTGTGCCTTCCCTGTTACCCCTGCCTAGTCCTCCAGTTTTTGCATTAATATTTTGTGTGGAACTGTGTCAGACGCCTTCTTACAGACCAAGCAAATGCAATCTGTGTATGTGTGTGTGTGTGTGTGTGTGTGTGTGTGTGTGTGTGTGTGTGTGTGTGTGTGTGTGTGTGTGTGTGTGTGTGTGTGTGTGTGTGTGTGTTTGTTTGTGTGTGTGTGTGCGTGTTCGTGTGTGAGCGTGTGTGTACTCACCTAGTTGTGGTTGCAGGGTTCGATTCACAGCTCCTGGCCCCCGCCTCTTCACTGGTCGCTACTCTGTCACTCGTCCTGCTCCAGGAGCTTCATCATACCTCTTCTTAAAGCTATGTATGGATCATGCCTCCACTACATCAGTTTCCAGACTATTCCACTTCCTGACAACTCTGTGACTGAAGAAACACTTCCTAACATCCCTTTGACTCATCTGAGTCAGAGGAATCTCTTGTATGCAACTGTGTCGAAAGCCTTCTTGCAGTCCAAGAAAATGCATTCTACCCACACCTCTCTCTCTTGTCTTACTTCTGTTACCCTGTCATAAAACTCCAGTAACTTTGTGACACACGATTTCCCTTCCCTGAAACCGTGCTGGCTGTCGTGTATAAGCTTGTTCCTTTCTACGTGCTCCACCACTCTCGTCCTGATAATCTTCTCCATGACTTTGCATACTATACAAGTCAGTGTCACTGGTCTGTAGTTTAAGGCCTTGTGTCTGTGTCCTTTCATAAGAATTTTAACTACGTTTGCCGTCTTCCACACCTCAGGTAGTTGTCCAGTGTTGAAAACTGTTGTTAGTGGCACACACGGTTGTTATAGTTGAAGTATAATATGTTTGAGGGAGTGTGTGTGTCTGTGTTAGTCTGTGATTGGGTTCGAGACTGGCGATAGGAGTTTTGGTAACAATTAGAGTCAGTGTGCGTAGGATGTAGTGAGTTTGTAGGCTGAAGTATTTCGTGAGCATATTGGGGAGTGGGAGAAGGTGGATATGAGTAAGACCTGACTAAAAGGATGGATCAATTTGCCTGCTGCAATGCTGTTCTGTTCTTAGAACTTAATGAATTCGGTTGTGGTGGTGGATGTAATCTAATGTGGGAGTAGTCAAATGTTTGTTGAAAACAATGATGGTGACAAAGCTTTGATAAAATTACCCAACTCATTTATTCTGTCTTGCTGACCAAGTAAAATTAGCCTAGAAAACTCTGCCTACTCGTCGTCATTCTGGAAAAATACAAAAATCAGAGATACACTTTCAATTAATTCATATTTCTGGCATCTACCATCTTAGCTCAAATCACAAATAATTAGTTGGGTCATCTAATCTTCTTATATTGACTTTGTATTCCTTGTCTTGCCTCTTGTTTGGTAGTGAGTTTTGCTTGTTAATATACTTATTTTTTTAAATAACAAACTGAGTATTTTGACCGGTGCCTGAACGTTGAAATATTTGGTGTGCGAAATCGCATATACGTATCTATAAAGTAGCAAAAACGTATCATTTTTTACAGAGCCAGAAAAAAAAATATCAAAATTTTCTACTATGATTTTTTAAGTTTTATCCTGTATGAATATCACATGTATATAAACTACTGTGTTTTGTTTTCTATAGAATAATGTCGATGACGGAAGCTGGTTTATACAACCAATGGATGAAATATATAAACCCCAATGCTACGTCGTGTATGTACTACCCTTCCAGCATCACAGTCACTACATCTCTCTCTCTTGCTAATCTATGGGTAAATCTTGTCAAACATTACGTAGAAAAAAATGTCTGAAACATTTGTATATAAAAGCGATATTTGACAAATGTATACGTGAATATGAAGAAATTCATTATAAATGTTTTTATTCGTTACAGGGCATGTTTGTGGTGCTGCTTGTGGGTCACCTGCTGGCTTACTTTGTCCTGTGTGTGGAGATGCACACTAACACTTCTCACATCAACCTCTTAAGTTAGTGAGGTGAAGCTTTCTTGTTCTCAGGCTTCACATACAAGACTTTTGGCAGTCTTTATGTTTAGCAGATCTCTGCACATTTGAAATATGCAGCTCGACATTTATATTGAAATTATATATAAATTACACGATACGTTAGAATTATATGTCGCCTTCATTTTAAATCACAATAAATTCAACTTTAGAAAAGCTGTTTTACTCACATTATCAAACTTTTTTAAAGTTGAAGATTGAGACACTTATGCAACATATGAGAATCTTTATTCAGGAAATGTTTCGCCACACAGTGGCCTCATCAGTCCAGTACAAAGCAGAAAGGTGTAAGGAAAGGAGGAGTTTGAGGCAATCAGTCCCTCACCCTGGAGTCGATGTCTTCAGTCCATCAATCTTGTAGAATGTACAGCATAAGGCCGTAGCCGTGGCTTATATACTGTAGTCAGGTGAGGCGAAGCAGGCGGAGGCGGGGTCATAGTGGTACCATCCACTAGTCGAAGTAGGTCTTCGTCCAGAGGTTGGACAAGTTTGAAGAATTCTTTGTATCAAGATCCCATGATGCTGCAGTGTCTGACAGTTGTGATGAATGGTTTTGAAAACCGACAAGTTGAAGATTGAGACACTTATGCAACATATGGGAATCTTTATAAAGACTCCCATAAGTTGCATAAGTGTCTCAATCTTCAACTTGTGGGTTTTCAAAACCATTCATTACATTTTTTAAAGTGTTTTAATTATATAATATTCAAAACTAATATAAACCTATAATAGGTTTAGATTGAGTGGGGTGAAAATATATGCTTTGTACGGTGAAGTGGTTAGTAAGTGTATAGAGAGTGCGTATATACATCACAATTAGAAATGTAGCCCAGAAGAACCATACTGGCAAAACCAGAAAGAAAACAGACCCGTTAAAAATAAAACATTTTATTAAAACATCTGCAAGTTGAAGGAAGCAGTTTTAAGGTACGAAGATGGAACTTGAATGTAAGAAAAACTGAGAGAATTATCAGGTAAAGGGCGCAGTCACCTCCCTTACTCCCTAAAATAGTATAATACTCTAAGATAACCAGGATAAAGATATAGAATAAAGAAATACATCTTTATTACTTGAAAATAAGAAGATAATGAAAATAAGCAGGAGTAGCCTCCACAAACAAAGAAAATAAAATTAATTCCTTGAATTTGGTATATAGGAAAACAGCAATCCCATTGTATTCACGTGGCAATACTACTGTAACCTGGAGATTTATAAAGAAGCAATGGACGGGTAACGATAGTGGACGAGAGAAGGAATGTGGGTGATTACTGTGTAACAACCATGCAGCTGTTAATTAATGGTTGCTAGGCCGCTGTATGTATCAGCTGCGGTGGTGCAGCTTCCAGCTTGCGAGACGGAGAGAGTGTTGACGTGTTACTAGTTTCTCTGCAATGTATAAACAGTCTTTTATGAGTAACGGCGGAAAAATCGTGTTGCAGTGAATATGCTGACTAATGTTCATTGTTAATTTTGACACAGAATTATAACATTTATTAACTGTAACGGTTTTTTGTATATTTCAAGTGAATTATTTTATTATTCTGTTAATCAGAGTCTTGTGACTAAAAATTTTTTTGTTTTTGCCAACTGGTCTATTTGCTTTAAACGTGCCAAGTTTATTGTCACGATATCTTGACGACTAAACTTTGATTTTGTGAACCGGAGACCTGGAATGTTAACCCATGTACCTTGGCAGCCATTTTTAACAATGACATCTCGTTAAGATAATTATCCACTTAACTGACCCTCTAAAACACCCCCAAAAAAAGACCTCAGAATCACTGAGTACCAAGACTAATAGTCAAGGGTTTCTTATATATATAACAATGAGGAAAATTAGGAAAAAATGCAAGAGAAGTTTTGTTTCAATAAACTTTCTTTTTAAAATGCTAACTAAAAAGTAGTAATATTTATTTTTATTTTAACTACCGTCGTGACAGCAGCACAGCAGCACAGCAGCACAGCAGCACAGCAGCACAGCAGCACAGCAGCACAGCAGCACAGCAGCACAGCAGCACAGCAGCACAGCAGCGCAGCAGCACAGCAGCACAGCAGCACAGCAGCACAGCAGCGCAGCAGCACAGCAGCACAGCAGCACAGCAGCACAGCAGCACAGCAGCACAGCAGCACAGCAGCGCAGCAGCACAGCAGCACAGCAGCACAGCAGCACAGCAGCACAGCAGCACAGCAGCACAGCAGCACAGCAGCACAGCAGCACACCAGCTGTACACCTCAGCGGTTCAGCATGAGACGAACATCTCACTTTATGGTATCCACACATGATTATGAGTTTACATCTGTGGCTGCGTTATCCACTGTGCATCCCGTTTGACGTTTTTCCTTGTCCTTATCGAGGCCTGGTCTCAGACCGGGCCGTGGGGGCGTTGAGCCTCGAAACTCTCTCCAGGTATACTCCAGGTAGCCAAAGTCAGAAAGATAAGGTAACAATTGAACCTTGTTGAGGTCCTGGCCAATGTACATATTGGTGTAAGGCCTCTCCGGTTAGCGGGATGTTCTCACTCTTCCTGCCTTTCTGAGTGACCAAGTGAACCCTCGTTTTGTTCACATCACCTTCACGACTACACCTGGAGGTTAAACCAATAAACTTGGTTATAACTAAAACAAGTGGTAACTTGGCAGAAACAAAGAGTGCTATCCACGTGTATAGTTTGCTTACCGACGGCTTACCGAAGCAGCTTTATGGATGGATGGTGTGCTGATGAAAGTTTTCAAAGCTGGGCTCACTCCTCACTGGCCATCCATATCACCCATATAGTATCGTTTCCTCCGTCATTGAATCTTGAGCTGTTGGCACTGGATCCTCTACTCACGGTCACTGTCTTAGCCATGACGTTTCCAAAACTTCTGGGACACTATCACAAACATGGAGGAAGATTTGAGTATCTGTCTCTTCGCAGTGTCAGAGTAAATGATTCAAATAAACTCCATTCAGCGACGTCTCCTGCCCATGACACAACCACTTAGCCAGAGAAAGCGTTTGGACAAGACATTCACTATGAGATTAAAAAGCTCTCGCTTGTTTTGATGTACCCTCAGGAATGTTCTTCACTAACAAGCTATGCTTTTGTTCTCTTCCACTTTTTGACGACAGTCTTTGACTCTCCTGATTCTGGTTCCTAATATGAGGCTGTATTCTCTGTAAACATAAAAGATGACATACTTCACTGGCAAACTTCAGAGAAAATGCACCCAAAGGCCATAGCAGCATGGGTTCGAGTCCTTGGCTACTGCAGTGTTGTTATTGATCAATACCACTTGTTCGTGGTCACAATAATATAAGATATTGTTCGTTGTACTAGTATACCAAACAGGGATTAGAGTGAAATTAGCCTAGAGTCATCCACACCATCGTGTGTCCTTGGGTAGCGAATACAACATCCAGTTCCGCTGGATGCGCTACTCTTAAGGATCGTATGGTCCAGTGGATTGGGGCGTCATATGTTTTCGCCCACCATGAGGCAGGCCAAAGCAGCATGGGTTCGAGTCCTTGGCTAGTGCAGTGTCGTTATTGATATATATACATACATACATACATATATATATATATATATATATATATATATATATATATATATATATATATATATATATATATATATATAGATATATATATATGTTGTGTATCTTTATACGTATATGCTTCTAAACTGTTGTGTTCTGAGCACCTCTGCAAAAACAGTGATTATGTGTGAGTGAGGTGAAAGTGTTGAATGATGATGAAAGTATTTTCTTTTTGGGGATTTTCTTTCTTTTTGGGTCACCCTGCCTCGGTGGGAGACGGCCGACATGTTGAAATAAATAAATAAATATATATATATATATATATATATATATATATATATATATATATATATATATATATATATATATATATATATATATATATATATATATATATATATATATTGAAGTATATGTACATACATATAGTAGATCCCTAGACCGTACTTGATTTCAAAATATTATGTAATTGGCATTTAAAGAGAATATAGGAAGCTTTCCAATCATTTTTGTTCGTACAAACCTGTTGGAGATTCCCACCCACCTCCGTCTGAGTCATCTTAGGCTCATGACGATAACCAATAGGATGCGAGTACTTTGTTCAGCCCTCCCATATAAAACGAGAAGGTGATCAGCTTGACTCACTCCTCTGTTTCTTGCTCAGTAATTACTGATCGATCCACAGCTCTTTTGTATTTCTCTGTGACATTAACTATTTAGATAATATACACGCAACTTTCTCGGTCTGCTGCTCGAAGGTAAGTGTTCAAAATTTATAACACAAGTCATATATTTCATTCAGTTTTTTGGAATAGATGCATCAACAGAAGTAACTTTGAATACCAGTTCCACTCTATCACTGCCTTGCCAGAGACGTGCCTACATTACACGCTCACGCACGCTTGCTGGAAGTCCAAGCCCCTCGCCCACAAAACCTCCTTTACCCCCTCCCTCCAACCTTTTCGAGGACGACCCCTACCCCGCCTTCCTTCCCCTACAGATTTTACGCTCTCCATGTCATTCTACTTTGATCCATTCTCTCTAAATGACCAAACCACCTCAACAACCCCTCTTCAGCCCTCTGACTAATACTATTATTAACTCCACACCTTCTCCTAATTTCCACACTCCGAATTTACTGCATAATATTTACACCACACATTGCTTTTAGACAGGACATCTCCACTGTCTCCAACCACCTCCTCGCTGCTGCATTTATAACCCAAGCTTCACACCCATATAAGAGTGTTGGTACTACTATACTTTTATACATTCCCTTCTTTGCCTCCACAGATAACATTTGTTGCCTCCACACATACCTCAATGCACCACTCACCTTTTTTCCTTCATCACTTCTATGATTAACCTCATCCTTCATAAATCCATCCGCTGACACGTCAACTCCCAAGTATCTGAAAACATTCACTTCTTCCATACTCCTCCTCCCCAATTTAATATCCAATTTTTCTTTATCTAAATCATTTGATACTCTCATCACCTTACTCTTTTCTATGTTCACTTTCAACTTTCTACCTGGTCAGAGACCGAGCCGCGGGGGCGTTGACCCCCGGAACTCTCTCCAGGTAAACTCCAGGTAAACACACATTCCCAAATTCGTCCACTAACCTTTGCAATTTTTCTTTAGAATCTCCCATAAGCACAGTATCATCAGCAAAAAGTAACTGTATCACTTCCATTTTGTATTTAATTCCCCATAATTTAATCCCACCCCTCTCCTGAACACCCTAGCATTTATTTCTTTTACAACCCCATCTATAAATATATTAAACAACCATGGTGACATTACACATCCCTGTCTAAGACCTACTTTTACCGGGAAGTAGTCTCCCTCTCTTCTACACACC
Source organism: Cherax quadricarinatus (assembly GCF_038502225.1). Taxonomy (NCBI): domain Eukaryota; kingdom Metazoa; phylum Arthropoda; class Malacostraca; order Decapoda; family Parastacidae; genus Cherax; species Cherax quadricarinatus. The sequence goes on from NC_091302.1 coordinate 22,596,779, forward strand.
CTAACCTGAGCCTCACTATCCTCATAAAAACTCTTTACAGCATTTAGTAACTTACCACCTATTCCATATACTTGCAACATCTGCCACATTGCTCCCCTATCCACTCTATCATATGCCTTTTCTAAATCGATAAATGCAATAAAAACTTGCCTACCTTTATCTAAATGCTGCTCACATATAAGCTTCAATGTAAACACTTGATCTACACATCCCCTACCCACTCTAAAACCTCCTTGCTCATCCGCAATTCTACATTCTGTCTTACCTCTAATTCTTTCAATAATAACCCTACCGTACACTTTTCCTGGTATTCTCAGTAAACTTATTCCTCTATAATTTTTACAGTCTCTTTTGTCCCCTTTCCCTTTATACAAAGGGACTATACACGCTCTCCGCCAATCCCTAGGTTCCTTCCCCTCTTTCATACATTTATTAAACAAAAATACCAACCACTCCAACACTATATCCCCCCCTGCTTTTAACATTTCTGTCATGATCCCGTCAGTTCCAGCTGCTTTACCCCCTTTCATTCTACGTAATGCCTCACGTACCTCCCCCACACTCACATCCTGCTCTTCTTCACTCCTAAAAGATGATATACCTCCCTGGCCACTGCATGAAATTACCGCCTCCCTTTCTTCGTCAACATTTAAAGGTTCCTCAAAATATTCTCGCCATCTACCCAAAACCTCCATCTCCCCATCTACTAACTCCCTTTCTCTATTTTTAACTGATAAATCCATTTGTTCCCTAGGCTTTCTTAACTTGTTTAACTCTCTCCAATTTTTTTTCTTATTTTCATTAAAATTCCTTGACAGTGCCTCTCCCACTCTATCATCTGCTCTCCTTTTGCACTCTCTCACCACTCTCTTCACCTTTCTTTTACTCTCCATGTACTCTACTCTTCTTATAACACTTCTGCTTTGTAAAAACCTCTCATTAGCTACCTTTATCTCTTTTATCACACCCTTTACTTCATCATTCCACCAATCACTCCTCTTTCCTCCTGCACCCACCCTCCTATAACCACAAACTTCTGCCCCACATTCTAACACTGCATTTTTAAAACTATTCCAGCCCTCTTCAACCCCCCTTTTCCCCCCACTACTCATACCTGCGCCAGTCCACCTTTCTGCCAATAGTTGCTTATGTTTCACCCGAACTTTCTCCTCCCTTAGTTTATACACTTTCACCTTCTTACTTGCTGTTGCCATTTTCCTCTTATCCCATCTACCTCTTACTCTAGCTGTAGCTACAACTAAATAATGATCCGATATATCAGTTGCCCCTCTATAAACGTGTAAATCCTGGAGCCTACCCATCAACCTTTTATTCACCAATACATTATCTAACAAACTACTTTAATTACGTGCTACATCATACCTTGCATATTTATTTATCCTCTTTTTCATAAAATATGTATTACTTATTAGCAAACCTCTTTCTACACATAGTTCAATTAAAGGCTCCCCATTTTCATTTACTCCTGGCACCCCAAATTTACCTACTACTCCCTCCACAACATTTTTTCCCACTTTAGCATTAAAATCCCCAACCACAAATTCAAAACTCCCCACGCAATTACTCAACATTTCCCAAAATCCCTCTCTCTCCTCTATACTTCTCTCTTCCCCAGGTGCATAAACGCTTACAATAACCCACTTCTCACATCCAACCTTTATTTTACTCCACATAATCCTTGAATTAATACATTTATAGTCCCTCTTTTCCTGCCATAGCTTATCCTTCAACATTATTGCTACTCCTTCTTTAGCTCTAACTGTAATAGAAACCCCTGACCTAATCCCATAAATTCCTCTCCACTGAAACTCATCCACTCCCTTCAGCTTTGTTTCACTTAAAGCCAGGATATCCAGCTTCTCATTCATAACATCCACAATCGGTCAGTCGTCACGTGAGGTCACAGACCCTGAGCTGCTTTGGGGATTAGCGTGGACGGTTACAAAGCATGGCTTGCTTCTGCAGTGTTTTAAAAATTGAGGTTGGAGAGTTGAAGGAGGAGGTCTTGCTTCTCCAGGAGGAGATTAGGAGGCTGAAGGTCCACCTCAGTGGGTCTGGGAGAGAGTGTGAGGTGACTGGAGTTGTGGGGAATGAGGCTTCTAGCAGTGAGGTGCAGTCTGTCTCTCGCTGTGAGGAGGCTGTAGGTGGGGAGGTAGCAACGGCTACCAGCAGTGAGGTGCAGTCCAGCAACCTGCTACAAGTGGCGAGTGGTAACCACTAATGGGAGGAGAATCAGAATAAGGAAAGTTAAGAGTGAAGATCTGAAGGTAGGTAATCGCTTCTCTGTTCTGTACTTCAGTGGCCAGTGAAGGTAAGGGTACTACTGCCCCTGCTAACAGAGGTAAGCACATTCTTGTGGTTGGTGACTCTCAGATAAGGTATATTGACCGTGCTTTTTGTAATAGGAATAAGAAGAAGAGAGATAGAGTGTGCTTCCCTGGAGCTGGTGTTGGGGACATAGTTAACAGGCTGGATAATATCATGTCAGGTAATGGGAACAAGCCCATTATTTGTCTCAGTGCTGGTGGAAATGATATTGGAAATGGTAGGAGAGAAGAGCTGCTAGGTAAGTACAGGTCAGCTATAGATTTCATTAAGTCTAAGGGAGGGGTCCCACTCATATGTAGCATCTTGCCTAGAAGGGGAGTAGGAAATGAATGGTTGTCTAGGGCAATTGGTGTAAATTGCTGGCTAGACAGATACTGCAAGGAACTTGCAATCCCATTCATTGACAACTGGAACAACTTTTATGGCAAACATGATATGTATGCAAGGGATGGGGTACATCTCTCTGGGGCTGGGGTGGTAGCACTTGCAAACTCAATTGAGAAGGCCATTGGTGAAATGCCTATGATTTTAAACTGATAAAAGATAGAGGTATGGGTGTGTGTGGGAAACAAGCAGGTTGCAACACTAGGGTTGGAATCAGTAAATGTATAAAAGGCATTCAGCATGAAGTTATAAATAAAGACAACAGATCAGGTCAGCAAACAAAGGGGGACAGCAGAGGACAGCAAGGGACTAGCTCCCTTAAGGTTTACTATACTAATAGCAGGAGTGTAAGAAATAAGATAGATGAGCTAAGATTAATTGCAAGTGCAGGAAACATAGATATTATTGCTATAACAGAGACCTGGCTCAATCTGAAAGATAGATAGATGCCCTCTGAATGTCACATACAAGGCTATAAATTATTCCACACTGACAGGGTCAACAGGAAGGGTGGTGGAGTAGCGATGTATGTCAGAGACAATTTAAATTGTTGTGTTAGACAAGATATAAAAGTAGAAGCGTCAGCCACTGAATCTGTTTGGTTACAGCTTCTCGAGGGCCGAGAAAAACTAATTTTGGGTGTGATTTACAGGGCCCCAAATCTTGAAAGGGAGTGCAGTAAACTTCTATGGGACGAAATTCGTAAGGCATCTACATACGAAAATGTTGTGGTAATGGAAGATTTCAACTATAGACAGATTGACTGGAGCAATTTGACAGGAAATTTAGAGTCAGGTGACTTTCTTGATACGATCCAGGATTGTTTTTTAAAACAGTTTGTGACAGAGCCAACTAGAGGAAATAACCTCCTCTACTTGGTTCTTGCCAGTAGAGAAACACTAATTAATAATCTTGAGGTTAATGATGAGCTTGGGGAAAGTGATAACAAATCACTCAGTTTTAATATATCATGGAATTCCCCTAATAATGGCAATCAAGTCTCTGTCCCTGACTTTCGCTTGGCTGATTTCATAGGGCTGAAAAATTACTTAGGTGGGCTGAACTGGAATGACCTGACTAAGGGTCAGGTAGGTGGTGATGGTTGCCGATATGATGCTTTCCAGGGCATAGTTCTAGCTGCTCAGTCAAATTATGTTCCAAATAGGGAAATCAGATCAAACAAAAATGATCCTAAATGGATGAACAATAGATTAAAATATCTGATTGGTCAAAAGAGAGGCATACATAGGCAAATCAAAAGAGGAGAGGGGCAATTAAGAAATCGATATATTCAGTTAAAGAGAGAAATAAAAAAGGGAATTAGAAAAGCAAAAAGAGATTATGAGGTTAAAGTTGCAAGAGAATCGAAGACTAACCCAAAAGGATTCTTTCAGGTATACAGAAGTAAGATCAGGGACAAGATAGGCCCACTCAAAAGTTCCTCGGGTCAGCTCACTGACAGTGATAAGGAAATGTGTAGAATTTTTAACACATACTTCCTCTCAGTTTTTACACAGGAGGATACCAGCGAAATTCCAGTAATGATAAATTATGTAGAACAGGACGATAATAAACTGTGCACGATTAAGGTCACAAGTGACATGGTCCTTAGGCAAATAGATAAATTAAAACCTAACAAATCCCCAGGCCCTGATGAACTGTATGCAAGGGTTCTAAAGGAATGTAAAGAGGAGCTTAGCACACCTTTGGCTAATCTTTTCAACATATCACTACAAACTGGCATGGTGCCAGATAAGTGGAAAATGGCAAATGTGATACCTATTTTCAAAGCAGGTGACAGGTCCTTAGCTTCGAACTATAGACCAATAAGCCTAACCTCCATAGTGGGAAAATTTATGGAATCAATAATTGCCGAGGCAGTTCGTAGCCACCTTGAAAAGCATAAATTAATCAACGAATCTCAGCATGGTTTTACAAAGGGGCGTTCCTGCCTTACGAATTTATTAACTTTTTTCACTAAGGTATTTGAGGAGGTAGATCATGGTAATGAATATGATATTGTGTATAGGGACTTCAGTAAGGCTTTTGACAGGGTCCCACATCAGAGACTATTGAGGAAAATTAAGGCACATAGAATAGGAGGAGAAATTTTTTCCTGGATAGAGGCATGGTTGACAATAGGCAGCAGAGAGTTTGCATAAATGGGGAGAAATCAGAGTGGGGAAGCGTCACGAGCGGTGTTCCACAGGGGTCAGTGTTGGGCCCCCTGCTGTTCACAATCTACATAAACGACATAGATGAGGGCATAAAGAGCAACATCGGCAAGTTTGCCGATGACACCAAAATAGGCCGTCGAATTCATTCTGACGAGGACATTCGAGCACTCCAGGAAGATTTGAATAGACTTATGCAGTGGTCGGAGAAGTGGCAGATGCAGTTTAATAAAGACAAATGCAAAGTTCTAAATGTTGGACAGGACAATAACCATGCCACATATAAACTAAATAATGTAGATCTTAATATTACGGATTGCGAAAAAGATTTAGGAGTTCTGGTTAGCAATAATCTGAAACCAAGACAACAGTGCATAAGTGTTCGCAATAAAGCTAATAGAATCCTTGGCTTCATATCAAGAAGCATAAATAATAGGAGTCCTCAGGTTGTTCTTCAACTCTGTACATCCTTGGTTAGGCCTCATTTAGATTATGCTGCACAGTTTTGGTCACCGTATTACAGAATGGATATAAATTCTCTGGAAAATGTACAAAGGAGGATGACAAAGTTGATCCCATGTATAAGAAACCTTCCCTATGAGGATAGACTAAGGGCCCTGAATCTGCACTCTCTAGAAAGACGTAGAATTAGGGGGGATATGATTGAGGTGTATAAATGGAAGACAGGAATAAATAAAGGGGATGTAAATAGTGTGCTGAAAATATCTAGCCTAGACAGGACTCACAGCAATGGTTTTAAGTTGGAAAAATTCAGATTCAGGAAGGATATAGGAAAGTACTGGTTTGGTAATAGAGTTGTGGATGAGTGGAACAAACTCCCGAGTACAGTTATAGAGGCCAGAACGTTGTGTAGCTTTAAAAATAGGTTGGATAAATACATGAGTGGATGTGGGTGGGTGTGAGTTGGACCAGATAGCTTGTGCTACCAGGTCGGTTGCCGTGTTCCTCCCTTAAGTCAATGTGACCTGACCTGACTAGCTTGGGTGCATTGGCTTAAGCCGGTAGAAGACTTGGACCTGCCTCGCATGGGCCAGTAGGCCTTCTGCAGTGTTCCTTCGTTCTTATGTTCTTATATTATCTTTTTCTTATCATTCAAGCAACATCCACGCACATTTAGACTACCGACTTTGACAATTTTCTTCTTCTTATTCTTTTTAGTAATTTTTACAGGAAAAGGGGTTACTAGCCCATTGTTCCCGGCATTTTAGTTGACTTTTACAACACGCATGGCTTACGGAGGAAAGATTCTTATTACACTTCCCCCATGGGTATAAAAGGAAAAGTAATTAGAACGAGAACTAAGATAAAATCAAAGAAAACTCAGATGAGTGTGTATAAATAAACGTGTACATGTATGTTTAGTGTGACCTAAGTGTAAGTAGAAGTAGCAAGACGTACCTGTAATCTTGCATATTTATGAGACAGACAAAAGACACCAGCAATCCTACCATCATGTAAAACAATTACAGGCTTTCGTTTTACACTCACTTGGCAGGACGGTAGTACCTCCCTGGACGGTTGCTGTCTACCAACCTACTACCTATACATATATATATATATATATATATATAATATATATATACATATATATATATACATATATATATATACATATATATATATATACATATATATATATACATATATACATATATATATATATCTACATATATATATATATATATATACATATATATATATATATATACATATATATATATATATATATATATATATATATATATATATATATATATATATATATATATATATATATAAATATATGAAATTCCAAGAGCTTCCGTGAGTTATCACATTATTAAGAAACTATAAAAACAAAAAATCATAGGAAGGCATATAAAGGGTGAGGACTACACCTCACAATCACATCCCACAACACAGTAATACCTCACACATGCCTAACAACACCCGACTCTGTGAAACCCATCTAATACTCTACCCACGAATTAAGATTTATTACTTGTTTAATGTCTCATTAAATTCATCCCAAATTTCATTAATTATAAATAAATCAAATTTATATAAACCAAAGGTTCCAGGTTATGCAACATCATTCAATAATATTCCTGTCGACCATGGATTTGCTTGATACAACATTCTCAGGCTTATCAAAATCAATCCCCTCAGGGAAGGTTCCTTGATGTTGGTGAGGGGCTCTTGATTTAGGGAATTTGATCTGTGCTCCAGTTCCCCGAATTAAGCCTGAATGCCTTCCACATCCCCCCCCCCAGGCGCTGTATAATCCTACGGGTTTAGCGCTTCCCCTTGATTATAATAATAATAATAATAATATCAAAATCAGTTGGATAGTTAAAATCTTTCACATGAATATATAGAGCATTGGAATCTTGTCCAGTTCTAATGCTATATTTATGTTGTTTTAATCTTAGTTCGAGACTTTTGCCAGTTTGACCGTAATAAACTTTATCGTAAATTTTACAAGGAATCTTTGTCAAAAATTTGTCAAAATTTTTGTTTTACTGTAACAAGATTTTTAAATAAAACTTTGATATTGTTAAATTAGACACATGTGCAACTCTTGGGTATCTTTAATGAGGAAACGTTTCGCCACTCAGTGGCTTCATCAGTCCATACAAAGGATAAACTTGAAGAACAGGAGGAGAACGAGGTAATCAGTCCCTCAGCCTTGAGTCGATGTGGTCAGTCCATCAATCTATTCAAGATTGATGGACTGACCACATCGACTCAAGGCTGAGGGAGTGATTACCTCATTCTCCTCCTGTTGTTCAAGTTTATCCTTTGTATGGACTGATGAAGCCACTGTGTGGCGAAACGTTTCCTCATTAATGATACCCAAGAGTTGCACATGTGTCTAATTTAACATGTCGGTTCTTTGAACCATTCATCTACAACTTTGATATTAAAAGTCTTAAGAAGAGAAGGCATATCAACCAAGTTTTCATGGTAAGGGAGAACCAACATATTTTTAGTTGAAAAAGGTTGGTTGTCCTTTTTTGGATTGTAAAAAGTATTTTTAAAAATTTTAAAAGATTTATCAATTGCGTTTCTTGGGTACGTGTCAGCCGGTGAGTGGGTAAAGGGGACAGGACCTGTAGTGAAGCTATAAATTTGATAGAAAGTTCCTTTGTCCTGCGATTCATGATCTTGTGTTGGTGTTCTGTATTATATTGGATTCTGGTATGTACTTCTTGATTGCGAATTTTGATATGTCGTCTGGCTTCCATTTTCCCTTTGAGATGTTGAAATTAGGAGTGGTCACTAGAAGGTCAAATTCCATTATTTTGAGTTTGTAGCAGCAGTGTGATTTATGTTTGATGGCAGCAGCTCCCCAATAAAAATTGTGATTGTTTTAGGTGACATGTTGAAAAATGGGTGAATTGTCCAGTGCATTACTTATTGCCTCTAGATTTTAATGGAACTTCAGTTCAAAACAATATAAGAACATTAGTAAGGAGAAACACTGCAGTAGGCCTGTTGGCCCATACTGGGCAGGTCCTTCACAAATCCAACCCACTAACAGAATATTTGCTAAACCCACTTTAGTTCTGCCCTAACAATAAGCTCTGATAAATCCACTAATTCACGTACGAGTCTCACTCGAATCCAACCCCTCTCACTCATGTATTTATCCAGCCAAAATTTGAAACTACCCAAGGTTTTAGCTTCATTAACCCTTCTAGACAGACTGTTCCACTCATCAACTACGCTATTTCCAAACCAATATTTTCCTATATGCTTTCTAAATCTAAACTTATCTTATATGAATCCATTATTGCGGTTTTTCTCTTAGAGAGATATCCTCAAGACCTTATTTATATCTCCTTTGTTAATGCACATGTTCCACTTATACACTTCGATCATGTTTTCCCTCATTCTTAGTCTTAAAAGTGAATGTAATTTAAGGGACTTCAATCTTTCTTCATAAGGAGGATTTCTCATTCTATGAATTAATCTTGTCATTCTTCACTGAATGTTTTCTAACGAATTTATATCCATTCTGTAATATGGAGACCAGAACTGTGCTCCTTAATCTAGGTGAGGCCTTACTAATGATGTACAAAGCCGTAGAATAACTGCTGCTCTTCTGTTGTTTACACTTCTTGATATAAATCCCAATAATCTATTTGCCTTATTACGCACGCTTAGGCATTGCTTAGGCATTGCTAAGTTCTACACTACTGAGCTGATAGGTGCTAGGGTTATGAACATTCACAAGGTTTAAAACTTTGCATTTGTCTACATTGAACTGCATCTGCCACTTTTCATACCACGAATTGAGTTTTTCTAAATCCTTCTGAAGTTCTGTGACATGTGCGTTTGAATCGATTATCCTACCTATCTTCGTGTCATCAGCGAATTTGCTCATATCACTAGTAATTCCCTCGACTAGGTTGGTAGATAAGACACATGGGGAACATTTAGGCAACTTTATTCCGAAACGTTTCGCCTACACAGTAGGCTTCTCCAATCGAGTACAGAAAGTAGGCAGGAGCAGTAGAGATGTGAAGACGATGTAATCAGTCCATCACCCTTGTAGTCGTAGATTTAAGGTTGTCAGTCCCTCAGCCTGGAGAAGTTCTGTTCCAAAGTCTGGACTAACTGAAGATCAAGCGACAGTGTTGAGACTTAAATACTGTCGGAAGGAGAGGTGCAGAGTAGTAGTAGTGTGAATGGAGCCACTGGGAGGTGATGGACTGATTACATCGTCTTCACATCTCTACTGCTCCTGCCTACTTTCTGTACTCGACTGAAGAAGCCTACTGAACGTTTCACATACATATCCCACTGCTGGACCTGCTACTCCTATAAACACACCACCAAGGACTGCTCCATCAAGGATAAGAAGTTTTGTTCAAAATGTGGGAATGATGGACACGATTTCAGATCCTGCACCATTACTACAGCACCAACATGTCTTAACTGCAAGGGTAATCATCATACCCTTGCAGCTAAGTGCCCGCTCAGGAAAGAACTCATATTGAAGAAAACTAAAGCTCTGAAGAACACCTCTAATTCACCGACATACGCTGCAATGACCAAACCACAAACCGACACCACCGAGACTCTACACGCCAATCTGCAGGCACCTTCGCCCAGCAACTCCCTCTCTCCACTCCCCGACGGTGTTTCCTCCAAGGTGCTGTACTGCATGGTGTATGCACACCTTGCAAACGTAGCAAACCCGGCACTTTCAACACCACTATTAACGAACTATTCTGTCTGAACAACATGCCTGCCTTCAATTTTCCGGACTCCACACCTTCAGCAGACATCCTCAAGATCCTTCCCAACGTCCTGAACTTTACTGCACCTGCACACCTGTCTCCTGCCCAAGCAACTGCTCCTGTAACTTCTATAACCACTTCCACCGCTGACAACGTTGATCATGTTGCCTCAACCACCGTCTCCCACCTCTCCTAGCCTGCTGTTACACAACCATTACACCTCTCCACTGCTCCTGTCGACCCCCAGTCACATGCTACCACCATTGTAGATTCGCCCAATGAATCCACTCCAGAAGAGGAAGATAACGACGACTCCAGTAAACCCTCATTGGAAAACCTTACCTTCTACATTTCTCCTTCATATACTGACACCATGACCTGTACTGAACTCTACAAAAGCCTCAGTGCTGGAACAGTCAAGTATGCCTGTGAATCACCGCTTCACTTCACACTCACCCAAGATCTTGAGTTCATCAAGCCTCTACGTTCCACCTTCAGTAACAAGGCTAAATTATACCACCTATCTAGGAGCAGCTTAAAAAAGTTCGAAAATGGCTCCATTGCTAACCTGCCTCCTCAGTTACTCCTATAACTCCCATATGTCATATGTCATAGAAGAGGTCCCAGTTGTCTATGAATGTTACTGCATTTTCTTTACAGTGTTTGTCCAGCCAGCAATTGACACCGATTGTCCTGGACAACTATTCATTTCCAACTCCTCTCCTGGGCAAAGTACCATGCATCACAGGGCTCCCACCTTTCTTCCTAATTATCTCTACTGCGGTCCTATACTTGCTAATCAGGTCTTCACTCCTATGTCTGCCAACATTGTTGCCTCCCGCACTGAGGCAGATAATAGGATTGCTCCTATTACCTTTCATGATATCGCCTAGATGGCTAACAATGTTCCCATTCCAGCCCCAGGAAAACATACCCTCTGCCTCCTCTTCCTATCCCTAAGACAAAAAGCTCTATCCATACACAATGTTCTTACCTTCACTGGCGGAGTTCGTCGTGACGTTCTCGATGGTCTTCGTTGGGGATTTCAAGGGATGTCGACTCACCCTCATCTGTCAATGCTTCCTTGGTGCTCATTGTGACGTTCCCAGTAGACAACCCACATTCGTCTGGTAGCACCGAAAATGGGTTCGAAGTTTCTGCAGTAGTCTTATGGAACTTCGTTGTTTCTGCCATTCCATCAGTCTTCTTGATCTTCAGCTTCGTTCCATATTACCCGGCCATTGACCAGGTTCCCCTCTTGACCTAAGGACTCACAACTTGAAGATTACTACGAATCTTCTTGTTTTCCTCCGTCAATCGCCGTATCTCGAGCTTAGCTATCCTAAGCTCCTCTTTAAGGTGCTGGTAAAGTTGTTCAATGGAGGATATCTTGGTTCAGATTTACAGAAAGTACACTAGATATGTCCTCACAGGTCACCACTGAGCTAAGTACAGGTCACCACTGACTGGCTTCACTGTGTCGTTTACAATTGTCCTTGTTGGAAGATCATGTGTGGTTGATTCACCCAAAACCCATAAGCAGGGTATGCCACTGAGACCAATCATCTCCACCAGAGGGTTACGAGGTACGAGGTTCTGATTTGGTAAGATGGGGAAAGGAAGAAGGTTGGGTAAGGATGGAAATGTGGGAAAGTGTTGGGAGGGTGGTGGGGGAGGTAGGGTGTTGAAGGCAAGTGGCCTAACCACTTTGGCGCAGTTTAAACAAGTGTGTGTGTATGTTGTGTTATTCATGAATATATTAGATTCAGAGGATAGGTATACTTCCTGCCCGTCAGTTGTATACAGTTATACCAGCAGTGTACCGGTAAGACACTGAGTTGGAAGGATACGTACCATTTGCAATTGCTTATTTTTTTTATTGCGCAAGAGGTCGGTCGTAAGGCTGCTGCTGCAAGTGGTAGTTGCAAGTCGTTCGATGGAGACTGGATGCTAACCTAGAGTTAGTTGGCTAGGCAGTTTCTGAGGTGGTATCCTGCTGTAGGATGTTTGCAGATGTTATAAGGCTAGTTGTAAGGTGTAGATTGATAGAAGTAGGTCTCCCAAAACTGGGGTGCATTTATCCTTGTTCTTGGACTTAGAATGGTTCTGGAGGATTATTATCGTATAAATTAGTTACAAGGCTAAGCGGTTTTCTATCTCCTTTTCTCGACAAGTTTTTCAGTCACATTTTATTCATACATATATTCTTAGCTCTTACCTTGTTCCAGTTGCTATTACCATACATATGGGTATTTTATTTCGTCGTTGCTTTCCACTATTGCTGTAGTTTTTATACATTACCTAATACACATATATCTGTGCTGATATCAAAGTTTCTTTTCTATAGCCATCTTGAATATTATTTGAAAGAGCCAAAAATCCCTCAGGATAATTGCTGTTTATATTATTAGTAACACTTTAACCATTTATTTACTAAAACACGAACCTCAACTGTGCCTTTCATTATTTTAAAACTAGAAATGATATCACACTCGCTGCATCCCCCACACCACCGGATATCTAACACCACAACCCCCACACCACCGGATATCTAACACCACAACCCCCACACCACCGGATATCTAACACCACAACCCCCACACCACCGGATATCTAACACCACAACCCCCACACCACCGGATATCTAACACAACAACCCCCACACCACCGGATATCTAACACCACAACCCACACACCACCGGATATCTAACACCACAACCCCCACACCACCGGATATCTAACACCACAACCCCCACACCACCGGATATCTAACACCACAACCCCCACACCACCGGATATCTAGCACCACAACCCCCACACCACCGGATATCTAACACCACAACCCCCACACCACCGGATATCTAACACCACAATCCCACACCACCAGATATCTAACACCACAACCCCCACCCCACCGGATATCTAACACCACAACCCCCACCCCACCGGATATCTAACACCACAACCCCCACCCCACCGGATATCTAACACCACAACCCCCACCCCACCGGATATCTAACACCACAACCCCCACCCCACCGGAGATCTAACACCACAACCCCCACCCCACAGGATATCTAACACCACAACCCCCACCCCACCGGATATCTAACACCACAACCCCCACCGCACCGGATATCTAACACCACAACCTCTACCTCACCGGATATCTAACACTACAACCCCCACCCCACCGGATATCTAACACCACAACCCCCACCCCACCGGATATCTAACACTTCAACCCCTATCCCACCAGATATATAACACTACAACCCCCATCCCAAATGATATCTAACACTTCAACCCCCAACCCACCAGATATCTAACACTACAACTCCCACCCCACCAGATATCTAACACTACAACCCCCAACCCACCAGATATCTAACACCACAACTCCCACCCCACCAGATATCTAACACTACAACCCCCACTCCACCAGATATCTAACACTACAACCCCCAACCCACCAGATATCTAACACCACAACTCCCACCCCACCAGATATCTAACACTACAACCCCCACTCCACCAGATATCTAACACTTCAACCCCCAACCCACCAGATATCTAACACTACAACCCTCACTCCACCAGATATCTAACACTACAACCCCCAACCCACCAGATATCTAACACTACAACCCTCACTCCACCAGATATCTAACACTTCAACCCCCACTCCACCAGATATCTAACACTACAACCCCCACTCCACCAGATATCTAACACTACAACCCCCAACCCACCAGATATCTAACACTACAACCCCCACTCCACCAGATATCTAACACTACAACCCCCACTCCACCAGATATCTAACACTACAACCCCCAACCCACCAGATATCTAACACTGCAACCCCCAACCCACCAGATATCTAACACTACAACCCTCACTCCACCAGATATCTAACACTTCAACCCCCACTCCACCAGATATCTAACACTACAACCCCCACTCCCCCAGATATCTAACACTACAACCCCCACTCCCCCAGATATCTAACACTACAACCCCCACTCCACCAGATATCTAACACTACAACCCCCACTCCCCCAGATATCTAACACTACAACCCTACAACAGAGAGATGCATCCCATCACGTGTATTACCTGTATTACAAGAAATTAACAACAATTGCCTCTGCAATTTATCTGGCACTTAACACTAACTGAAATAAACCTGCGCCACTAATTACGGTACAAGTTAAGACGATATTTTGGTCCATCGTGACCCACTGTCAGTGTCCTGGACAATGGTCCAGGACTGACCAAAACATGATCTTACTTTTCTTTTAGTAAGTTTATGTTTTTTTTAATTATTCCAGTAACGTTATTGTGACGTATCGTATATTCCAGTAACGTTATTGTGACGTATCGTATATTCCAGTAACGTTATTGTGACGTATCGTATATTTGAAACAAGTTAAGAGATAAGATAAGATTTCGTTCGGATTTTTAACCCCGGAGGGTTAGCCACCCAGGATAACCCAAGAAAGTCAGTGCGTCATCGAGGACTGTCTAACTTATTTCCATTGGGGTCCTTAATCTTGTCCCCCAGGATGCGACCCACACCAGTCGACTAACACCCAGGTACCTATTTGCTGCTAGGTGAACAGGACAATAGGTGTAAGGAAACGTGTCGAAATGTTTCCACCCGCCGGGAATCGAACCCGGGCCCTCCGTGTGTGAAGCGGGAGCTTTAGCCACCAGGCCACCGGGCCACCCCAAATATATAAAGTATTAAAAAAATATTTAATTTACAGTACGTTATAAATCAGCACTAAAGAATTTAATTGTTGAATTATTCCCACTTCCTGGGCAAAGAAATCTGAACGATATATTTTAGATTTATATAAATAATTCTAGATAATCCTGACGAGCAAATAAAATGAAGTATAATTGTTCTTCAACATTTCAGTCAGATTTTAGGAAGACAAAAAGATATATAACACAAGTTATTTATTGAAATAATTTTATAATTTTTATTCACCGCAGAAATTGGTGGCTGACTTTAATTCATTCTCATTTTCGCAGAGAATTATAATGAGGCTCCGAGGCAGGTTCGAGCCCACAACCGCAACTGAGCGAGCGAGTATTGTGACCATGCGGGCTCGTGGTATGTCTTTCCGATCCATCGCTCACGTGACTGGCGTAAGTGTGTCGACCGCGTACAGGTGGATACACCGCTTCCTGGAGAGCGGCAGCATCCACTCAACACCTTGCACACAAAAAGCTCTTAAAGCAAATGTCATATTTAAAGAAGCTTTTATTCGTGCAAACACTGCACAGTTTTCATTGTCTTCAATGAATTATATGTTTTCTCACCCATTCTGTAATATAGCACAAGTACCCTCTATATTACTGATAAGGAAACAAAATCAGTTTAATTTAAACCTTCTCCAAGAATTGGGACTTTTGAAAGTAATACACGAAGCTCGGTCCTCTTTCATTATTTAGTCTGATAAATGACTACAGTCAAACTACCCATGTGGCAAATAATATGTCCACTGAAATCTGGAACATAGTTGCGTCCGTGTTATCAATACATAGCAGTTTCTGAAATGTTGGTAAAATATGATTTAGAAAGACTACAACTGATATAAAAATATAGTCAAAGAGCTGTGTAAATTATTATTATTAAGTATATCGGAATTATGCGAAGCTCGCACATCTCTGCAGATAATTTTCTAATGTGACGTTCTTGGTATTCTCTTAAAAATCGATTTTAAACAAGTTATAGAACTTTCCTTTTACTTTGGAAAGTATACAGTCAGTATTTACTTCAACTGCTCTGAGGAACTAGGTAATAATTTATAGTTTAAAAGTGTATAATAATATGCAGCTTTATAAAGTTACAACTTTTTTGTAAGTGGGGAAAAAATCTTAAAAACAAAATGGTGTTTTAGATTTGATTAGGTTTGGTTAAATTAAATAAGGTTCGGTTACGCTACATTAGGTATGATTCGGAAAGATTGATTTATACTCCAACCCAACCCAATCAAAGCCAACCTAATCGAAGCAAACCTAACCCAACCCAAGCCAACTGAACCAAATCTACATCAGTCTAATGTAACCAAAGCAAAACATAACCTCACCCAACAAAATTATTTAACAGTGGCGCTCACTTTGCCTTGCTTTAAAAAGTTGTAAGTTGTTTCAAAAATCGTAAATTCACATAGGTAACACTCATTAGCCATTATTGGGGCTTATGTTAACATAACATTACTGCAACATCAGGTTTCAATACTACCTGTTACTGGTTCGGCGCCTGATAAACCACCTGCACTCCAGGAAGATTTGAATTGACTGATGCAGTGGTCGGAGAAGTGGCAGATGCAGTTTAATATAGACAAATGCAAAGTTCTAAATGTTGGACAGGACAATAACCATGCCACATATAAACTAAATAATGTAGATCTTAATATTACGGATTGCGAAAAAGATTTAGGAGTTCTGGTTAGCAGTAATCTGAAACCAAGACAACAGTGCATAAGTGTTCGCAATAAAGCTAATAGAATCCTTGGCTTCATATCAAGAAGCATAAATAATAGGAGTCCTCAGGTTGTTCTTCAACTCTATACATCCTTGGTTAGGCCTCATTTAGATTATGCTGCACAGTTTTGGTCACCGTATTACAGAATGGATATAAATTCTCTGGAAAATGTACAAAGGAGGATGACAAAGTTGATCCCATGTATCAGAAACCTTCCCTATGAGGATAGACTAAGGGCCCTGAAACTGCACTCTCTAGAAAGACGTAGAATTAGGGGGGATATGATTGAGGTGTATAAATGGAAGACAGGAATAAATAAAGGGGATGTAAATAGTGTGCTGAAAATATCTAGCCTAGACAGGACTCGCAGCAATGGTTTTAAGTTGGAAAAATTCAGATTCAGGAAGGATATAGGAAAGTACTGGTTTGGTAATAGAGTTGTGGATGAGTGGAACAAACTCCCAAGTACCGTTATAGAGGCCAGAACGTTGTGTGGCTTTAAAGATAGGTTGGATAGATACATGAGTAGATGTGGGTGGGTGTGAGTTAGACCTGATAGCTTGTGCTACCAGGTCGGTTGCCGTGTTCCTCCCTTAAGTCAATGTGACCTGACCTGACTAGGTTGGGTGCATTGGCATAAGCCTGTAGGAGACTTGGACCTGCCTCGCATGGGCCAGTAGGCTTTCTGCAGTGTTCCATCGTTCTTATGTTCTTATGTTATGTTCCTCTTGTAAGGATATATGTCTGGCTAATAACTCCAGGAATAAATAGTGTTGTACAACCCTTGTAGGTTTAGCGCTTCTTTTTTGTTATAATAATCCAGGAATAACAATTTAAGCAAGATACAGATAATTTTTGACTGTTTGAATATGCTGATTGACTAAGAAAATAAGTAAATGGGTTAGTTCCACCGAGCAGTTAAAGTAAATATTGACCAAACACATTTTTGTTCATATTCTAACGTCTCTGTGATTTCATTGTGATTCATCGTCTCCCCCCAAAAAAGTTGATATTAAAAATATGGGTGTCTTGTCGGAAAATAAAAGTCAAAATTCTAATTACATATCTGACTTTTAAACGATCTGTGCAATAGTTGATTTTTTGGTGCATTATTTCAATGTTAAATTGGTTTGATATAACGTATTATATAAGGTTAACAAGATGTAATTCAACGTAAATATGTCTGTAATAGTAATCGTGTGTAAATAGAGATCTCTCTGGATTGTGTTGAGTCAATAATAGCGTTTGCTTTAGTGCCGAAATTAATTTTCTTCATGTTTTTGTATATCGTGTTTAAGCTCATGTTTTCTTAATGAGATGAGTTAATAACATATTCCCTAATCTCGTTGGGTAATTAAGCCACATTAAATCTTACAATATCATGAACCAAAAATTCTGATGAAAGTGTTTCTGAAGAGTTTTTTCATAACTCATTACACAGCTGCTTATTGTTTACTGGGGATGGAAGTTAAGGAATTTTACTGTAACTTGAAATATCTTCAGCTGGTGGATCTCGTAACACTCTAATTAACTTTGTAAAACATCATTTTATCTCCTACAGCATCAATATATTTCGTGAAGCCTCAATAAATCTTGTCCATCTTAATTATGACACAAATGAAATAAACATATCTAGTAAAACAAAATGTTTAAGGCATCAACTATCCAATATACATAAGTAATATATAAAACAAACTGTACTAACCAGTTGGTTCTTTTACATAGGCTAAATTAAATTAAATATATATATATATATATATATATATATATATATATATATATATATATATATATATATATATATATATATATAGTAATGAAATCACGAAACAAGTGATTTTAAATCATTTACCAAACTGTGGCAGGCCAGGACTCGACCCTACAATCCTTGTGCCGCCTCATGAGACTGCACAATGTACGCATCACCTTACCACGGAGCCAGCGATCCCACAAGAACCAAGTACACAGCACGTAGCTACGTCTTTTCTGTCTTGGCCCGAGGACACTCGTGGCAGTGGTATCTCAAGGATTAATTTCAAACAGGATGAGGCTGAAATTAATCCTTGAGATACCACTGCCATGACTGTCCTCGGGCCAAGACAGATATCACATAGCTACGTGCTGTGTGCTTGGTTCATATATATATATATATATGTATGTGTGTGTGTGTGTGTGTGTGTGTGTGTGTGTGTGTGTGTGTGTGTGTGTGTCAAACAATAGCATAAGCAAACGAGAGGAAATAATAATAATTGTGAATAAGAAACCTTGTATCACGAGGGTACACTAAGACTTGGCTTTATCCCTTATGATAATAACCAAGCAAGGATATAATGCCTAACAGTTTGCTATAGTTTTCTGTATAAACAAATAAATGTGGAATAAAAATACATGCTTGATCATAGCAAGTAATTCACTCATAACGCAATTATTCCTGAAAATTCTAAGAGAAAATTTCTTAAGCAATGTTTATTCTGTTGAGTATATAATATTAGCAATATTATGAAAACGGTAATTCGAATTTACTTTTTTTAAATAAGTATCTAAATTAATTTGTAAAAATATAACGTTTTTAGCAATTTTTTATAAATAAATTTTGTGAAATTACGTAAAGACTTTCCATATCCAAATGTTTTCAAAGCTCTTGTTACCATGTCATAGAACAATAATAACCCCCCCCCACACACACACATACACACACACACATGATGGTGTATGTGCCAGGAACGTGCAGGGAGGCAGAGGAGAAAGTCATACGCAGGAATAAAATATTCAATGAGAGAAACAGATAGCCTAGCGCTCACCCAAAGGTGCAGAGAGGCCAAAGCTGAAGGTGATAAAGCATGGGAAAAAAACAGAAGGCAAAGAAATCAGGAAAACAATGAATTGAGAAGATCCCGAAGCAAATATACATGGATAAAAAGAGAGACTCAACGATAATTTGAGAATGACATAGTAAAGAAAGACAAATCCGACCCATAGTTGTTATATAGCCACATCAGGGGGTAGACAACAATAAGGAACCAGGTAATCAAGGTGAAGAAAGAAGTGGGAAAGATCACAGGGAATGACCTAGGAAGTCTGTAAGTAGCTCAGGAAGAAATTTAGGAAGGCATTCACAGAGGAAACCGAAAGACTACTGGCGAACTGAAGCAATAGAGTGCATCAGCGAGCGCTGCTTCGAAGGCAGAAGGGCCAGTCAGTATCTATGTGATGGTACTGAGACAGCGAATACCTCCATTCCTTGTCTCAGGACAGGGAGCCAATCGACACACGCATCTGTCTGAGGTGTGGAAGATAACAAATGTAGTTCAGATTTTTACGGAAGAAAGGTATCGTTAAACTACAGAACGCTAACACTGACGTGCATAATATACAGGGTAATGGAGAAAATGCATTTGTAGTCTCAGTGGGACCCATGCTTACATCCCTATGGTGTATAAATATACATAGTTGTATTAATCTTTTTGTAACCAGCTGGCCCAGCGACTCGCGCACTGGCCTGGAGCTTTACAACTTACTTGCCGCGAGTTCAATCCCCACCCGTACCTTGGTTCATATACCTCTAATCTAAAGTTTTAGCAGATGCAGCTGCCGCCATTCTCAATGCTCCAGTCATCTTATGTAATACTTCATCTAGGTCGTCTTCCCATATATGGTACATAATTTTTTGTTAACTGGGCCTGTTGCAAAGTGCATACATGACCCGTAAATAAAAATAATTAAGTAAGTTTATTCAGGTATACACAAATACAGTTACTTAGATTATCATACATAGCAGCATATGTGTAGAAAACCTAAGATAACCCAAAAAAGTCAGACAGAGTGACTTATTTTCACTGGGGTCCTTCAAGTCTGATTGCTTGATAGATCTATGCACAGTGGTGATGACTGCTAGTTGTACATAAGGTAAGAACATGTCCCAGTCTTCGGGTGCTTGTTCAGATAATATTGCCAGAATTTTCTTAACAGTTTGTTTGGTGTGTTATACCATAATATTGACTTGTGGGTGTTATGTCGTGGTCAAGGTACTAGTAGTACCAAAGAGTTTACTGACATGGGAAAATATTTTGGCTATAAATTTTGATCCTTTGTCAGTTACAAGTTGTTTCGGTGATGCAAAGACTGACACAGATCGTTCCAGTAATGATTCTGATATAGGTTGAGGATCTTTGCTCGAGATAAGAATTTGAGAAGTATATGTTAATATATGTCGACAAATAATCAACAAGTATCAAAATATGCTATGCACTTATTTCGATGACAGTTTCCATAGTAAACATATTTCATAACATAAGAAAGCAGTCCTGGAAAATAATACGTATTCTTAGCCCGTTTAGATGTTCTATATATGTCTGGGAGAATTGCTATGTCTGAAGAACGAACCTAACATAATGTTGCCTTTCTCAAGGATTCGAGATTTACTATTTGCTATAAGATTCTGTCAGGTGCTTCCACTACCTATTACAATACACCGTCTTTTAGCTCAAATTTCTCCATCTTCCAAATAAGTGATCACTTGCTGTCATCATTCTTCCTTTACGTGAGGTTCTCATAATTTGTCACTATCCAGGGTTACTGTGTTTATGGTCTTATTTGTAGATGAGATGGTTCAGCTAAGGGAATCAGGTACACGATAGAATGCACCTGGATGACATATTTGGTATGAATGGGCTGAAAATTCAAAGCTCCACCTAGTCATGTGATGACATTTGGTCCTCTTAAAAATGTAAATCAATACCCTATGGTCCGTAATTATTATGGTCCGTAATTATCTTTAAGTGTCTCTTGAATATATATGATTCAAGGTAACGGATACTCTCGATTACTACTAAAGCCTTCATGTCAGTTGTGGAGCAACGTAGCTCTGGACCTTTAAGTTTATTGTTAAATTACGCAAACTTTCTGCTTTAAACATCCACCAACTGCAATAACCGATATATCAGAATGGATTTCATATTGCTTGCCAAAGTTAGGGATGACTAAAACAGGTTGATTAACTCAACTTTTAATTTGCTGTATGCCAGTTCATGCTCACTTTCCCACTTGAAAGTTGCATTCTTCCTTGTAAGATTAGTCAGAGAGGCAGCAGTTATTTCTGCTGTCTTGATATGACACCAGAAATAGCCAACAACGTTCATACATCGTGTTGTCCTAGATGTAGGAATCTGAGTAACTGTTTTGCTCTTTCCTGGGTTTGGCCTAATGCTGTAACGGCCAATGAGAAATTTGAAAGATGTTGCCACTAGTTTAACTTTTTGGGCCTGCAGCTTATATCCTGGTGTATCCAGAAGTGATAAGGTTTTCGCTAAGTTATTAAGAAAGGTTTAAAAAAATAAAAGAAGAATATTCAGCAACATCTTCAAGATAACCGAGAGAATATTTTCGAATTTGAGAGGAGCTGAATTAAGTGCGGAATCCATTCTCTTGAACAAGTATACTTTATTCCATTAGAGGAAGCAGTTTTTTTCTATCCTCTGCTACATGGATAGCCCAATAAGCAGGCTTAGAATCAAAGGAAGAAAAATATTTAGTACAGTCAAAAGAGTCAAGAATTCCTTGAATTCAAGGTAATGGATAACTATCTCCAGTGATTACCTCACTGACTTTCATATAATCTACACACAAGGGGTATGTCTGGTCTGGGTTCTTAGCTACAGAAAGCTATGAATAAGAACTTGGTTTTGTCATTCACTGTTTCAACATTTTCTGATACTCTTCCCTTATGATCCTCTTTTTCCTTTCAGGCAGCCGGTACCGGCATACCTAAGAGGGTGGGTTACCTCCACTTGGTACACTGTGTTCAGTTTCTTTGTTATCCTTAGATAACAGCCCTGGGAAGTATTTTAAAATTTCTTGAATAACCTCATTCTCTGGTGAAGTGAGATGATTGAGACTCGAATCTTTCAAGGAAGGTTCTAGAACTGCCTCAACCTGGCCCAAGGAAGACTATAGAAAGAAATCAGGATTAACAGCACTAAATGCACAGTTTTCGAATGGTGTAGGAAAAGAGTTGGAAGAGTTAGATTAACAGCGTGGCTAGGGCAAATAACTTCATCCATGTGATAAATAGTTTGAAAACCAACAAGTTGAAGACTGAGACACTTATGCAACATATGGGAATCTGTATTAAGGAAACGTTTCCCCACACATTGGCAAGGAGAGGAGGAGTTTGAGGTAATCAGTCCCTCAGCCTGGGATCGATGTGTTCAGTCCATTACCCTTCCAAGAGTGATGGACTCAACCCTGGTGAGCAGGATCTTAGTTTGTCTGTTCCTGGTGACAGTATCTGATGGTAAGGTGTCCGGGTTAAGTTCTGTCATATTATAGGAACTATCATGTAAGAAGGAAAGTTTGAGATCATAACCTGTTGTTGTTAGTTAGGTACAACTTGTCTAGGTACAAAATCTGTAAAAAAAAATCACCTAACCTTGCAGAAGTGATTGGTGTTGACAGGTGGAAATCTGAGTCAAATTTCCACTTTACCAGTAACCTCGACCTCATCTAAAATTATCCAATTTACTAAATACTCCTCAAATTATTTGTGTATGACATAATAATAAAAAAAAATGTTAAAAAGTTGATTTAGAGCCACTAATGAAACAAATATAATTTTAAGTTATAATTAGAAAATATTAAAAAATTATAAACTAAATAATAGCAGAATATTATTAAAAGAAAATACACTGAATAAATAAATCATGCAGTATAAATAATGCAAAAATAATACACTTCATAAATCAATATATATAGTAGTATTTCAATTACCAATTACGCCAAGGTTTGTGAGGGTAATTTTACTTTCCTAACATCACCAATAATTTTTAATACATATACATTGCTACAAAATAAGAAAAATAAAATGAAAACCGCTTGACACCCTATGTTATGACGGGTTCCAGAAGGGAAAGTGAAAAGTATTGTAATAACGAGTTTGAGCAAAGAAATGGAGAAATGGGGCGACTATAATAATAAACAGATACGGTAATAGGAATGGAAATGAAATAATATATAATCATACAGTCTAATTTATCTCAGCAATGAGGACTATAAATAAAGAGTAATATATAAATAATGAATGAAAACTACCACCAAATGAACAAGTTATAAGACATACAGTAACTACAATAGGGAGAAAGGAGAACCCAGTCAAATTTGTTCAGTTATGATTCCCCCAAAAGACTTCCTTATTGTATAAATTTTCATAAAGAGAGAGAAAAAATAAAGATAAGTTGTTTGACTGTGCATGGAAGATAGTATACATGAGATGAAACAATTGATTTTTAATATTATGAATGAGAAAAGGTTGGATGTCCTAACTCTAAGCAAATTGAGACTAAAAACGTTAATTTGGATTTCAGTGGTGAGGAGTAACTGGGACAAGGTCAGGTGTAGCTGAGAGACTCAGAGCGAAGGAAGGAGCAGCAGTTATATCAAATGATCTGTTGTGGAAAGAGAAAAGGGAACATAATATTATATATTCAAGAATCAAGTGGATTAAAAGAATGGTGGGATGTAAGAATGAGCAAGAGTGAGCATTTATACACCTAGGGAAGTGAGAAGAATATGGGAGAGGGAAATTTGGGGAAGAATTAGACGAGACTTTATGGATTTTCGAACTAATTGGAAAAAAATGACTGTTTTTGAGGCCTAAATACTAAAGTGGGAGAAACTGTTGTAGAGGGAATAGCAGGTAATTTTAGAGTGCCAGGGCTAAATGAGGTATGTATAAATGAAATTTAATAACAGGTAGTACATATTTTAAGAAAATCGAATAAGAATATGAGATGTAATATAGAGCGTGATGATAGCAGCTTTTTTGAACTATGTATTAGAAGATAAAAGGTTGATGGGTTGACTTCTTCATGTGAATGTTGATATATGGGCACCAGATACACCAGATCATTATTTAGTGTAGCTATAGTGAGAGTAGGAGGTAGGTCAGGTACAAGGACAATTTCATTGGTGGGAGGAGATAGTTTGGGTAAGTAGCAACTATTGGAAGAAAGGTGAGCTAGAGTGAGTACAAGTAATGAGGAAGAGGTCGAGGTGGTGGAGGTATGGTGCAGATTTTGTGGAAAATTACATTTATCTGAATGTAACTCACAATGTACATACCAGTAAATGGCAACAAAGATAATTATTATTTATCAAAGTTACAGACAAGTAGGAATTTGGGACACCTAGGTCGCAAAAAAATGTCCCCCTTCGATACCTACAACTGTCATATCCACAAGTTGCTCTAGACCTATTAATTACAAATGAAATATGTATCACCAGGAATTCTGGTAAATATATAAATTTGTGGACTGTATGTTAAAATTAATAAATGATTATATATATACACATTTATATAACAGAAGGAGAATATATCTTAATACCACTTACCAATTTGACTGGAGATTACTGTGTATCATACTCAAAAAACTTATTCTAACTAAATTTATGATGATAATACTGGCCAGAATTACAACACAATCTAGATAGCTTATCTGAAGTTCCTGGAGCTGTCTTGTCCAGTCGCCTGATATCTAAAGTTATGCAGGAATGCACATCCAACAATTTCGGCTTCTATTTGAGAGGTTTTAAGTCCAATATAACCTCTAAAGCACGAAAATCCTCCCGTTTATTCCCTAACGTTTGTGTTGACGAGTTCAAACATGGCGAGTCTCTTCTGCGCAGGCGCAGAATTTCCCATATTTTATAACATAAATTTTATTAAATACAATGTATTACACTAATTTACATAAAAAATACACTGTATTTTTTCCGGAAAATACATTATTTTCCACAGATTTAATCATACAGTGTTATAGTGCGCAGCAGAAGTTTGTGGGTATAGAAGGGTGAGCACAGGCGAGAAGAGTAGTTGGTGGAATGACGGAGTAAAGACGTTGGTAATTGAGTAAAAGCTGCCATATGAGAAGGTTTTACTATGTAGGAATAATACACGGAGGGTAGAGTATATGTAAAGTAAAAGAGAGGTTAAATGAGTGGTGAAGAAATGCCACAGGAAAGCTAAGGAGAGAGGGAGGATGGGATTTTTATCAACAAATTTTGCTGAGAAGGCTAAGAATAAGAAAAAGTTTTGAAGTGAGATCAATAAGTTATGAAAGTCTAGAGAACAAATTGATTTAACAGTTAAAAAGAGGAGAGATCCATTAGACGAGATGATAAAGGTACTGGGAAGATGAAAGAAATATTTAGAAAAGTTGTTGACAAAGAGAGGAAGTCACTGATTTCTTGCCTTGTTCAGAGTGTATAAAATCTCGTAGGAGTTAGGAAGACCCAGATGTAAGTGTGGGTGTAAGTGTGTGAGGCAGTGGGTAGAATAAAAGAGGATAAAGCAGCTGGGATACATGAGAGTAAGAAAGAAATGATAAAAGAAGGTGGGGAAATAGTTTTAATAAAGTGCTTGGTGCATTTGTTTAGGTTATGCATGAAATGCAGACAGGTACCCAGAGTGAGAGAGAGCAAGCATACTTCCTCTGAATAAGGTAAAGGATAGTATAACAGGGTATTAGAATTATAGAGGAATAACTCGGTTGACCATACCAGGTAAAGTGTAAGGTAGATTGATCACTGAAAGAATTATGGGTAAGACCGAGAGTTGAACTGCAAAGGAACAAGGAGGTTTTATGATGGGAATGAGATGTGCAGAGCAAGCGTTCACACTGAATCATTTCAGCGAACACTACTGCGATAAACATAAGAACATAAGAAAAGAGGAACACTGCAACACTAGATAAATCTATCTCATTCCCAAACCAACTAACAAAAATATCTACCTAAGGAATAAGTTTTGATAACCCTTTTAAACTCATGTGCAAGACCCACTCAAATCCATCTGCTCTTACTCATGTATATATCTAACCTAAATATGAAGCTACCAATCAAAGCTTTAATGACCCTATTAAGCAGTCCGTTCCACTCATCGTTTATATCTCATCTAAATCTAAACTTGTCCAATTTGAATCCGTTATTTTGAGTTCTTTCATAGGGGGATAGCCTCGTGACATAATTTATGTGTCCTTCATTTATACCCATCTTCCACTTATACACTTCAATCGTTACTTTTATTGATTTATAAACGGCATATAGCGGGAGCAACTTGACAGATGTTGCAAAAATATGGAACAAGTGGAAAGTTTTTTAAATCAATAAAAGCTTTTATGAATATAGCGAGATTATGTACATAGACAGACATGTGTGATGTCATGGTTGTCTTACATGTTTATTGATGGTTATGTAAAAGACGTGAATAACAGGATGTTAGGAAGAGGTGTTGAACGAAAGGATAACGAATGTAATACAAAGTAGGATTTGTCACAGATGCTTTATGCTGATGACACATATTTTGAGAGATTCTAAATACATGTTGCAAAGGAAGATAAATGAATTTGAGAGGGTATGCATAAGATAGAAAATAAGGTGAACATAGGAAAGATTAAAACGATGAAAGTATCAAAATAAATAGAGGCAGCGAGAGATTGAATAACAGATTACAGGGAGGGAGTTTGGAAGAATCGGAAAGGGGGGTGGGGTGGCAATCTATGTCCGATAATGTTTAAAATGTTGCATGAAAATGGGCATAAAGTCTGAAACACATACTGGTATATATATACATATATATATATATATATATATATATATATATATATATATATATATATATATATATATATATATATATATATATATATATATATATATATATATATATATATATATATATATATATATATATATATATATACATATATATATATATATACAATAAGATCACAGTAAACAGGTGATTTCAGAATATGCAAAACAACCAATGCTCTATTTATTCATGTAAGAGATTTTAACCATCCAATTGATTTTCAAAAAGTTGAGAAAGTAGTATTAAGCAAGTCCATGGTCGACAGGAATATAATTGAATCTTGTTTCATAAAAAGCAGTTTTGACAATAATATGAATATTTCCTTTGGTTTATATAAATTAGATCCATTTATAATTAATAGAATTTGGGAAGAATTTAATAATACACTGGACAAATAATCATTAAAATTTCTTATTTCTTGGGTAGAATAGTTTGTGGGGTGAGTTGTGCCAAGGACCTTTCCAAGTTGGGTCGGCGCGCGTCAGGTGTTTAAACCGTTGTGGGATCTGATAGTGAGGTGCCGACCAGACCCCTTATATAGCTTCCTTGGATGCTTTACTTTCATAGTTCCTTGATAATGTGAGTAGTCACGAAAGCGCTTGGAATTTCTCTATTCTTTCAGAGTGGTTGTTTTGCATATATATATATATATATATATATATATATATATATATATATATATATATATATATATATATATATATATATATATATATATATATATATATATATATGTATATATATATATATATATATATATATATATATATATATATATATATATATATATATATATTTATATATATATGTACATATATATATATATATATATATATATGTATTTGTGGCAGTGAAGCAGCAGACCGATTCGGATACCATGGTCTTGTGTGCCGTAAATCCGAGGGAAAGATTGCAAGACATGAGGAGGTTAATAACATTATCAAGAGGAGCCTCACAACAGCTGGATGCCCAGCAGTAAGGGAGACACCCCAACTATGCAGATCTGATGGCAGCCAGAAACTTCCAGATGGTATCACCCTTCAAGCCTGGACAGATGGGAAGCAGGTGGTGTGGGACTATACATGTGCATCTACCTTGGCTGATACCTATCTCCAATACACCAGGGAGGAAGGAGGGGCAGCTGCCAACTTCAGGGAGTCCCAAAAGTCTAGAAAATATGGAGAACTTGCCCATCATTATATGTTTGTTCCCATAGGCTAAGAGACCCTTGGCTCATGGGGAAAGAGTGTATCTAAATTCCTTAAGGAGCTGGGAAAAAGAGTCATCAGGGTAACTAGGGATCCCAGGGCAGCTAGTTTTCTGTTCCAGCGGCTCAGTGTGGCTGTTCAAAGGGGTAATGCCTGCTGTATTTTGGGCACACGCCCCAGCTCTGAGGAGCTGGATGAGATTTTCGCCTTATAATCGGTGATACACACATAACATGTACCTTATATGCCACCTTTATATCAACAATGTATCTCTTAAATCTTCTGTACCATATTATGTAATAAAATATTCCTATTGGTAAAAAAAAAAATATATGAAAAGATGGGGAGGTAGGGGAAGTGGAATATTCAAACGGCTTCAGGAAGAAATCCAAATGTTCTTCCTTGAAGCCTTTTTATCCACTTCTCCGAGGCTATGGGTCCCACAATTTACACCAGAGGTGGACCCCATCCTATATATATTTTAAAAATAAAAAAAAATAATATGTATATATATATATATATATATATATATATATATATATATATATATATATATATATATATATATATATATATATATATATATATATATATATATATATATACATATATATATATATATATATATATATATATATATATATATATATATATATATATATATATATATATATATATACGTCGTTCCGAATATGTAAAACTGGTCAATTAGCAAGAACTCATTTAAAATTAAGTCCTTTCTAAAATTTTCTCTTATACGTTTAAAGATATATTTTTTCATTAATGTTAATGTAAATATTTTTAATTTTGCTCCAAAAGAATCTTAGAAAACTTACCTAACCTTATTATAACAAGAACAATTTATTTTAGCCTAACTCAACTAAATATATTTTAGATTTGTTTACAATAATTTAATACTAAACAAACACAGTGAAATATATTTTTTTCGTTAGGTTCAGAATGATTTTGGCGAAATTATTGCATACACAAATTTTCACTTGTCCTATATGGCAAGATGAACGTTGCTATTTAAGCCAAGATGGCAAGTTCTGCCTATTCGGCACGACATATATATATATATATATATATATATATATATATATATATATATATATATATATATATATATATATATATATATATATATATATATATATATATATATATATATATATATATTTTTTTTTTTTTTTTTTTTTTTTTTTTTTTCAACAAGTCGGCCGTTTCCCACCGAGGCAGGGTGACCCAAAAAAAAAAGAAAGAAAATCCCCAAAAAGAAAATAATTTCATCATCATTCAACACTTTCACCACACTCGCACATTATCACTGTTTTTGCAGAGGTGCTCAGAATACAACAGTTTAGAAGCATATACGTATAAAGATACACAACATATCCCTCCAAACTGCCAATATCCCAAACCACTCCTTTAAAGTGCAGGCATTGTACTTCCCATTTCCAGGATTCAAGTCCGACTATATGAAAATAACCGGTTTCCCTGAATCCCTTCACTAAATATTACCCTGCTCACACTCCAACAGATCGTCAGGTCCCAAGTACCATTCGTCTCCATTCACTCCTATCTAACACGCTCACGCACGCTTGCTGGAAGTCCAAGCCCCTTGCCCACAAAACCTCCTTTACCCCCTCTCTCCAACCCTTTCGAGGACGACCCCTACCCCTACCACTCTGAAAGAATAGAGAAATTCCAAGCGCTTTCGTGACTACTCACATTATCAAGGAACTATGAAAGTAAAGCATCCAAGGAAGCTATATAAGGGGTCTGGTCGGCACCTCACTATCAGATCCCACAACGGTTAAACACCTGACGCGCGCCGACCTGTGCAAAGGACCTATCCAAGTTGGGTCGGCGCGCGTCAGGTGTTTAACCGTTGTGGGATCTGATAGTGAGGTGCTGGCCAGACCCCTTATATAGCTTCCTTGGATGCTTTACTTTCATAGTTCCTTGATAATGTGAGTAGTCACGAAAGCGCTTGGAATTTCTCTATTCTTTCAGAGTGGTTGTTTTGCATATTCTGAAATCACCTGTTTACTGTGATCTTATTGCATATATATATATATATATATATATATATATATATATATATATATATATATATATATATATATATATATATATATATATATATACATATATATATATATATATATATATATATATATATATATATATATATATATATATTATATATATATACCTCCTGGAGATGGGAAGTACAGTGCCTGCACTCTGAAGGAGGGGTGTTAATGTTGCAGTTTAAAAACTGTAGTGTAAAGCACCCTTCTGGCAAGACAGTGATGGAGTGAATGATGGTGAAAGTTTTTCTTTTCGGGCCAGTGTGATAATAAAAATATATATATATATATATATATATATATATATATATATATATATATATATATATATATATATATATATATATATATATATATATATATATATATATATATATATACCAAGAACACAGGTCTGACAGAAGTTAAAAGCATCCTGATGGAGCCACTATGCTACCCTGGAAGGATGGTAAGCAGAATGCCTGGGAATACACCCGTGTCGCCACATTGGCTGACACCTACTTGCAATACTCTGAAACTGAAGGGGATGGAGCCGCCAGCTACAAGGAGACCCAGAAGACCAGTAAATATGTCTACTTGCTCCTATACTATAACATCATCCCAGTAGGGTCGGAGACCCATGGAGCATGGGGCAAGTGTGCCGTAAAGTTCCACAAAGAGCTGGGTGAAAAACTCATCACGGAAACCAAGGATCACAGAGCGGCCAGCTTCCTCTTTCAGAGACTCAGTGTTGCAATCCAGAGGGCAAATGCCTGCAACATTCTGGGTACAAGACCCACCGCCGGGGAGCTGGACTATGTATCCGAGATGTAGGCTCTGAGATGTTATCTATGTTGTTCTCCCCACTGTATTTTTTTGTAAATATATTTTATCTTTAAATAAAGTCTACATAGAATATGGAATATAGAGAGTGGAAGAAGACACTATTCAAACAGCTCAGGTGGGAACTTTGAGTCTTCCCTGAAATGTTTCATAAATATTTTGAAGATTCTTGATCTGATTCACTAATTATATTAGTTCCTTAATTATTGATATACACCATGATTTTAACATGTAGGAACACTGCAGAGCACTCTAGCTCTATCTAATAGGCATCTATTGTTTACTTGCATCAGTCTATCTAAATTATAGCCCTTGTAATTTATATGAACAAAAAAAAAGCTCTTGCTAATACATTATCTCCATGTCTACGAGTCACAAAGAACGCCAAACGAGGTATAAGTGAAGGTATTAGCTAAGATACTGGCACTATGAAACTTATTACATTCATTGCTTGCAAGCTGGGATGATTTGACACTGGGAAGGTTTAATTCTTAAAATACCTTAATGTCTAAAATAAACGTGCCTTCAATGCCGGCGATTTTTTTTAATTATTTTATGTTCCTCAATCATTTTCCCAAATTTTAGAACAGAAATACGACAAGAATGAGTAAAATTTAATTATCCCTTAGAGAGACATGAAGGTCTGAGGATGAGCTCTCGTGGCAAAGTGTTTGCCACCTGAAGGAAGCTGCTGTGTGTTTGAATAGTTTTCGATTTTTCCAGCTTTTCTAATTTACACACACACACACACACACACACACATACATACATATATATATATATATATATATATATATATATATATATATATATATATATATATATATATATATATATATATATATATATATATATATATATTATTTCATTTACACTAAAAAATGTAAGCCCCAGTAGCGAAAGCTATTGAGGCTGTGAGAAGAGACAGTAGAGTGAGAGACGTTGGCTGTCGATGGAAACATGGCCAAAAGTTTTGTTTTCGAATTCTTCCTGCTACGGCTGGTGTTTACTGGCTCTCACAATGCCCCCTACTCAACACGATCATTTTTTTACAAAACACAAACTTACGGTACGGACTTGTTTTCTCTGATGTAGTCCTAAAGAGTCCAATCCGCACCATTTTGGACCACCCGCAGTTTTGAAGAGATAGACTTATTTCTCCTCTCCCTATATGTTCACTTATTCAAGATCCTCTAATATTTTTGTGTCTGGCGGAGTGTTATCGTTTAGAAACCTGCTAAGAGGAGAGGACACTTTGAAGGACACCTAGAACTAGAAGAACTCACAGGTAATGGTCCACAATGGGTTAGGGACACCCACCGACTGTGACTCTGTACTTCACTAACAGTAGCGTAGAAACGAAAAGGAAGAGACTAGAAAATGTGCTCAAAATAAAAGCATATCTGTTTTGTTTATAACTTTCCCTGCCTTGAAGGACTTCTGACTTCTCTATTTACGGAAAAAGTGATGCATGAAAGAAGACTGCATTTGGTTTTAAGTCACACTAGACAGGCACTTATGACGCTGCAGTCTTTGACAGAAGGATTTTCACAATACTCCTGACAAATGAATTCACCACCTCTTGAGCTATCCCCCGCAAGGGGATACCTATAATGTTGTACGAGTTCATTTTTTCTTAATTTCTTTTATACAAAGTTTCTGTACAATCCTTGAAAACGCATTTTCTGATCGGCTTCATTCCTTCAATATTTGTACATCAAACCAAGAGAAAGGATTGACTAGATATTTCGCTGGACCGGTGCCCGACTGATATCGGTTTTCATGTGATTATTTGAAAATCACACTTGTAATCGACTTAAAGAGTAACAACCGAAATGTCGGGGAGAGGGTAGGAGGGAAGTGTCTAATTCTACTGAAACTTCAATCAGAGTCAGACGGCAGTGATATAATCGTTTTGTAAGCTTCTACCTCTCGCAGAGATTGAGTCTTCATTTTGAACAATGGCTTTATGAATGCTGGTAACCATGGGTTCCCGAACAAGATATATTCCACTTGTTGCTTCAACCCAGAATCACTTAGGACTATTTTGTTTTCATTGGTAATAATTCTGATCAGCCTAGTTGAATTACTCTTTATTTTTACCCACTTTAACACTAATTTTCTAAGTCTTTGTAACAATGTTGGATCTGCTTGCATAACGTCACAATTAAACTCACGTTATATAATATATATGAGGTTCTCGTGCATTTTATTTTAATTTAATTTTTCTTTCAGTTATGCAACAGCTATGGTGACGACATCATTAGCGTCAGTGGTGTTTCTTATGGCTTTTGTTATGTGTAGGGAAGTTAAGCAGATATCTCGACCTGATGGTAGGTACCACAACGTATTCCTAATGCAATTTTCTGAGTTCCATGGCTATTCCATAGAAAAGAATTATGATTTTTTTTCAATTTATCATTTCGACTTAGTGTATAGCAACTTGCCAGGCAAACATGACACTTCAAAATGGCAAATATTAGCCAATCTGAATTTTCATAATTATAAATGCATAAACACTATTACAAGCAAGGAGGATTCATTCATCTCTTGAAGTCAACAGTTCTTGACCCGATCTTAGTTTATTATACCTATCTTAATATACCGTATTACCGTGTTTCTCATTAATAAGCATCAGTCATTGTTACCAACCAAGCAATCTGCAATCATGCACCCAAGCAATCTGCAATCATGCATCCAAGCAATCTGCAATCATGCACCCAAGCAATCTTCAGTCATGCACCCAAGCAATCTGCAATCATGCACCCAAGCAATATTCAGTCATGCACCCAAGCAATCTGCAATCATACACCCAAGCAATCTGCAATCATGCACCCAAGCAATCTGCAAACATGCACCCAAGCAATCTGCAATCATACACCCAAGCAATCTGCAATCATGCACCCAAGCAATCTGCAATCATGCACCCAAGCAATCTGCAAACATGCACCCAAGCAATCTGCAATCATGCATCCAAGCAATCTGCAATCATACACCCAAGCAATCTGCAATCATGCACCCAAGCAATTGCAATCATACACCCAAGCAATATTCAGTCATGCACCCAAGCAATCTACAATCATGCATCCAAGCAATCTGCAATCATACACCCAAGCAATCTGCAATCATACACCCAAGCAATCTGCAATCATGCACCCAAGCAATCTGCAATCATACACCCAAGCAATCTACAATCATGCATCCAAGCAATCTGCAATCATACACCCAAGCAATCTGCAATCATGCACCCAAGCAATCTGCAATCATACACCCAAGCAATATTCAGTCATGCACCCAAGCAATCTGCAATCATACACCCAAGCAATCTGCAGTCATGCACCCAAGCAATCTGCAATCATGCACCCAAGCAATCTGCAATCATGCATCCAAGCAATCTGCAATCATACACCCAAGCAATATTCAGTCATGCACCCAAGCAATCTGCAATCATACACCCAAGCAATCTGCAATCATACACCCAAGCAATCTGCAATCATGCACCCAAGCAATCTGCAAACATGCACCCAAGCAATCTGCAATCATACACCCAAGCAATCTGCAATCATACAATCTGTAAAAAACAGTCAGATTAATATCACTGATTTTAATTTATGTTAAATTCTTCTTAGAAGAAGAAATAGGCAAAAATAACTTACGTTCACTATAGCAAGATAAAGTTGGGGCTCTAAGATAAGTTTGGCACTAAACAAAGTTTTTTAGTCTTTTTCAATGAGAAGTGAATCAATTAATTTTTTTTTTTTTTTTTATTCGCCAGTATTCTCCCGGCCCGGGTCTTTTCCAAGTAGTGGTGACCCGGCCTTGGCTCCCTATCTGGGGAGTGTCTCGAGACTTAAGTCTCCCATGGGAGGAGGTACAAGTACCTCCTCATCTTTGGGACCAAGTGTCCCCAGGCCTAGCCACATTCCCCGCCCTCACGGGGCTCGTAGGGAGAAGCTAGGCCTCTGGTCTGCCATCTACCCCGCCTCAAAGGGGCTCGTGGGGATGGCAGTCTTGTGAGATGCAGGTGGTAGCAAACCCAGGCCTTCAAACCCCTCTTATCAATTAATTCAGAAGAAAAAATTTGGCCTAATTAACCCGTTCATTGCATTAGGCTTTATATGATAATATATTATATTATGCCCAATTGGCGAGTTTGGGCTATTCGTCAATATCATTTACTTTAAGCAATATTAAATAAATTTAAACTGACCTATGCTATACATAGAAGAATTAAGCTAAAGAAAATTATGCTGATTTAATTTAGTTTAGGTGATGTTTCTAAGTTAAGTTTGGTCCAAAAATAAAACATTTTACAGTACATCATTATTAATGAAAAAAAATATCCATCAATTTGTAAAAAAAAAAATATGTGATCATGCACGTTTGCTCACCTATTTATGGCAGGGGGGAGGGGGGAGCAGTGTGAAAATTATTATAATTATTATTATTATTATTATTATTATTATTATTATCATTATTATTATAATTATTATTATTATTATTATTATTATTATTATTATTATTATTATTATTATTATTATTATTATTAGAGCAAATCACCTGCTGGAGGCTTATTATTAGACGATTATAACAACAAGTGTTCACACATTAAATTCAATATGGCGTCTCCCCCGGCGTGGCCTGGTGGCTAAAGCTCCCGCTTCACACACGGAGGGCCCGGGTTCGATTCCCGGCGGGTGGAAACATTTCGACACGTTTCCTTACACCTATTGTCCTGTTCACCTAGCAGCAAATAGGTACCTGGGTGTTAGTCGACTGGTGTGGGTCGCATCCTGGGGGACAAGATTAAGGACCCCAATGGAAATAAGTTAGACAGTCCTCGATGACGCACTGACTTTCTTGGGTTATCCTGGGTGGCTAACCCTCCGGGGTTAAAAATCCGAACGAAATCTTATCTTATCTTATCTTATCTTGTCCCTCCTGGCTCTTCCACATCCACCTTCACTTAAAATTTCTTGAAAGGGTCAAATCAGCATCATATTTTATTACACAATTATTATATTATTCAAATTTACACATGCTGAATTTAGGAAAATCCAAAATTTTCCACAAGCAGGATGCAACGAGGAAATTTTTAATAATAGGCCAATATCAATTAATTTTATTGTAAATTAAGAAGATGGTAAAACGCTTATGTTAGAAGTTTCATAAAGTTTTCCCAAAAACAAGAAGCAATAAAAAAAATTGATATGACAACACGTTGGTAAAAAATTGTTCCAGACTGTTAATGTTTAGGATGTAATAGTTGACTTTAGGCTAGAGAAGACATGTACTGAAGGAACTGACCGACATATCATTATATTGTGTCCCAAAAAATTCTTAATTTTAAATGCTTTTTTTTGGGGGGGGGGTGTAAAATAAATTAAAAATAAACGGTAAAGGCTATTACAAAATCTTTCTGTTGGATTGTAAAACCATGATTCCTGTAGAATGTTAACAAAAATCATAGTCTATTCTTAAATAATGAAAAAAAATTAATAACAGGATAATTTTCTTTTTAGAAAAGCAACAAAATGTTATTTATGGATACATAACTCACGAGACAGTAATCCTTTCTTCTTAATCTCTCTAAAGTAAAAAGCATCGATTTTCTACTCCTATTTGTATCCCTTTCTCACTGGTGACATGATTTTGGCTGAAATTAGGAGAAGCGATGAGCTATACTCAGTCACATCGGGATTACATATGTAACTTAGAGCACATAAGTCTCCAGCATCTAGTAGTTTGAGGAGATATCATGCTGTGTATTTTCTGAACTATAACGCAAAACTATTAATATTCGGAAAAAAAACAATACAAATATAACGACAATGACACGCATGGTTTCAGTGCGTCATTTTTAATGATTTCATGAAATATAATGATGAAGCAGCTATAGAACCATAAGAAAAATGGTACAAACAACTGGACTGTTAGATTTATGCACTATTTTTCTAAAAGATTTTTTTTTCTTCCTATTTTTTCGATTTTTTAACACAATTTTCCTCATTACACCTATTCCTTCTCTTCAGCTCCTGGACTGATTCTTAACTTGATGGATTTACTCCTTCCTAGTCCTTCAAGCCTTGTTCTAACTTTTGTTATAACTGTGTGGAAGCTGCCTCTACCACTGTTTCGTCCAATTCATTCTTCTTCCTGACCATAATGAACCTGAAAAAGTGCTACCTGACATTCATTCCTTTGACTCATATGTGTATAACTTTCAACTGTGCCATCTTGTACCGGTTTCGCGTCTCTCAAAAAGTCTATCCCGGTCAACTCTATCAGTTCTCATTATTATCTGTGTAGTTATGTATGTATCGCCCTGGTTCTCTTTTCTATTATCGTCAGATTCATTTCTTATAGTCTCGCCCCATACGTCATTTCCCTCAGCAGTGGAACTAGTCTCCTTGCGTACCTCGGCACTTCCGGTTCTGTAAACTTCAGGATGCGCATGACGTATGTTTTGTAAAGGCCATGAATGACTACTGAAATTCCTGAAGACTACTCTTAGATTTACCAATTAGACATTTGCTGTAGAGGTTATTTGGTTATTGATTGTTTCTAGGAATGTCTTTGGCACAATACACACATCACTAGGTCTTCCTCCTTCGGTGAGGTTTATGGTCTTTGTCCCGAGTCTACACACAGTTTCCCGTCTTGTTGTCCCTTCCCATAATAACTTGGTATTTGCTGGAGTTGTATTCAAGTAGCCACTTTGTGTGAATAATCTCTCAGTTTGCACTGTCAATTTGCAGCATTTACTTGTCTTCGTCGTTTTTATCTTTAATAATTTTACATCATCTGCAAACAGGGATACATATGGCTATCTCTTCTGGTATATCGTTCACATATTCTAGAAACTAGTACTGATCCAAATACTGATTCTTGTGGAACCCCGCTTCTTACACTTTTCCATTCTGATACCTCTACTCGGACAATTACTGTCTCCTTCCCATTTGGAACTTTTTGATCAACTATAACTCTTTTTCAGTTATTCATGCCCATTCTGTACGGTGTCCCATTTTTTGTGAAGTCTTGTATCAACTGCCTTCATGCAAGCCTAACAAGCAAAACCATCTCATCTGCTTCCGAACTCCACTGCCCTTCAACCTCCTGGAATTCATATACAGCATAAAATCAGTGATCACCTCCTCCTCATTCCCATTACTTATCGCTCCAGATTTTTTTATTTTCACCATTTCCCTTGCTGAGTCTCTTATCATCTCCTTGGCTTCCCCATTTTTAGCGATCATTTCTTTACAGATTCGAAGGCTTCTCCTTTCTTCATTGTTTCTCTCCCTGCTAAACTCAATGTTACTTCTTCCATAGTCACCCTCAGATTTTTCACGTGTGTGTACTCACCTAGTTGAGATTGCAGGGGTCGAGTCCTAGCTCCTGTGTGTGTGTGTGTGTGTGTATGTGTGTGTGTGTGTGTGTGTGTGTGTGTGTGTGTGTGTGTGTGTGTGTGTGTGTGTGTGTGTGTGTGTGTGTGTGTGTGTGTGTACTCACCTAATTGTGGTTACAAGGATCAATTCACAGCTCAAAGCCCCGCCTCTTATCTGTTCGCGTCTAGGTCCACTATCTAACTGCCCCAGGAGCCCTATCATACCTCTTCTTAAAGCTATGTGTGGATCCTGCCTCCACTGCATCATTCTCCAGATAGTTCCATTTTCTAACAACTCTATACCTGAAGAAGTACTTTCTAACATCCCTGTGACTCATCAGAGTTTTCAGCTTCCAGTTCTGACGACTTGTTGTGTCACATTTCTGAAACATTCTGTCCCTTTTTACCTTGTCAATTCCTCTCAATATTTTATATGTCATTATTATGTTTTCCCTATCACTCCTGTCCCCCGGTATTGTCAAGTTGACTTCCCTTAACCTCTCATCGTAGGACAAACCCTTCGGCTCCAGGACTACTCTTGTTGCAAAACTTTGCATTTTCTCTAATTTCTTGACGTGCTTGACAAGGTGAGTTCCATCCTGGTGCGGAATACTCCAATATGGGCCTGAACTATACAGTGTACGTCAGTGTGTAAATTTGTGTGTGTGTGTGAAAGACTCCTTTGTACTCAACTAATTGTGGTTGCAGGGGTCGAGTAATAGCTCCTGGCCCCTTTTGTAGGTGTGCGTGTGTGTGTGTGTGTGTACTCACCTAGTTGTATTCACTTAGTTGAGGTTGCAGGGGTCGATTCCTAGCTCCTGGCCCCCACCTCTTCA
The DNA here is from genome assembly GCF_038502225.1 of Cherax quadricarinatus. NCBI lineage: Eukaryota > Metazoa > Arthropoda > Malacostraca > Decapoda > Parastacidae > Cherax > Cherax quadricarinatus. The sequence goes on from NC_091302.1 coordinate 22,636,431, forward strand.
CTGGTCGCTACTAGGTCACTCTCCCTGAACCGTGAGCTTTATCATACCTCTGCTTAAAGCTATATATGAATCCTGCCTCCACTACATCGCTTCCCAAACTATTCCACTTCCTGACTATTCTGTGGCTAAAGAAATACTTCCTAACATCCCTTTGATTCATCTGTGTCTTCAACTTCCAACTGTATTCCCTTGTTGATGTGTCCCATCTCTGGAACATCCTGTCTTTTTCCATCTTGTCAATTCCTCTCAGTATTTTGTATGTCGTTATCATGTCCCCCCTATCTCTCCTGTCCTCCAGTGTCGTCAGGCCGATTTCCCTTAACCTCTCCTCGTAGGACATACCCCTTAGCTCTGGGACTAGTCTTGTTGCAAACCTTTGCACGTTCTCTAGTTTCTTTACGTGCTTGGCTAGGTGTGAGTTCCAAACTGGTGCCACATACTCCAATATGGGCCTAACGTACACGGTGTACAGGGTCTTGAACGATTCCTTATTAAGATGTAGGAATGCTGTTCTGAGGTTTGCTAGGCGCCCATATGCTGCAGCCGTTATTTGGTTGACGTGTACCTCAGGAGATGTGCCTGGTGTTATACTCACCCCAAGATCTTTTTCCTTGAGCGAGGTCTGTAGTCTCTGGCCCCCTAGACTGTACTCCGTCTGCGGTCTTCTTTGCCCATCACCAATCTTCATGACTTTGCACTTGGTGGGGTTGAACTCCAGGAGCCAATTGCTGGACCAGGTCTGCAGCCTGTCCAGATCCCTTTGTAGTTCTGCCTGGTCCTCGACCGAATGAATTCTTCTCATCAGCTTCACGTCATCTGCAAACAAGGACACTTCGGAGTCTATTCCTTCCGTCATGTCGTTCACAAATACCAGAAACAGCACTGGTCCTAGGACTGACCCCTGTGGATTCCCGCTGGTCACAGGTGCCCACTCTGACACCTCGCCACGTACCATGACTCGCTGCTGTCCTGTGTGTGTGTGTGTGTGTGTGTGTGTGTGTGTGTGTGTGTGTGTGTGTGTGTGTGTGTGTGTGTGTTTGTGTGTGTGTGTGTGTGTGTGTGTGTGTGTGTGTGTTTGTGTGTGTATACATATGTGTGCAGATTCACACAGGAAACTACTAGGTTTCTATGACGTTATTCAGTACTCATGTCAACTAACTGGATGAAAGAAATCACACCCAAACAACCACATTAACTAAGTTATCGCTGCAAATAATCTTAACACTTGCAACTCTCTTAACCAGACAAAAAGCGCTGGGATGCGATTATTTTCCCCCCTCTAATCACCTTCTCTTCCATGCATTTTCTTTCCTTAGTCTCCTTAACACTAGACATATAGTTATCATAATCTTTTATACCACAGTCTTTGAACCTCAAGATAACAGAAAAATAAGAACTGAAATATTTGAGTAACTTCATTCGATCGTCCTTTTCCGTCAGATGAACACAACCTCACAACATCAGTGGTGCAGATGATGCAGTATGGGCTGACAACAGAGGTAACGAAGGCTGGGCTGACAACAGAGGTAACGAAGGCTGGGCTGACAACAGAGGTAACGAAGGCTGGGCTGACAACAGAGGTAACGAAGGCTGGGCTGACAACAGAGGTAACGAAGGCTGGGCTGACAACAGAGGTAATGAAGGCTGGGCTGACAACAGAGGTAATGAAGGCTGGGCTGACAACAGAGGTAATGAAGGCTGGGCTGACAACAGAGGTAATGAAGGCTGGGCTGACAACAGAGGTAACGAAGGCTGGGCTGACAACAGAGGTAACGAAGGCTGGGCTGACAACAGAGGTAATGAAGGCTGGGCTGACAACAGAGGTAATGAAGGCTGGGCTGATAACGCAGGTAGTGGAGGCTGTGTTGAACTCAGCATCAAGCAGCAGCTACTCGGTAATTTTCATCACGGATGGCACTACCTCATCTTATACTATTTTTACTGCAAGTATCTCAGCATTTTAATGATATAATTTTAGCGTTTCAGAATTTTAAAATGACCATAATTTATATTTGGTAAATGAGACCATATTACAAAAAAATTTCAAATTTTCCCCACCAAAAAAAAAATAAAAATCTAAATAAATACATGCCTACTTTCCTTAAAAGTCTCCTACGATTCTCCGAAATCTGCTCGCAAGATATTTGTTTCTCTAATAAGAATTTGCTAACTAAAATTATCTGTGTCGTGACGTTGTTACAATATATCCCATATGAATGGGTTTAAAGTAGGGATGTTCCAGAGTATCTATATCGGCGGATATTGGCCATTTTCGTTGTATAGGTATCGGTAAAAAAGCAGCCGATAATTTTTTAAATATTAATATTACATGAGGGCTTAAAAATATCAACATTAACACTGCCTCACGATTGTGAAATTTACTCTTATACACACACACACACACACACACACACACACACACACACACACACACACACACACACACACACACACACACACACACACACACACACACACACACACACACACACACACACACACACACACACACACACACACCGCGACAGAACACAAGAAGAAAGGACTACACTGAAAGAGAGGGTACAGAGACGCAAGGAGGAACGAGAAGCAATGAAAATGAGCAGGACCCAGACACAGGAGGAAGGGCAAACACACCCCACAGAATCTCCCACCAAAAGACTCCACCCGCGACATTCCCAACGCAACTGAGCAACCTATACTACAACCCACTCACTGTTCCCTCTGCCACCAACCCCCATATCACAAACCTCACCCCAACAGCTGTCCCTTATGGGCATTCTGACCCCACCCCCATCAACACAAACCCCACCTACACCACAGCCCCATATAGGCCCCCACCAAGGCTCTCGCTCCCCCAACCCCAATATTCTTGCATGACCACAATGATAGAAAAGAAACTAAAGGTTTGGTACACAAACGCGGATGGAATAATGAATAAACATGAGGAGTGGAATGAAAGAATCAGTGAAAAATCCCCAGACATCATAGCAGTCACAGAAACAAAACTCGCTGAGACAATAACAGACACAATCTTCCCAACAGGATATCAGATCCTGAGGAAAGATAGAAGGAGTAGAGGGGGAGGAGGGGTTGCACTGCTCATAAAACACCGATGGGGATTTGAGGAAATGGAAGGCATGGACATGATTGGAGAAAGAGACTACATTGTAGGTACAATTCAGTCCGGAGAACATAAAGTAGTCATTGGAGTGATGTATAACCCACCACAGAACTGCAGGAGGCCAAGAGAGGAGTACGAAGAAAACAACAGGGTGATGGTGGACACACTGGCTGAGGTGGCAAGAAGAGCTCACTCGAGCAGAGCAAAGTTACTGGTAATGGGCGATTTCAACCACAGGGAGATCGACTGGGAAAACCTGGAGCCACGTGGGGGTCCCGAAACATGGAGAGCCAAGATGATGGATGTGGTACTTGGAAACCTCATGCATCAACATGTCAGGGACACAACCAGAGAGAGAGGGGAGGATGAGCCAGCAAGACTGGATCTTGTGTTCACCCTGAGCAGTTCAGACATTGAGGACATCACTTATGAGAGGCCCCTTGGAGCTAGCGATCATGTGGTTCTGAGTTTTGACTATATAGTAGAGTTACAAGTGGAGAAGGTAACAGGAACTGAAGGGGACAGGCCAAACTATAAAAGGGGGGACTACACAGGTATGAGAAACTTCCTGCAGGAGGTTCAGTGGGACAGAGAAATGGTAGGAAAATCAGTAAACGAGATGATAGAATATGTGGCAACAAAGTGCAAGGAGGCAGAGGAAAGTTTTGTTCCCAAGGGAAACGGAAATAATAGGAAGACCAAAACGAGTCCTTGGTTTACCCGAAGGTGTAGGGAGGCAAAAACTAAGTGCAACAGAGAATGGAAAAGGTACAGGAGGCATAGGACCCAGGAAAACAAGGAGATTAGTAGAAGAGCCAGAAACGAGTATGCACAGATAAGGAGGGAGGCCCAGCGACAGTATGAAAACGACATAGCATCGAAAGTCAAATCTGACCCGAAACTGCTGTATAGCCACATTAGGAGGAAGACAACAGTCAAGGACCAGGTGATAAGGCTGAGGAAAGAAGGTGGAGAACTCACAAGAAACGATCAAGAGGTATGTGAGGAGCTAAACAAGAGATTTAAGGAAGTATTTACAGTAGAGACAGGAAGGACTCTGGGGGGACAGACCAGACGGGGACACCAGCAAGGAATACACCAACAAGTGTTGGACGACATACATACAGATGAGGAGGAGGTGAAGAAACTGCTAAGGGACATCGATACCTCAAAGGCAATGGGACCAGACAACAACTCCCCGTGGGTCCTTAGAGAGGGAGCAGATATGTTGTGCGTGCCACTTACCACAATCTTCAACACATCCCTGGAAACTGGGCAACTACCTGAGGTATGGAAGACGGCAAATGTAGTTCCCATTTTTAAAAAAGGAGACAGAAAAGAGGCACTAAACTATAGACCTGTGTCATTGACGTGTATAGTATGCAAAATTATGGAGAAGATTATCAGGAGGAGAGTGGTGGAGCACCTGGAACGGAACAGGAGTATAAATGCCAACCAGCACGGATTCACGGAAGGCAAATCCTGTGTCACAAACCTTCTGGAGTTTTATGATAAAATAACAGAAGTAAGACAAGAGAGAGAGGGGTGGGTTGATTGCATCTTCTTGGACTGCAAGAAGGCCTTTGACACAGTTCCTCACAAGAGATTAGTGCAGAAGCTAGAGCATCAGGCGCATATAACAGGAAGGGCACTGCAATGGATCAGAGAATACCTGACAGGGAGGCAACAACGAGTCATGGTACGTAATGATGTATCACAGTGGGCACCTGTGACGAGCGGGGTCCCACAGGGGTCGGTCCTAGGACCAGTGCTATTTTTGGTATATGTGAACAACATGACGGAAGGGTTAGACTCAGAAGTGTCCCTGTTTGCAGATGATGTGAAGTTAATGAGGAGAATTAAATCTGATGAGGACCAGGCAGGACTTCAAAGAGACCTGGACAGACTGGACACCTGGTCCAGCAAATGGCTTCTCGAATTTAATCCTGCCAAATGCAAAGTCATGAAGATGGGGGAGGGGCACAGAAGACCACAGACAGAGTATAGGCTAGGTGGCCAAAGACTGCAAACCTCACTCAAGGAGAAAGATCTTGGGGTGAGTATAACACCGAGCATGTCTCCGGAAGCACACATCAATCAGATAACTGCTGCAGCATATGGGCGCCTGGCAAACCTGAGAACAGCATTCCGATACCTTAGTAAGGAATCATTCAAGACACTGTACACCGTGTATGTCAGGCCCATACTGGAGTATGCAGCACCTGTTTGGAACCCGCACTTGATAAAGCACGTCAAGAAACTAGAGAAAGTACAAAGGTTTGCGACAAGGTTAGTTCCGGAGCTAAGGGGAATGTCCTATGAGGAAAGATTAAGGGAAATCGGCCTGACCACACTGGAGGACAGGAGGGTCAGGGGAGACATGATAACGACGTATAAAATACTGCGTGGAATAGACAAGGTGGACAAAGACAGGATGTTCCAGGGAGGGGACACAGAAACACGAGGCCACAATTGGAAGTTGAAGACACAAATGAGTCAGAGAGATAGTAGGAAGTATTTCTTCAGTCATAGAGTTGTAAGGCAGTGGAATAGCCTAGAAAATGACGTAGTGGAGGCAGGAACCATACACAGTTTTAAGACGAGGTTTGATAAAGCTCATGGAGCGGGGAGAGAGAGGGCCTAGTAGCAACCGGTGAAGAGGCGGGGCCAGGAGCTAGGACTCGACCCCTGCAACCACAAATAGGTGAGTACAAATAGGTGAGTACATGCACACACACAAAGGTTTGCAACAAGGCTAGTCCCAGAGCTCAAGGGAATGTCGTACGAGGAAAGGTTAAGGGAAATCGGACTGACGACACTGGAGGACAGAAGGGTCAGGGGAGACATGATAACGACATGCAAGATACTGCGAGGAATAGACAAGGTGGACAGAGATAGGATGTTCCAGAGAGGGGACACAGGGACAAGGGGTCACAACTGGAAGCTGAAGACTCAGACGAGTCACAGGGACGTTAGGAAGTATTTCTTCAGTCATAGAGTTGTCAGCAAGTGGAATAGCCTAGCAAGTGAAGTAGTGGAGACAGGAACCATACATAGTTTTAAGAAGAGGTATGACAAAGCTCAGGAAGCAGAGAGAGAGAGGACCCAGTAGCGATCAGTGAAGAGGCGGGGCCAGGAGCTGAGTCTCGACCCCTGCAACCACAATTAGGTGAGTACAATTAGGTGAGTACACACACACACACACACACACACACACACACACACACACACACACACACACACACACACACACATACACACACACACACACACACACACACACACACACACACACACAAACACACACACACACACACACACACAAAGACAATACGAGAATTACATAGCAGCGAAAGCCAAATCTGACCCAAAGTTGCTGTACAACCATATCAGGAGGAAAATAACAGTCAAGGACCAGGTAATCAGACTGAGGAAGGAAGGATGGGAGATCACAAAAAAATGACCGCGAAGTATTTGAGGAGCTCAACATGAGATTCAAAGAAATGTACCTCACAGAGGCGGGGTACACTATGAAGTGATGGACACAATACACACAACCAAGGAAGAAATGAAGAGGTTGCTACGCGGGCTAGACATTTCAAAGGCGTTGGGGCCGGATGACATCTCTCCATGGATCCTCAGAGAGGGAGCAGAGGCGTTTTGTGTACCACTGACAACTATCTTCAACACATCTATCGAAACAAAGTGACTCCCGGAAGTATGGACGACAGCAAATGTAGTCCCAATTTTTAAAGAAACGAGACAGACACGAAACATTAAACTACAGACCAGTGTCATTGACGTGTATAGTATGCAAGGTCATAGAAAAAAATATTAAGAGAAGAGTGGTGGAGCACCTAGAAAGGAATGAGATTATCAACGATGGCCAGCACGGTTTCAGGGATGGGAAATCCTGCGTCAAAAACCTTCTGGAGCTCTACGACAGGGTAACGGCAGTAAGACAAGAGAGAGGGGTGGAGAGACTGCACTTTCTTGGACTGTAAGAAGGCGTTTAACACAGTTCCACAAAGAGATCAATGCAAAAGCTGGAGGACCAGGCAGGGAAGGCATTACAATGGATCAAGGAATACCAGTCAGGAAGGCAACAGTGAGTCATGACCGGTGCTGTTTCTGATATTTGTTAACGACATGACGGAAGGAATAGACTCTGAAGTGTCCCTGTTCGCAGATGATGTGAAGTTGATGAGAAGAATTCAATCGGACGAAGACCAGGCAGAACTACAGAGGAATCTAGATAGGCTGCAAGCCTGGTCCAGCAATTGGCTCCTGGAGTTCAACCCCACCTAGTGCAAAGTCATGAGGATTGGAGAAGGGGAAGGAAGACCACAGACGGAGTACAATTTAGGGGCCACAGCCTACAAACCTCACTCAAGAAAAGAATCTTGAGATGAGTATAACACCGGGCACATCTCTTGAGGTACACATCAACCAAATAACTGCTGCAGCATACAAACGCCTGGCAAACCTAAGAACAGCATTCGGACAACTAAATAAAGAGTCATTCGGGACCCTGTACATTGTGTACGTAAGGCCCATATTGGAGTATGTAGTGGCAGTTTGGAACCCTCACCTAGCCAAGCATGTCAGGAAACTAGAGAAAGTGCAAAAGTTTGCAACAAGACTAGTCCCGGAGAAAAGGGGTATGTCCTACGAGGAGAGATCAAGGGAAATCGACTTGACGACACTGGAAGACAGGAGAAAGAGGAGGGATATGATAACGACATATAAAATACTGAGAGGAATCGACAAGGTGGACCGAGATAGGGTGTTAAAGAGATGGGACACAGCAACAAGGGGTCACAGTTGGAAGTTGAAGACTCAGATGAACCACAGAGTTGTTAGGAAGCACTTCTTCAGTCACAGAGTTATCAGGAAGTGGAATAGTCTGGGTAGTGATGTAGTGGAGGCAGGATCTATAGCGGCCAGTGAAGAGGCGGGTCAAGGAGCAATGAAACAACTAGGTGAGTACAACTAGGTGAGCGCACACACACACACACACACACACACACACACACACACACACACACACACACACACACACACACACACACATACACACACACACACACACACACACACACGCACACACACACACACACACACACACACACACACACACTGTACGCAGAGGCCCTATCAGACCACCGTGAAGCCCGGGAAAAGACGAGGAGCGCACCAAGAACAAACGAGGGGACTGAAGAAAATGAAAGAGGTACGTTATATGCAGAGGCCATAACAGACCACAGAAGTGCCCAGGAAAAGCTGAGTAGGGAAAAGGATGGACCACTGAGCACAGGGACATCAGATAGAAAAGAGGCAACTAAATCGACTCAGGGAATGCAAAGGAATATGCAGTGGGAGGATGAAAAGGAGAGGCCAGTTTTTGTTTATGAAGTTGAAGGGGAAACTTTTGAAGCAAGAAGACAATGGGAGAGAAAAGCAAGTGAAGGTATCATGAAAACAGTGGGAGAGGACAACATGACACAGGTGACAAATTTTCTGAAAATAGGGGGGTTTACAAGTGGAAGAAATGGACCGTCAAAGTGATTTTCAAGGTAGAATCGGCTCGAAACAGGATCCTGCTAGAGAAGGCACGGTTAAGAGACATACCGACGTACCTCGACTGCAATAGAACACAAGAAAAGCAGAAACTAAAAGAGAGGTTACAAGGATGCAAGGAGAAAATAGAGACTAAGAGATGAGCAGGCAAACCCAGACTCAGGGGAAAGAGCAAATACAACTTTCCTCATAACCACCTACAGAAGGACCTCAACCACTACAACCCCAATGCAACTAAACTATCTAGCCCAAAACACACACCATATCTACTTCCCCCACCTCCCTCATCACAAACACTACTGCACAGAAACCCCCCATATTTCCCTGCCAGGTCTTCCACTCCTCCAACCCAAACGTACTCCTCAGACCACAGTTTTAAAAAAGAAGTTGAAGATTTGGTACACGAATGTAGATGGAATAACAAATAAATGTGAGAGTTGGCACGAAAAAATCAAAGAGAAGTCCCCAGACATCATAGCACTCATAGAAACAAAACTAATCGGGATGACAGAGGATGCAATCTTCCCACCCAGATATCTGATCCAAAGGGAAGACAGAGAAAGCAGAGGGGGAGGAGTTGCATTGCTCATAAAAAACGATTGGAATTTGAGGAAATGTAAGGAATGAACGAAATGGGCGAAAGGGACTACAAAGTAGGTGCAATTCAGTCTAAGGGACATAAGGTAGTCATTATTGATGCACAAACTACCACAGAACTGCAGGAGGCCAAGAAAAAAATATGAAAGGAACAAAGCAATGGTGGACACACTAACTGAGGTGGCCAGAAGAGTTGACATGGGTAGAGCAAAGTAGCTAGTTATGGGTGATTTCAATCACATGGTGGTATTGAAACATGAAGAGCCAAGATGATGGATGTGGTACTGGAAAACCTCATGCATCAACATGTTAGGGACATTACCTGACAGAGAGGTGAGGATGAACCAGCAAGACTGGACCTCGTATTCACCCTGAGTAGCTCGGACATCAAGGACATCACATATGAAATGCCCTTCAAAGCAAGTGATCACGTGGTTCTGAGCTTTGAATACATAGTAAGTTACTTGTGGAAAGAGCACTCCAGGAAGATTTGAATAGACTGATGCAGTGGTCCGAGAAGTGGCAGATGCAGTTTAATATAGACAAATGCAAAGTTCTAAACATTGGACAAGAAAATAACCATGTGACATATAAACTGTGATGAATGGTTTGAAAAACCGACAAGTTGAAGATTGAGACACTTATGCAGCATATGGGAATCTTTATTCAGGAAACGTTTCGCCACACAGTGGCTTCATCAGTCCAATACAAAGAGGAAGGCGTAAGGAAAGGAGGAGTATGAGGTAATTAGTCCCTCAGCCTGGAGTCGATGTGTTCAGCCCATCAATCTTGTAGAATGTACAGCATAGGGCCGTAGACGTGGCTTATATACTGTAGTGAGGTGACTTGAAGCAGACGGAGGCGGGATCATAGTGGTATCATCCACTAGTCGAAGTAGGTCTTTGTCCAAAGGTTGAACAAGCGTTGAAGAATTCTTTGTAAGAAGATCCCATGATGCTGCAGTGTCTGACAGTTGTGATGAATGGTTTGAAAAACCGACAAGTTGAAGATTGAGACACTAGTGGATGATACCACTATGATCCCGCCTCCGTCTGCTTCAAGTCACCTCACTACAGTATATAAGCCACGTCTACGGCCCTATGCTGTACATTCTACAAGATTGATGGACTGAACACATCGACTCCAGGCTGAGGGACTAATTACCTCATACTCCTCCTTTCCTTACGCCTTCCTCTTTGTATTGGACTGATGAAGCCACTGTGTGGCGAAACGTTTCCTGAATAAAGATTCCCATATGCTGCATAAGTGTCTCAATCTTCGACATATAAACTAAATAATGCAGATCTTAATATTATTGATTGCAAAAAAGATTTAGGAGTTCTGGTTAGCAGTAATCTAAAACCAAGACAACAGTGTATAAGTATTCATATTAAACCGAACAGAAACCTTGGCTTCATATCAAGGAACATAAAAAATAGGAGTCCACAGGTTGTTCTTCAACTCTATATATCGTAGATGAATGGTTCAGAGAACCGACATGTTGATAAATTAGACACATGTGCAACTCTTAGGTATCTTTATTGAGGAAACGTTTCGCCACACAGTGGCTTCATCAGTCCATACATAGGAGAATCTTGAAGAACAGGAGGAGAATGAGGTAATCAGTCCCTCCTGTTCTTCAAGTTTCTCCTATGTATGGACTGATGAAGCCACTGTGTGGAGAAACGTTTCCTCAATAAAGATACCTAAGAGTTGCACATGTGTCTAATTTATCAACATGTCGGTTCTCTGAACCATTCATCTACAAACCTGCCAGACACTGCAACTTCTAGGGATCTTAATACTTAGGAATTCTTCGCTTGCCTAATTCTTGGGCACAACCTACTTCCACATTGAACAAATGTGACACTACCTATGACTGCTACACCTCTCCAGCCATACGGTTTATAAGCTGCTTCTCCGCTCATCTGCCGTATTCTACTCAAGATTGATGGACTGAACACATCGACCCAAGGTTGAGGGACTGATTACATCATTCTCCTCCTGTTCTTCAAGTTTCTCCTATGTATGGACTGATGAAGCCACTGTGTGGCGAAACGTTTCCTCAATAAAGATACCTAAGAGTTGCACATGTATCTAATTTATCAACTCTATATATCGTCGGTTAAGCCTTATTTAGATTGCACTGCACAGTTCTGGTCACCTTATTACAGAATGGATACAAATGCACAGAAAAAAGTACAATGGAGGATGACAAAGTTGATCCCATGTATCAGAAATCTTCCTCATGAGGATAGACTGAGGGCCCTGAATCTGCACTCTCTAGAAAAACATACAATTAGAGGGGATATGATTGAGGTGTAGAAATGGAAAACAGGAATAAATAAATGGAAATATTCAGATTCAGGAAGGATATATGAAAGCACTGATCTGGTAATAAAGTTGTGGATGAGTGGAACAAACTTCCGAGTACCGTCATAGAAGCTAAGACGTTGTGTAGTTTTAAATATATGTTGGATAAATACACGAATGGGTGTGGGTGGGTGGTTGTGAGTTGGACTAGACTAGCTTGTGCTAATAGGTCTGATGCTGTGCTCCTTCCTTAAGTAGATGTGACCTGACCTGGCCTGACTAGGTGAGTCATTGATCTAAGTTGGGAGGTAACTTGGACCTGCCTCACATGGGCCAGTAGGCCTGCTGCAGTGTTTCTTATTTCTCATGTTGTTAAGTAACAGGAATAGAATGGGAGAAGACAAACTACAAAAGGGGGAATTACACAGGCATGAGGAACTTCCTGCAGGAGGTTCAGTAGGAAAAATAATTGATTGGAAAATCAGTAAACGAAATGATGGACTACCTGACAACAAAATGCAAGGAAGTAGAGAGGTTTGCTCCCAAGGGCAACAGAAATAATGGAGAGACCAGAACGAGCCCTTGCTTTACCCAGAGGTGTAGGGAGGCAGAAACTAAGTGCACTAGAGAATGGAAAAAGTACAGAAGACAAAGGACCCAAGAAAATAAAGAGAATAGCAAGAAACGAATATGCACAGGTAAGAGAGACCCAGCTACAATATGAAAATGATGTAGCATCTGAAAGTCAAGTCTGACCCGAATCTGTTGTATAACCACATCAGGAGGAAGACTAGGTAATCAGGATGAGGAAGGAAGGTGGGGAACTCACACGAAACAACCAAGAAGTATGTGAGAAGATCAGTATGAGATTCAAGGGAGTATTTACAGTAGCGACAGAAAGGACTCCGGGAAGTCAGAACATGGGGGTACATCAACAAGGAATGTACTAACTATGGCCAAATGAGATGCATACAACCGAGGAGGAGGTGAAGAAGCTGCTAAATAAACTTGATATCTCAAAGGCCGAGGGACCGGACAACATCTCTCAGTGGGTCCTTAGAGAGGGACCAGAGATGCTGTGTGTGCCACTAACAACAATTTTCAATACATCCATTGAAACAGGGCAAATACCTGAGGTATGGAAAATGGCAAATGTAGTTCCCATTTTTAAGAAAGGGGACAGACATGATGCACTAAACTACAGACAAGTGTCACTGACGTGACACTTGTCACGTCAGTCCTAGGACTGGTGCTGTTTCAGGCATATGCGAATGACATGACGGAAGGTATAGACTCAGAAATGTCCCTGTTTGCAGATGATGTGAAGCTAATTCATACATAGCATTAGAAATCTTACTTATGAAGAAAGATTGAAGACTCTTAAGTTACATTCACTTGTTAGACGAAGAATGAGGGGAGACCTGATCGAAGTGTATAAGTGGAAGATAGGTATTAATAAAGGGGATATTAATAAGGTCTTGAGGATATCTCTCCAAGAGAGAACCCGCAGTAATGGATTTAAATTAGATAAGTTTAGATTTAGAAAGGACACAGGAAAGTATTGGTTTGGAAATAGGGTAGTTGATGAGTGGAACAGTCTACCTAGTTGGGTTATTGAGGCTAGGACTTTGGGTAGTTTCAAATTTAGGTTGGATAAGTGCATAAGTGGGAGGGGTTGGATTTGAGTGGGACTTCCAAATCAGAGCTTATTTCTTGGGTAGCATTGAAAATTGGGTTGGTCAAATGTTTTGTTAGTGGGATGAATTGTAAAGGACCTGCCTAGTATGGGCCAAAAGGCCTGCTGCAGTGTTCCTCCTTTCTTAAGAACATAAGAAAGGAGGAACACTGCAGCAGGGCTGTTGGCCCATACTAGGCAGGTCCTTTACAATTCATCCCACTAACAAACATTTGACCAACCCAATTTTCAATGCCACCCAAGAAACAAGCTCCGATGTGCAAGTCCCTCTCAAATCCAACCCCTCCCACTCATGTACTTATCCAACCTAAATTTGAAACTACCCAAAGTCCTAGCCTCAATAACCCAACTAGGTAGACTGTTCCACTCATCAACTACCCTATTTCCAAACCAATACTTTCCTATGTCCTTTCTAAATCTAAACTTATCTAATTTAAATCCATTACTGCGGGTTCTCTCTTGGAGAGATATCCTCAAGACCTTGTTAATATCCCCTTTATTAATACCTATCTTCCACTTATACACTTCGATCAGGTCTCCCCTCATTCTTCGTCTAACAATCTAGGTGAGGCCTTACTAATGATGTATAAAGCTGCAATATGACCTCTGGACTTCTGTTGCTTACACTTCTTGATATAAATCCCAGTAATCTATTTGCCTTATTACGTACGCTTAGGCATTGCTGTCTTGGTTTAAGGTTGCTGCTTACCATAACCCCCAAGTCCTTTTCGCAATCTGTATGGCTAAGTTCTACATTATTTAACTTATAAGTGCTAGGGTTATGGACACTCCCGAGCTTCAGAACCTTGCATTTATCTACATTGAACTGCATCTGCCACTTTTCTGACCAAGAGTAGAGTTTGTCTAAATCCTCCTGAAGTTCCCTAACATCTACGTTTGAATCAATTATCCTACCTATCTTCGTGTCATCGGCGAATTTGCTCATATCACTAGCAATTCCTTCATCAAGATCATTGATATATATTATAAACAACAACGGGCCCAAGACTGATCCCTGTGGAACGCCACTTGTTACTGATCCCCACTCGGATTTAACCCCATTTATGGACACTCTCTGCTTCCTGTCTGTGAGCCATGACTCGATCCACGAGAGCACCCTTCCCCCAATGCCATGAGCTGCTACTTTCTTCAACAGTCTTTGGTGCGGAACTCTATCAAATGCCTTACTAAAATCTAAGTAAACAATATCAAATTCTTTATCGTGGTCAACAGCCTCAAAAGCTTTACTGAAGAAAGTTAATAAATTAGTTATACAAGACCTGCCTCTTGTGAATCCATGCTGAGTATCATTAATCAAGCTATGCTTATCGAGATGGCTTCTTATAACCTCAGCTATAATTGACTCTAGCAACTTGCCTACAATTGAGGTCAGGCTTATTGGGCGGTAATTTGACGGTAACGACTTGTCCCCTGTTTTAAAAATAGGAATTACATTAGCCATCTTCCACATATCAGACACTACACCTGTTTGAAGAGATAAATTAAAAATATTAGTTAATGGTTCACAGACTTCCATTTTGCATTCCTTAAGAACCCTTGAAAAAACCTCATCAGGACCCGGTGACTTATTTTGCTTCAGTCGGTCTATCTGCTTCACAACCATTTCACTAGTGACTGTGATGTTACATAATTTATCTTCTTCTGATCCACTATAAAAATTAATTACCGGAATATTATTAGTGTCTTCCTGTGTAAAAACCGAGAGAAAATAATTATTTAAAATCGAGCACATTTCATTCTCTTTGTCAGTAAGATGCCCATAGTTATTTTTAAGGGGACCTATCTTATCTCTGACTTTTGTTCTATATACCTGTAAAAAACTTTTTGGGTTAGTTTTAGAATCCCTAGCAACTTTAATTTCATAGTCCCTTTTAGCTTTTCTTATCCCCTTTTTAATGTCCCTCTTAATGTCAATATACTGATTCATAAGATGACCCTCGCCTCTTTTGATACGCCTATAAATTCCTTTCTTATGCCTTAGTAGATATTTCAGCCTATTATTCATCCATTTTGGGTCATTTCTATTTGATCTAATTTCCTTATAAGGGATAAACGTTCTTTGAGCAGCATGTATTGTGTTCAGAAAACTGTCATATTGATAGCTCTCTTCGTTACCCCAGTCAACAGATGATAAGTGTTCTCTAAGCCCATCGTAATCTGCTAAGCGAAAATCTGGGACTGTTACTGAGTTATCCCTACTATCATACTTCCATTCAATTCTAAATGTAATTGATTTGTGGTCGCTAGCACCCAGTTCCTCTGAAACTTCTAAATTATTAACAAGGGATTCATTGTTTGCCAGAACTAAGTCAAGCAGGTTATTTCCCCTTGTAGGTTCTGTCACAAACTGCTTCAAAAAACAATCCTGAACTACTTCTAAGAAATCGTATGATTCTAAATTCCCAGTCAAGAAATTCCAATCAATATGACTAAAGTTAAAGTCTCCTAGAATTACTACATTATCGTGCCTTGTGGCCCTAACAATTTCCTCCCATAGTAGTCTCCCTTGGTCCCTATCTAAATTTGGGGGACGGTATATCACACCTAAAATTTTTCATGCCCCTCTGAAAATTCTATCCAAACAGACTCTGTATGTGTTACTTCAGACTTAATACCCGTTTTTATGCAACAGTTCAAGCGATCTCGGACATACAATGCCACCCCACCCCCCTTCCCGATACTTCTATCTACTTGGAACAATTTAAAACCCTGAATGTGACATTCTGCAGGCATGTCCCGACTTTTTGAATTAAACCACGTCTCAGTAATGGCAAATACATCTATGTTACCTGCACTAGCAACTAGTCTCAACTCGTCCATCTTATTCCTAGCACTGCGACTATTTGTGTAATAAATTTTTAATGACCCTCCACTCTCTTTACCCTTCCTGCTCCTTTCTGTTATTCCACTAAACTTATTACTGTCCTTGTCAATTAGTGCCACTGGCTTTCCAATATCCACCTCATTTTGCCTATTACTAGTTCTCCTAGTACTCATGTTACTACCCTGCGACTTCACAGTTTTCCCGCCAAAACCCATACCACTAACTATTCCTAGTTTAAAGACCTAACAGCTCCCTCCACTGCGTTGGCCAGTGCTCCCACCCCACACCTAGATAAGTGAACCCCATCCCTGGCATACATGTCATTTCTGCCATAGAAGAGGTCCCAGTTGTCAATGAATGTTACCGCATTTTCCTTACAGTACTTGTCCAGCCAGCAATTGACACCAATTGCTCTGGACAACCATTCATTTCCAACTCCTCTCCTTGGCAAAATGCCACATATGACAGGTTTCCCACCCTTCCTCCTAATTATCTCTATTGCTGACCTATACCTGCTAATCAGGTCCTCACTCCTACGTCTGCCAACATCGTTGCCTCCAGCACTGAGACAGATAATATGATTGCTCCCATTACCTCTCATGATGTCATCCAGACGGCTAACAATATCCTTCATCCCAGCCCCAGGAAAACACACTCTCTGCCTCCTACTCCTATCCTTCAAGCAGAATGCCCTATCCATGTACCTAATCTGGCTATCCCCAACAACAACAATGTTTTTACCTTCCTTGGCGTCGTCCGTCGTGATGCTCCGAGTAGTCGACTCACATTCGCCAGGTAGCATTACACCACTTGTAGAATTCGTCAAGACGTTCTCGATGGTCTTCGTTGGGGTTTCTAGGGATGTCTTACTCACGTCTGCCAATGCTTCTTTGGTGCTCGTTGTGGCATTCCCAGCAGAACACTCACATCTGTCAGGTAGCACCGAGAATGAGTTGGAAGTTTCCACGGTAGTCTTCTGGTTTCTCGTTGTTTCCGCCTCTCCAACCGTTTTCTTGATCTTCAGCTTGGTTCCATGTTGCCCGGCCGCTGACCAAGCTCCCCTCTTAACCTGGGGACTCACAACAGAAGGATTACTACGAATCCTCTTGTTCTCCTCCGTTAATCGCCGTATCTCCATCTTAGCAACTCTGAGCTCCTCTCTCAGCTGCTGGTAAAGTTGCTCAAGAGAGGGCATCCTGGTACAGATTCACAGAGAGCACACAAACAGGTCTTCACAGAGCTAAGTACACGTCACCACTCAAACTAAGTACACGTCACCACTGACTAAGTACACGTCACCACTATGTTCTTATGTTCTTAATGAGGAAAATTCAATCACATGAGGATCAGGCAGGACTACAAAGGGATCTGGACAGGCTGCAAGCTTCGTCCAGCAATGGGTTCCTAGAGTTTAACTCCACCAAGTGCAAAGTCGTGAAGATCGAAGGAAGGGCAAAGAAGACTGCAGACAGAGTATAGTCTAGGGGGCCAAAGACTGCAAACCTTACTCAGTGGGTGAATATAATACCGAGTACATCTGATGAGCACATCAACCAAATAACTGGTACAGCATATAGGCGATTGGCAAACTTATGAATAGGGTTCTGACACCTCAATAAGGAATCATTCAAGACTCTGTACATCGTATACGTCAGGCTCGTATTGGGGCAAGTAGCACCAGTTTAGCACCCACACCTGGCCAAGAACGTCCTGAAATTAGAGAAAGTGCTAAGGTTTGCAATAAGAATAGTCCCGGACCTAAGGGGCATGTCTTACGAGGAGAGGTTAAGGGAAATCGACCTGACGACACTGGAAGACAGGAGGGATAGTTGGGACATGATAATGGGTTGGTCAAATGCTTGTTGGTGGGATGAATTGTGGGGGACCTGACTAGTATGGGCCAACAGGCCTGCTGCAGTGTTCCTCCTTTCTTATGTTCTTATGTTCTTAAAATACTGAAAGGAATTGACAAGGTGGACGGAGACAGGATGTTCCAGAAATGGGACACAGCAACAAGAGATCAAAATTGGAAGTTGAAATCTCAAATGGGTCAGAGGGATGTTAGGATTTCTTCTGTCATAGAGTTACCAGGATGTAGAATAATCTGAAAGTGATGTAGTGGATGCAGGATGTATACATAACTTTAAGAAGAGTTGTGATAAGGCTCATGGAGCAGGGAGTGGACCTAGTAGAGACCAGTGAAGAGGCGTGGCCAAGAGCTATGACACGACCTGCAACCACAATTAGGTGTTCCAGGATGTTCCAGGGAGGGGACACAGAAACAAGAGGTCACAATTGGAAATTGAAGACACAGATGAGTCAAAGGGATGTTAGGAAGTATTTCTTCAGTCATAGAGTTGTCAGGCATTGGAATAGCCTAGAAAGTGGCGTAGTGGAGGCAGGAATCATACATAGTTTTAAGACGAGGTTTGATAAAGCTCATGGAGCAGAGAGAGAGAGAGGACCCAGTAGCAACCAATGAAGAGGCAGGGTGAGTACACACACACACACATGGGGTGGGGAGCAGGGTTGGGAAGAGTGACCCAGTAGCAGCCAGAGAAGAGACAGGGCCAGGAGCTATGACTAGACCCCTCAAACCAAAACTAGGTGAGCACAATTGAGTGAGTACACACACACTCACACACAAAGAGATTGGGTAGCAGAGCTCATGAAATGGGAACATGAGTGAGGAAGGAAGCTAGGAGAGCTTAGCATGAAAATGGAGGAAGAGATAGCTGCAGAGAGCAGTAAGTGGGAGATGCAAGTCACATCAGCAGAGGCTAAGATACAGAGATTAGAAGAGGAACTGAGAAATCTGAAACAGCCTGAAGAACTAAAGAGCAATTTGGGTATGACATCAGAAACTGCTACCCCAGTCACAAACAAGGGGGCTGTGGGGAACGAAGAAGTGAAACTGTATGCAGAGGCCCTTTCTAACCATTGTGGATCCCTGGAAAAAAAGAGGAACACATCAGGAACAGTCGAGAGGACTGTAAAAAATTAAACAGCTAAGCTATACATAGAGGTCCTAACAGACCACAGCAGTGCCCAGGGAAAGATGAGAAGGGAAAATAACAGATCACTGAGCCCAGGAACAGCAGATAGTGAAGAGATTGAGGAAAGGAAAGCTGCAATGGAGGCAACTAAATTGAATCAGGGGATACATAGGAATATGCAGTGGGAAAATGAAGGGGAGAGATCAGTCTTTGTTTATAGGCTCCAGGAAGTTAAATTGGAAACTTATGAATCAAGAAGACAAGGGGAGAAAAAATCGATTGAAAACATCATGAAAGCAATAGGAGAAGATGACATAACCCAGCTGGCAAATTTTCTGAGAATAGGGGGGTTTGCAAGAGGAAAAATCCAGCCAGTCAAAGTGATTTTCAAGGCAGAATCGGCTCACAACAGGATCCTGCAAGAGAAAGCAAGACTAAGGGACATACCAGCATACCAGGTGTATCTCGACCTTGTCAGAACACGAGAAGGAAGGCAGAAACTGAAAGAGAGTGTACAAAGAAGGAAAGAAGGAAAGAGAGGTGAAGATGGAGATGGACAGAACCCAGACTCAGGAGGAGGATCAAATGCAACTTCCCTCACAACCACCTACAGAAGCCCCCCAACCAGGAGTACCCAGTGCAACCAAACATTCTAACCGAAAACACACATGCCATACCCAGTGCCCCCACCCACCTCATTACAAACTCCACCTTCACAGCAACCACAGTTTTAGAAAGGAAGTTGAAGGTTTGGTAAACAAATGCAGATGGAATAACAAATAAGTGTGTGGAATGGCATGAAAAAACCAAGGAGACATCCCGAGACATAATAACACTCAAAGAAACGAAACTCACCTGAGGATTTGGCTATAAAATCCTCAGGAAAGATGGAGGGAGCAGAGAGGGGAGGAGGAGTCGCACTGCTAATTAAAAGCCAGTGGGGATTCGAGGAAATGAAAGGAATGGATGGAATGAGCGAAAGGGACTACATAGTAGGAACAATTCAGTCTGAGGGCCATAAGGTGATAATTGCAGTAATGTACAACCTGCCACAGAACTGTAGGAGGCCAAGAGAAGAATATGACGAGAGCAACAAATCAATGGTAGACACACTAGCTGAGGTGGCCAGAAGAGCTCACATTGGGAGAGCAAAGTTATTAGTTATGGGTGATTTCAATCACAAGGTCCACTGGAGCTAGTGATCACGTAGTTCTGTATTTTGATTACATAGTTGAGCTACAATTGGAGAGGGTAGCAGGAATAGGGAGGGAAAAAACAAACTACAAAAGTTGGGACTACACCGGCATGAGAAACTTCCTGCAAGACGTTCAGTGGAAGAGAGAAGTGGCAGGAAAACCAGTAACAGAAATGATGGAATATGTGACAACAAAATGCAAGCAGGCAAAGGAGAGGTTTGTTCCCAAAGGAAACGGAAATAATGGGAAGACCAGAACGAGTCCTTGGTTCACGCAAAGGTGTAGCGAGGTGAAAACTAAGTGTGGTGGAGAATGAAAAAGGTATAGAAGACATAGGACCCAAGAAAATAAAGAGATTAGCTGAAGAGCCAGAAACGAATATGACGTGTACAGTATGCAGTCATGGAGAAGATTACCAGGAGGAGAGTGGTAGAGCACCTAGAAGGACACAAGCTTATAAACGACAACCAGCATGGTTTCAGGGAAGAAAAATCCTGTGTCACAAACGTACTGGAGTTTTATGACAATGTAACAGAAGTAAGACAAGAGAGAGAGGGGTGAATAGACTGCATTTTCTTGGACTGCAACAATGCCTTCGACACAGTTCCTCACAAAAGGTTAATGCAAATACTAGAGGATCAGGCATGCATAACAAAAAAGACACTGCAAAGGATCAGAGATTACCTGACAGGGAGGCAATAACGAGTCATGGTACGTGACGAGGTGTCAGAGTGGGCGCCTGTGACGAACGGGGTTCCACAGGGGTCAGTCCTAGGACCTGTGCTGTTTTTGGTATATGTAAATGCCATAACGGAAGGGACAGGCTCAGAAGTGTCCTTGTTTACAGATGATGTGACGTTAATGAGGAGAATTAAATCCGTCGAGGATCAGGCAGGACTACAAAGAGACCGGGATAGGCTACAAGCCTGGTTCTTGAATTTAACCCCGCCAAATGCAAGGTCATGAAGATCGGTGAAGGGCAAAAAACCGCAGAGTATAGTCTAAGTGGCCAAAGATTTCAAACTTCTCTCAGTGAAAAAGATCTTGGGTTGAGTAAAATACCGAGCACATCTCCGGAGGCGCACGTCAGTCAGATAACTGCTGCAGTATACGGGCGTCTGGCAAACCTGAGAATAGCATTCCGATACCTCAGTAAGGAATCGTTCAGAACTCTGTACACCATATACGTCAGGCCCATATTGGAGAATGCAGCACCAGTTTGGAATCCACACCTGGTCAAGCACGTCAATAAATTAGAGAAAGTGCAAAGATTTGCAGCGACACTAATCCCAGAAAGGTTATGGGAAATCGGCCTGACGACACTGGAGGACAGGAGGGTCAGGGTAGACATAATAACGACATGTAAAATACTGCGAGGAATTGACAAGGTTGACAAAGACAGGATATTCCAGACATGGGACACAGAAACAAGGGGTCACAATTGGAAGTTGAAGACTCTTATGAGTCAAAGGGATGTTAGAAAGTATTTCTTCAGTCATAGAGTTGTCAGGGAGTGGAATAGCCTAGTAAGTGACGAAGTGGATGCAGGAACCATACATAGTTTTAAGACGAAGTTCGATAAATCTCATGGAGCAGGGAGAGGACCCAGTAGCTATGACTCGCCCCCTGCAACCACAAGTAGGTGAGTACACACACACACACACGCACACACACACACACACTCACACACACACACACACACACACACACACACACACACACACACACACACACACACACACACACACACACACACACACACACACACACACACATGGTGGGTGCAGACGTTGGTACACAAGGCTCCGAGAACCTTCGTGTTTTTGAGGGGTGCAATAACCCCTAGCAGTAATCAGTGGTAGTGACAAAGTCAGTGAACAAACCTACGAGTGATAACTATAGTTATTAGTTGAAAAAATTCGAGGGGAAACCTAAATTCAGTATTTTCTTTTAAAAGTGCCAAACCGTTGTGGATCTACTAGGCACTGTTGCCACACAGATACAAACATAAAAATATCAAAGTGAGTGTGGAAACGGGTGATCAAGAATTACCAGCGTTTGGTTAACAAGCGAAATGTGGGGCACCGTAATGTGAGAGTGAAAAAGTTAATAGGCAAAAGGAGAAAGAAAAAATAAAATATACAACAAGGGAAGGTGGCAGTAGGCCTACTGAAGCAGTGACGTCACAACAGTTTGTATGCCATTATACATATAAAGTGTAACACCGAATGTGAAGTGTATTCTGTAATAAGTGAAAAGTGAAATCACTTGAGGAACGCGGGATGCATGAGCATATATGGTTATAAACATCATGGGTGAAGGAGTTACAAAATAGTGAGAGAAGGCCTATGTAGACGGCTACGTCATCAGCTTCTGGCAACTTGTCATCACACCGCTGTCAGCGCAAGTATTCCACCTGTTGAGGTTGCATTTTGCAAGATTGAGTCTGGTCCTGCATCACTGTTAGATACTGGTCACTCACTCCTGCAAGCCATTACCAGAATTAGAGTAGAAATAGCATAGAGGAGAGTGCAAGGAGTAAAGCGGTAGTGAGGGATAACGTCAGACACTTAAGCTGAGACAAGCTAAATTTTACAACCTAGCTACTTTCTGAATTTTAGAAGTAGAATCGATAAGTGTTACAAGTATTGGTAAGCTTAGAATTACTGGTATCTACCGGTATTCATTAGCAGTATGAATACTTAGAAGTGGGGGCACACACACACACACACACACACACACACACACACACACACACACACACACACACACACACACACACACACACACACACACACACACACACACGCACACACACACACACACACACACACACACACACACACACACACACGCTAGATACCTCAAAGGCAATGGGGCCAGATAACATCTCCCCATGGGTATTGAGAGAGGGAGCAGAGGCGCTATGTGTACTGTTGAGAATTTGGCCTTACCAGCTAAGATATAATTATATAATGAACACTTAGCTGATAAATGACAGCAAATCGTCTACACAGCCGTCCCTGCAGACGAGGTCTAGATGCTGTCGAAACCATCACAACAGTGGGCTGTCAAGAGATACAATTCGTAAGTATATTACCCCTAGGGGGTGTTATGTCAGCATATTTCATTCGATGATGGCTGACGAATACTTACTTGTTTGGACTCAAAAGTCCACACCTTACTGCCGATTATAGGTTGATTACAAACTCCTTGTGACTCAAGAATTGCGCAATCCCCCGATCTACAAGAAATTCGTAACATACCTTGCTCTTTGTAACGTGAGCTATGGTGTTCTCAACACCTTCGACAGATATCGGTGACTTGATAGAAGCTGAAGTGTCCTTGGATGTCCACGTCTTCCATTGTCTAGGAAACGCACACTGGTACACTATGTTCAACAAGATTCGTCTTTATTGTTCACAATGTATCACAAGAGAAGCTGATCACACTTCTCTAAGTGTTTATTGTGTTGTGTGAGACACTTTATTCACACTAACGCACAGATCAGTGTCCTTTGCTGGTTATCCTGGCGTCAGTGTGACTCTCTCTAGAGTCAAAAGTAATCTGGCGTCGTCACACCGCTCCATGCCGTCACTGGCCCCAGCACAAAAAAAAAAAACGCTGACCTAGTACCTTGCATCCTTGTCACCTCCTCGATGAAGCAAAGCAGAATGTTTGTTTCTTGCTGTCTTAATCATAAACAACAATGTACACTATCTTTACTATGGTAATAAAGTGGGAGCAGGATTTTCCTTAATTGTCCTGCTAAGTAAGAGATGTACTGTCTCTTATAAAAATACACGTTGCAACACCGCTGCAAGGAGCAGAGGTCATTTGACCACGCATACGGCATCTGTGATCAATTACTCACTCTAGCAGTAAACAAGACGCTCGCCCCTTCTAGTGGCCCCTCAGGGCTGAGAGGGCTGAAGGGGGCTGAAGGGGGCTGATACCCCCCTCCTGGAGAAAATTTCTCCACACTGGGGGCGGCAGAGGTTCGCTGCAGATGAACTATTCATCACTTAACATTAATTTAATTTTCTCACTCGCCACCACTGCTGCTTGTCTTTTCTGAACAGCTTTAGTCTGTGTGGTTTCTGGAGAATCACTAATTTTGTTTTCAACACTGTGTAATTCTAACGGCACTAGTTTATTTATTGTCCGCTTATTCACTACACCTTTGCTCAAAACATCAACTGTCCTGATGATTCCATTTGCATCAGGATATATGGTCACAATTTTTCCAAGTGGCCATTGGGACCTTGGACCATCATTGTCGATAATCACTATGTCACCAGGTCTTAAGGACTTATGATTTTCAGGAACACCAGCTCCATAGAAGTGTTCTCTCAATGAGGTGAGATAGTCTTCTCGCCAAATTTTCTCCCAACATTCAATCACTTTATTAAGGTGTTTGAATTTACGTCTGAGTTGCTCAGGTTCGAAATAAGTAGGATCCTCTATGATTTCTTTATCATTCATGGGAGGAACAGGTTCGAGCCTTCTGCCATGGAGTAAATGAGATGGACTTAACACTTCTAAATTGTCCAGATCATCGATAACATAAGTTAGAGGTCTGTTGTTGACTCTATTTTCTATTTCAGTCACAACTGTACGGAATTCTTCTAAGTCTATTCTCTGACGATGAAGAGTCTTCCTTAAACAACGCTTTACAATGCCGATCATTCTTTCATAAAATCCGCCGTGCCATGGAGATTTAGGAGGAATGTATCTCCAACGACATCTGCGTTGATTCAGCATCTGTTGTACTTCTGGTTGATCAAAGATCTTGCTTATATAAGCAGCACCAGCAACAAAGTTCGTTGCATTATCTGAAATCATCAGTCTGGGACATGCCCTTCTGGCTGCAAACCTTCTGAATAATTTGATAAAGGTTTCAGCAGACATGTCAGTGGCTACTTCTAGATGTACTGCTCTAGTTGTAGCACAAGTGAACAAACAGATGTACACCTTGATGGGAACTTTGTCAACTGTTTTGGTTAAAATTATTGGTCCAGTGTAATCTACACCTGTCACCTCAAATGGAGTGATATGACAAACTCTTTCAGAGGGATATGGAGGTGGACCTGGATACTGACATACTCGCATATCGTAGTGACGACAAGTAATACAGTCCTTTATTTGTTTTTTCACACTTTGTCGACCTTGAGGTATCCAGTAGGATTGTCGTATATGACAAAGAGTGTCAGCTACCCCACCATGTAACACGTTACTGTGGGCGTTTTGCACAATCAGTTTTGTTAGCCAATGATTCTTGGGGATCAATATTGGATGTATGGCTTCTTTAGGTAGTGAAGAATTATGAATTCTTCCTCGACATCTTATAATCTTTTCTGAGTCGAGATAAAGTCCTAAAGAATTAATCATAACAGGTTTCTTTGGGGATTTATCTTGTGTTTCTAGAAATTTATGTTCTGTAGAGAAAACGTCTTTCTGTATTAGTTTCACCCAGTATTTAATGGGTTCAAGACATTCATAATCAGGTTTCATTCCTTTAATGAATTTAAAGACAAGAGCTGTAACTCTTAAGAGTTTACCCAAAGATGAGTATTTAGATCCATCAATGACTATTTCTGTTGTGTCTGCTGCAGTATTTACACAACTTATTTCTGCTGTGTTCAAGCAGACTGTTTCTTCTGGCATAATGTGAGCTTTTTGCTGAGGCCAGTTATTTTCATCAGAGAGCCAGTTCGGTCCGTGGAGCCATAATTTATTATACACAAATTTCTTAAGTGGGACACCACGTGACAACATGTCAGCTGGATTCTCTTGGGTAGAGACGTGAAGAAAGAGATAATCTCTCTGCATCTCTTTTATTTCTGCTACTCTGTTCTGTACATAGACCAATTTACTCTTATTATTTCTTAACCACTGGAAAACTGCCTCATTATCACTCCAGATCACGGTTTTATCAATAGTGAGATGATCAAGTACTTTGTTGAGATAGACAGCTAATTTTGTACCTACATAGAGTGCTGTCAGTTCCAATTGTGGTACTGTTCTGACCTTCAAGGGTGCTACCCTGGCCTTTGAAGTAATTAGTGTACTTCCTTCAGCATTACTCATGTAAGCTACAGCGCCATAACCTCTGGTTGACGCATCACAGAACACATGTAATGTGTACTTGTTTCCCTCTTGACCTATTTGTCTGGGAAATTTAATTTGATGAAGTTGTTTAAACTCCTTGGATATTTCATCCCATGCTTGACTCATTTCTAGAGGCAAGTTCTCATCCCATCCAATTTTGAGTTTCCATGCATCTTGCATAAGCATTTTACCCTTTATGGTAATTGGTGAGACGAGTCCTAGAGGATCAAAACATTGTGATACCTCTGACAGTAAACTACGTTTAGTGAGTGTACTGCATGATTTATTGTTTATCCTTTTGAGACTCAAAGTATCTTCCTGTGTGTTCCAGTTAAGTCCCAGCATATTGTTGCAATCAGGAATTTCAGTTTCAGGGAAATCTTCTTTGATAAGTTCCCTTAATTGCTTTGAATTTGTATTCCACATCCTTAGAGGCATATTTGCTTCTTTCATCTCCTTGTTAGCTTCTCTGTATAAGGATTTCAAATCCTCCTCTTTATTCACAGTACCTTGAAGATTGTCCACATAGAAACTTTTCTTTAAGACTTCTTTGAAGGGACTTTCAGATTTCTTCAAATGTGTATTTAGAGTAGCTTCTAGTAAGAATGGAGAGGATGTTGCACCAAATAATACTGATTTAAAACGATAAGTTTTCACAGGACTTTGAGGATCATGTGGATTTTCAGGCCACAAGAATCGAGTATAATCTCTATCTATTTCTTGTAGTCCTACTCTTAAGAAAGCTTTGGAAATATCAGCCGTGTAGGCATATGGGTTTGTGCGAAATTTCATAAGCACGTCTCCAAGCTTCTCAGTTAGTGAGGGTCCGGTCATCAGACAGTCATTAAGACTTGCTACATCTTTATTTGCACGTGCGCTGCAATTATATACAACACGTAGTGGAGTGGTTTCAGAATCTTTTCTGACTCCATGGTGCGGGAGATAATGAGCGTTTGTCTTCAACTTATCTTCGACTATTTCCTCAATGAATTTATTGTCCAACTGTTCTTGTATGATATTATCATAGACAGTCAGTAGCTCTGGATTCTTCCTGAGCTCATGTATTTGTGCTTTCATCTGTCCGAAAGCCATGCGATAATTGCTAGGCAGAAGTGGTGGATTTAATTTCCATGGTAACCTAACCCAATACTGTCCATCTTTATATTTGACAGTGTCCAAATATTGGTTATAAGTCTGAGACTCTTGTGGGCTTGGTTTATTTACATCAATACCTATCGCATCTAAATCCCACAACTTATCAACTGGTTCATTCATTTCTTCCAGTAATGATAATTTTTGCTGTGGTACATGATCAGCGGTTATTCTCGTAACTAGTACATTTTCCACTGAATCAATATCAGCTTCTTTCCCATTTTGAGAGGGAATGGGACCACATATCATGTGGCCTCCTGCTGTTTTCAGCAAGTGAACATCATGTTTACTTACTATATTTTGTACAAAACAGTGATAATAATCACTTCCAATGATTAAATCAATTGGACTAATTGTGTCCGTCTGTATGTCAGGACAGGCTAACTTGACCTTAGCTGCTTTCAGTGCTGCAACTGTTTCTTTTAATCCCTGGATCTGCACAGACTTAGGCAAATCATCTACTACCACAGCTTCTACTGTCTTTTTCCTGTTTCCTAGACCAACAGTGATTTTGGCTAGGTCATATGTCTGTTTACCAGAATTATGGAAAAAACCAGCTATATCTAACTGTATTTTGGCATAGGGTTGTTTATTCAGTTTCTGCAACACTGATCTTCTTATGAAGGACCTTTGTGAGCCTTGATCAAATAGTGTTAGCACATTGGTTTTGTGTAATTTATTAGATAACTCAACTCGAGCTATCGGGAGAGCAGTTGCTTTAAACTTATCTCTCACATTTAATGCTGTTGCTTGTTGACTTCCTGATTCTGTGGAAGTCTGCTGCTGTTCAGCAAAAGTATTTGGGCGTAATGCTGTATGATGCATACCCTTGCATTTAAAACACTTCTTCAGTGAGCATTTTCCTCCCTTGTGTTCACCTAAACACTTGATGCATCTTTTCAGCTGATGAACACGTTATTTAGGTGCCTCTATTGATGTGTATTGACTACAATACTGTGCCCAATGTGTTCCATCACAAAGTACACATTTTGGAGTACGTTTATGTGTGACAGTTTGTTTACTGTCTGTTGTATTCACAGCTTGATAAATGCCTATAGGGGATTTCCCATTATGTGGTTTAGTGGGAGTAGGTATACTCTTTTTATACTGAGTTGAAGGTTTATTATCCACTGGATTTGTGGATTTTTCATCTTGTCTCGTTGCTTGCATGCATGAAACTATTGTTTGTAAACCATTGCTAATTTCTTCACAAGTGAAATAGCGTTTATTGAACATAATATTTAATCGTTCAATAGTTTGTGGTGACAACTTATCTTGTACAATACCACTGATAAACCAATCACATTGTCCTAGGTCATATTTAGCATCTAGAGATCTGAGACTATTGTCTAATGTAATTCTAAATGCCTGTAAGTCTGAAAAACAATGTTTGGGTGGCTTCAAGCTTGATATTAAGACTGCATGTCTAACTCTAGCCTTGTCAGCATCGAAGTAATTGTCTGCTAAGACACGTAAGGCTAGTTGATAATTACCTTTAACCACCGGAAATGACTTAATCAGTTCATAGGGTTCTCCCTTCACAAGACATTTAAGGTAATTGAACTTAGCAATCTCATCTATGTCAGTTCGTGAATTTACTATGGATTGAAAACCACTAATGAATTCTTCATAATTATGACCTTGGAAAATAGGTAATGACAATGTAGGTAAGCTTGGTAATGGGACACTTGTTGTTACAGGTGTAACAGTTGTTTGACCACTAGTAGTAGTAGGTCTCTGTGACAGAGTTTTACGGCAGATAGCCTGTACTCCTGTCCACCTTAATTGTTGATCACTAAAAGTATCCAAAACATTTTTAATTTCATCATCAGATGGATCTGATTCAAGAAATTTATTTTCATAATGTGTATAGTCTGAATTAATTATTTTCATATGTTGTGTAAATAATTCAAACTTGACCTCAAGATCATCAAAATCTATGTTTGCATCTTGAGTTAATCCTAGACAGACTGAAATTAGATTTTCTAATTGTGTAATCTTAGTCTGTAAAGACTGAAACTGAGTTTTCAAACAAGCCATTTTAATGGTATACTGAAAATTCTAGCACCACACTTAGAGTGTTTAAAAAACACTGTACTGCTATAAACAGCTGAGTTTTTGTTATGCTTAAGTCAGCAATAATCGAGTCAGACACTACTGACCCACTAAGCTTAACCTCAGGGTCAATGACCATGAGGGTACACCCTACATGTGGCTGGTGTTTATGGCTTGTGTGCTGTGTCAGCCTGACAGGATAATTAATCGTAAATAACGATGTTATACACTTCATTCACTATACACTATAAATGTCACTGTATAACTGTAAATCACACGTGAATATTACTTACACATATATAAATTTCACTGTTAATATATATTTGAAAGCTTACACTTTATATATAAGTTCCTTTAATATAACAGGTAAATCTATAAGAAACAAACTTTAACACAATCTTGTCTCTTAATTTCTGTCTATAAACATTATAAACACTATGTGTATATACACTCAGACAAACAACTTGAGTGTTGTCTTAAGTCAGCAATTTCTCGAGATTGGAGCAGTTGATGCAGGGTGTGGGTGAGTCACCCAGCTCCCGTTTTCTTTGGGTGTCCGCTGGGTGAGCGCCCGTTTTCCTTTGGGTGAACGCTGGGTGAGCGCCCGTTTTCTTTTGGCTGCCCATTCTCTGTGATTGAGTCTGGAGGGACTCATTTATACTGATTTATATTGCAAAACACTAGTTTTACAGCTTTTTTCGAAGGACCTTGGCTCATAGGTTATTTGTACACTGTAGTACAACATATTTGGACCACAGTGTGGTCTTTATCCGGTTCGAGCACGACCAAAGCTCTGTTGAGAATTTGGCCTTACCAGCTAAGATATAATTATATAATGAACACTTAGCTGATAAATGACAGCAAATCGTCTACACAGCCGTCCCTGCAGACGAGGTCTAGATGCTGTCGAAACCATCACAACAGTGGGCTGTCAAGAGATACAATTCGTAAGTATATTACCCCTAGGGGGTGTTATGTCAGCATATTTCATTCGATGATGGCTGACGAATACTTACTTGTTTGGACTCAAAAGTCCACACCTTACTGCCGATTATAGGTTGATTACAAACTCCTTGTGACTCAAGAATTGCGCAATCCCCCGATCTACAAGAAATTCGTAACATACCTTGCTCTTTGTAACGTGAGCTATGGTGTTCTCAACACCTTCGACAGATATCGGTGACTTGATAGAAGCTGAAGTGTCCTTGGATGTCCACGTCTTCCATTGTCTAGGAAACGCACACTGGTACACTATGTTCAACAAGATTCGTCTTTATTGTTCACAATGTATCACAAGAGAAGCTGATCACACTTCTCTAAGTGTTTATTGTGTTGTGTGAGACACTTTATTCACACTAACGCACAGATCAGTGTCCTTTGCTGGTTATCCTGGCGTCAGTGTGACTCTCTCTAGAGTCAAAAGTAATCTGGCGTCGTCACACCGCTCCATGCCGTCACTGGCCCCAGCACAAAAAAAAAAAAACGCTGACCTAGTACCTTGCATCCTTGTCACCTCCTCGATGAAGCAAAGCAGAATGTTTGTTTCTTGCTGTCTTAATCATAAACAACAATGTACACTATCTTTACTATGGTAATAAAGTGGGAGCAGGATTTTCCTTAATTGTCCTGCTAAGTAAGAGATGTACTGTCTCTTATAAAAATACACGTTGCAACACCGCTGCAAGGAGCAGAGGTCATTTGACCACGCATACGGCATCTGTGATCAATTACTCACTCTAGCAGTAAACAAGACGCTCGCCCCTTCTAGTGGCCCCTCAGGGCTGAGAGGGCTGAAGGGGGCTGAAGGGGGCTGATACCCCCCTCCTGGAGAAAATTTCTCCACATGTACCCCAAACAACAATATTCAATACATCTATCGAAACAGGGAGATTGCCTGAGGCATGGAAGACAGCAAATGTAGTCCCAATCTTTAAAAAAGGAGACAGACACGAAGCATTAAACTACAGACCAGTGTCACTGACATGTATAGTATGTAAAATCATGGAGAAGATTATCAGGAGAAGAGTGGTGGAACACCTAGAAAGGAACGATCTCATCAACAGCAGCCAACATGGTTTCAGGGACGGGAAATCCTGTGTCACAAACCTACTGGAGTTCTATGACATGGTGACAGCAGTAAGACAAGAGAGAGAGGGGTGGGTGATTGCATTTTCTTGGACTGCAAGAAGGCGTTTGACACAGTTCCACACAAGAGATTGGTGCAAAAATTGGAGGACCAAGCAGGGATAACAGGGAAGGCAATACAATGGATCAGGGAATACTTGTCAGGAAGACAGCAGCGAGTCATGGTACGTGGCGAGGTGTCAGAGTGGGCACCTGTGACCAGCGGGGTCCCTCAGGGGTCAGTCCTAGGACCAGTGCTGTTTCTGGTATTTGTGAACGACATGACGGAAGGAATAGACTCTGAGGTGTCCCTGTTTGCAGATGACGTGAAGTTGATGAGAAGAATTCACTCGATCGAAGACCAGGCAGAACTACAAAGGGATCTGGACAGGCTGCAGACCTGGTCCAGCAATTGGCTCCTGGAGTTCAATCCCACCAAGTGCAAAGTCATGAAGATCGGGGAAGGGCAAAGAAGGCCGCAGACGGAGTACAGTCTAGGGGGTCAGAGACTACAAACCTCACTCAAGGAAAAAGATCTTGGGGTGAGTATAACACCAGGCACATCTCCTGAAGCGCACATCAACCAAATAACTGCTGCAGCATATGGGCGCCTAGCAAACCTCAGAACAGCATTCCGACATCTTAATAAGGAATCGTTCAGGACCCTGTACACCGTGTACGTTAGGCCCATATTGGAGTATGCGGCACCAGTTTGGAACCCACACCTAGAGAAAGTGCAAAGTTTCGCAACAAGACTAGTCCCAGAGCTAAGAGGTATGTCCTACGAGGAGAGGTTAAGGGAAATCAACCTGACGACACTGGAGGACAGGAGAGATAGGGGGGACATGATAACGACATACAAAATACTGAGAGGAATTGACAAGGTGGACAAAGACAGGATGTTCCAGAGATTGGACACAGTAACAAAGGGACACAGTTGGAAGCTGAAGACACAGATGAATCACAGGGATGTTAGGAAGTATTTCTTCAGCCACAGAGTAGTCAGTAAGTGGAATAGTTTGGGAAGTGATGTAGTGGAGGCAGGATCCATACATAGCTTTAAGCAGAGGTATGATAAAGCTCACGGCTCGGGGAGAGTGACCTAGTAGCGATCAGTGAAGAGGCGGGGCCAGGAGCTCGGACTCGACCCCCGCAACCTCAACTAGGTGAGTACAACTAGGTGAGTACGCACACACACACGCACACACACACACACATACACATACACATACACACACATACACACACACATACACACACACATGCACACACACACACACACACACACACACACACACACACACACACATACACACACACATACACACACACACACACACACACATACACACACACACATACGCACATACACACACACATACACACATACACACACACACACACACACGTACACACACACACACACACATACACACACACACTCATACACATACACATACACACACAGGAACAAGCACTTGTAAGCTGTAGTACACACGCAAACACACACATACACAGGATTTCACACCGTCCTGTGAACTGACCATCTGAACCTTTCTCCTCTCCCCCCCTCTTTCTACCCTAAGTAGACCTATCTCTACCTTTCTTACTCTTTACCTATATCTCTCTCTCTACCTATCACTCTCTACCTATCTCTCTCTCTCTCTTCCCTCTCCCATCTCTCCCCTCTAACATCTCTTACCTCTAACACCTCCCCCCCTCTAATATCTCTCCCTCTCTAACATCTGTCCCCTCCCATTATCTCTCCCCTCTCCCTTTCCCCATCTCTCTCCCCTCCTCCCCTCCCTCTCCCCCTAGCCTCTCTCCCCTCTCGCTCTTCCATCTCCCCCCTCTTTCCCCCTTCTCCCCCTCTCTGCCCCCTCTCTCTCCCCCTCTTTGCCTTCTCTTTCTCTCTCTCTCTCCCTCTCTCCCTCTCTCTCTCTCTCTCTCTCTCTCTCTCTCTCTCTCTCTCTCTCTTGCTCTCTCTCTCTCTTGCTCTCTCTCGTCCCCATTTTCGCTTCTAACTCTCCCCTCTCCTACTCTTCCCTTCACTCTCTTTTCCCCTCTACCTTTCCCTTCTCTCTTCTCTCACAAAAAAAAAAATGGTGGGGACTCGTAGGAACCAAGGATCAGATGAGAATGGTTCTGGTAGGGAGGAGTGGATGGAGGAGCAGTGGAAAAGGATGGAACAAGAGTGGGAGAGAAAATTAGGAGAGCTTTCTGAAAAAATGGAGAAAGAGCTCTCTGTGAAATTGGAAAAGAGGTTGGAGAAGGAGACAAAGAATTGGGAGGCGCAAGTCGAAACTGCAGTAGCCAAGATAAGGGTCCTAGAAGTTGAGATAAATAGGCTGAAGCGAGTTACAGGGGCAGTGACCAGAGAAGACACAGCATATGAAGCTGCGAGGCCGAACAGGAACGAAGGAATTATGAATTATGCTAAGGTCATATCAGCCTGCCAAGGAGGACCAAGGAGTGAAAGGGAAGATCAGCTGGTTGCAGATGGAGAGGGTGATAGGTCGAATGCTGAGGCACAACCAGGCTATCAAGAGCCACTGGAAAAATCAAGGGAGAAACTGACCACATACAGGCAGGATCCAGAGTCACAGAGGGTGAGGAAATGGGAGGAAGAAAGGGCAAAATCAGTATTTATCCATGGGCTTCAGGAGAGAGAGGAAAGGACACACACTGAAAGGCAGCAGGAAGAAAGAAAGGAGATTGAGAAAATCATCATGGAAATAGGTGAAGAGATGGACGAGATTGTAAATTTTCAGAGAATAGGGGGGTACTCGAAGGGGAGAAACCGACCAATCAAGCTGATTCTCAGGACGGAAACAGTGCGGAACAGGATCCTCAAAGAGAAACCACGATTTAAATACTCGGAAGAGTACAAGAGGGTGTTCCTAGACAGAGACAGAACAAAATCAGAACGACAGCAGCTGAGGGAGAGGACAAAAAAGCGAAAGGAGCTAGGAAAAGAGACAAGGAGGGAACCAGCAGAGGTCAGTCAGAGCAGAACAGAACAGCAAGGGCAAGCACACACACAACTATTCTCAGAACCATACAACCTATCACACCATCCCAACACACACTACAATCCATACCCACAGCCTCCACCCAACACCGAGCTATAGAATCCCACATTATGCCACCAGGTCTCCCACCCTCACAGGCCCCCCAAACCACAGTGTTGGAAAGGAAACTGAAGGAATGGTACACAAACGCTGATGGAATAACAAATAAGTGGGAGGAGTGGCATGAAAGAGTCAAAGAAGCATCACCGGACATCATAGCTCTCACAGAAACCAAGCTTACAGGTATGATAACAGATGCCATCTTTCCAACGGGATACCAAATCCTGAGGAAAGACAGAGGGAACAGGGGAGTGGAGGAGTGGCGTTGCTGATCAAAAATCGCTGGAATTTTGATGAGCTGGAGAGAGGAGACAGCGGAGAAGAAAGTGATTACATAGCGGGAACACTTCACTCTGGAGGTCCCAAGGTGGTAATAGCAGTGATGTATAACCCACCACAGAACAGCAGGAGGCCAAGGCAAGAGTACGACGAGAGCAATAGAGCGATGGTTGACACACTGGCTAGAGTGGCCAGAAGAGCTCATGCATGCAGGGCAAAGCTCCTGATCATGGGTGACTTTAACCACAAGGAGATCGATTGGGAGAACTTGGACCCACATGGGGGCCAAGATACATGGAGGGCTAAGATGATGGAGGTGGTAATGGAAAACTTCATGTGCCAACACTTAAGGGACACTACAAGAGAGAGAGGAGAGGATGAACCAGCAAGGCTGGACTTAGTATTCACCTTGAGTAGTGCAGATATCGAGGACATCACATATGAAATACCCCTTGGGGCCAGTGACCATGTGGTTTTAAGCTTCGAATACACAGTAGAGCTACAAGTGGAGGGAGAAGCAGGAAGGCCAGGACGAATGAAGCCAAACTACAAGAAAGGGGACTACACAGGAATGAGGAACTACCTGAACGGGGTTCAGTGGGACAGAGAACTGGCAGGGAAGCCAGTTAATGAGATGATGGAATATGTAGCAACAAAATGCAAGGAGGCTGAGGAGAGGTATGTACCCAAGGGTAACAGGATTAATGAAAAAGCCAGGATGAGCCCATGGTTTACCCAAAGGTGCAGGGAGGCAAAAACCAAGTGTGCTATGGAATGGAAGAAATATAGAAGGCAAAGGACCCAGGAGAATAAGGAGAACAGTCGTAGAGCCAGAAACGAATATGCACAGATAAGAAGGGAGGCCCAAAGACAATATGAAAATGACATAGCAGCGAAAGCCAAATCTGACCCGAAACTGTTGTACAGCCACATCAGGAGGAAAACAACAGTCAAGGACCAGGTAATCAGGCTAAGGAAGGAAGGAGGAGAGACAACAAGAAATGACCGTGAAGTATGTGAAGAACTCAACAAGAGATTCAAAGAAGTGTTCACAGAGGAGACAGAAGGGACTCCAGAAAGATGGAGAGGTGGGGCACACCACCAAGTGCTGGACAAAGTGCACACAACCGAGGAAGAAGTGAAGAGGCTTCTGAGTGAGCTAGATACCTCAAAGGCAATGGGGCCAGATAACATCTCCCCATGGGTATTGAGAGAGGGAGCAGAGGCGCTATGTGTACCCCTAACAACAATATTCAATACATCTATTGAAACAGGGAGATTGCCTGAGGCATGGAAGACAGCAAATGTAGTCGCAATCTTTAAAAAAGGAGACAGACATGAAGCATTAAACTACAGACCAGTGTCACTGACATGTATAGTATGTAAAATCATGGAGAAGATTATCAGGAGAAGAGTGGTGGAACACCTAGAAAGGAATGATCTCATCAACAGCAGCCAACATGGTTTCATGGACGGGAAATCCTGTGTCACAAACCTACTGGAGTTCTATGACATGGTGACAGCAGTAAGACAAAAGAGAGAGGGGTGGGTGGATTGCATTTTCTTGGACTGCAAGAAGGCGTTTGACACAGTTCCACACAAGAGATTGGTGCAAAAACTGGAGGACCAAGCAGGGATAACAGGGAAGGCACTACAATGGATCAGGGAATACTTGTCAGGAAGACAGCAGCGAGTCATGGTACGTGGCGAGGTGTCAGAGTGGGCACCTGTGACCAGCGGGGTCCCGCAGGGGTCAGTCCTAGGACCAGTGCTGTTTCTGGTATTTGTGAACGACATGACGGAAGGAATAGACTCTGAGGTGTCCCTGTTTGCAGATGACGTGAAGTTGATGAGAAGAATTCACTCGATCGAAGACCAGGCAGAACTACAAAGGGATCTGGACAGGCTGCAGACCTGGTCCAGCAATTGGCTCCTGGAGTTCAATCCCACCAAGTGCAAAGTCATGAAGATCGGGGAAGGGCAAAGAAGGCCGCAGACGGAGTACAGTCTAGGGGGTCAGAGACTACAAACCTCACTCAAGGAAAAAGATCTTGGGGTGAGTATAACACCAGGCACATCTCCTGAAGCGCACATCAACCAAATAACTGCTGCAGCATATGGGAGCCTAGCAAACCTCAGAACAGCATTCCGACATCTTAATAAGGAATCATTCAGGACCCTGTACACCGTGTACGTTAGGCCCATATTGGAGTATGCGGCACCAGTTTGGAACCCACACCTAGCCAAGCACGTGAAGAAACTAGAGAAAGTGCAAAGGTTTGCAACAAGACTAGTCCCAGAGCTAAGAGGTATGTCCTACGAGGAGAGGTTAAGGGAAATCAACCTGACGACACTGGAGGACAGGAGAGATAGGGGGGACATGATAACGACATACAAAATACTGAGAGGAATTGACAAGGTGGACAAAGACAGGATGTTCCAGAGATTGGACACAGTAACAAGGGGACACAGTTGGAAGCTGAAGACACAGATGAATCACAGGGATGTTAGGAAGTATTTCTTCAGCCACAGAGTAGTCAGTAAGTGGAATAGTTTGGGAAGCGATGTAGTGGAGGCAGGATCCATACATAGCTTTAAGCAGAGGTATGATAAAGCTCACGGCTCAGGGAGAGTGACCTAGTAGCGATCAGTGAAGAGGCGGGGCCAGGAGCTCGGACTCGACCCCCGCAACCTCAACTAGGTGAGTACAACTAGGTGAGTACACACACGCACACGCACACGCACTCACACACACACACACACACACACACACACACACACACACACACACACACACACACACACGCACACGCGCACACACACACACACACACACACACACACACACACACACACACACACACACACACACACACACACACACACACACACACACACACACACACACACGCTCAAATTCACATAAATATACAAAGTTAATAAGCAGGATGTGAAAGCACAGTTGTTATGACAAAAGTCTAAGAAGGAAATTCTCGAATGTATTTGTTCAAATTCAATTATTGCACCGGTGGATGTTTTTCAAACCCACTCTATGGCAGTACTTCTCCTCTCCTCTGAAGAGGAGTTACTCCACCTGCTTAAGCATGAGGTTTGTCTGAAAAGTGTTCTAAATGCTCTAAGTCGTCGAAATATGCAGAAAAACATCATTTTGCCATATTTTTCGATTTTTTTAATGTTTTTGGAATTTTTAAAAAATATGTTTCATATTCTTGATAAATTGCAAAATTTGGGTATCATCCCCATTCCGCCTGATAGCTATCAAGCCCAACTAACTGTATTTGTGGCGAGAACAAGCAGCTTCATGAGAGACAGCTCTGTGGAGGAACTTCTTGCAGAACTGAATCAGGAGATTTCTGAATTTAAGGTTCTCAATGCATATAAATTCTCTAAACCTGCCAGCAAACAGGTAACGTTAAGTTATTCCTAGAGACACCTAAAGAAGCCAAACTCATGTGTCAACATGGTTTCAAATGTTTTTGGCACCAGATGTACACCTGACCAAATCTCTCTTCAACGGTTTGTCAACGTTACACAATGTTTCAAATGTAATGCGTTTTGCCATAACACCAATAAATGCAGTAGTCAATCAACAATTTGCAGGATATACTCTGATTAGCATTCTTTTAGAGACTGCCATAACAGAACTAACCCCAACTTTGTAATGGAAAACACCATGCTGTTTCCCCTATCTGTCCTGTGAGAAAAACTACAATTCAGAAAATTCTAGAGGCAAAGAAACTCAAATTCTAAGAGAACCACTCCCCAGGCACCTCCATCAATGTTCCGGGCTTCATTCTCAGCTCTACCTGAATCTGGTGGGACTCCTCAGGTCTCCTCTACCGGTTCCAATGTTTGGACCTCTGGCCCTCCTGCAGCGCCCCACCCTCCCCCTAACCCTCACCTACAACAAACACAAGCACAAGTTTCTTTCTCACTCCCTATGTCTCCTGGGTCCTCAGCCGGGTATATGACGAGAGCATAACTAATGTTCATGTTAGTCAAGGAGATAATAGGTAACGATAATCAACTCTGTTCTAATGTTTTCAATGATATGCTAGTGGCTAATGGGATCAGTCCCATTCGATTCCGAGATAATGTGCAGTTAATTATGGCTCAGTCCCCTCAAGATAGAAAGTATGTACCCTCCCATACCCCTACAAATACGCCTACTTCATTTCTCTTGCAGGGCTCAACCGCCTCCAACAACGAAGTTGTAAACTTACCTCAGCCCGATGAGTTAATACCTGCCCCTAACCTTGCCCCAGATACTGGTGCTCATCCTTCCGCTATTGAAGCTGATCCTGCAGAACAAGTACTTTCCCAGGGTACTTCGCCTGGCCTACTAAATTTTCCGTTGGAGCCCCCAGGTCTCCTTTTGACACTCATGTGTCTTTGCTTCCTGTAACTAGGAATACCACAACTCAGTTATCCGATGATGACTCTAATGAGTCTGTTGATATTACCACCACGAGTGAGGATGATGACATGGTCAGTACGCAAGCAACTACTGAGGATTACATTCTTCCCCTTAATGAGTCGAGTAGGGAGAGTGTGCATTCCAGTTGTGACGATACTTGCAGACGTCAACCCTCTGTCCGAAGCAAACGTGCAAGGTACAAGAAATAATGGGGATTACAATTTTCCAACTTAATGTTCAACATTTCTTTAATAACCGGTACCTCCTCGAAGTTGAACTACACAATTACAACCCTGACGTTATCCTCCTGAATGAGACAGCTGCGGGAGTTGATCAACATATCAAATTACGAGGTAACTCTACTGTGAAGAAATCGAGAGGACCTCATAGTGGCGTGACTGTCCTAGTTAAATCAGGCTATACGTTTCGAAATATTCACGTTGACGAAGATCACATTATTGCAATTGAACTGACGACATCTTATGGTCAACTACTGATAGGAACTGGATATTTTCCTCCGAGACAACCATATATAGCGTCCGTTCTCCTACATCGGATACTAAGTAAAAATATTCCAACAATTCTGGCAGGAGATGATTTTAATGCCCACCACCCTGCCCTCTATAACTGCAGACCTGTTAATCCGTTGGGCGACTTGAAGGGAAATCAACTATTTAATATCATGACATCCAGATCTGTCGTTTCAAGGACCATTCTTTAAGTCATATGTCGGTCGTCATCCGGGGACACCAGATATAGTCTTGACCAACAGAGATTGTGACCTCTTCCATTGCCGAGTCTCTCCTGGTGGGAACGTAGGATCTGACCATATCCCTGATATAATAAAGCTACACGCTTCCCCATTTAGAATACCAGTACCTCCTAAACCCAATCTCAACACCCTAGGATTTGACCCCTTCAGGGCATTCCTAGGTAACGACGATACTGTTTCGCTGGAGAATTTGCCTTCCGCTGCAATTGACGAAGCGATCAGGTCCCTCCACAGCCGAATACTTGATGCCACTAATACAACTTGCCAATTAGCCTCCACAAAGATCTACCAGCAATATAAACCTACTAGGGAAATTAGAGACTGCATGAAAAATTATCAAACGGAATGTCAAAGGCATCTTCAAACACAACAGCCACCAAGGGCTACACTGCATAGGTTGAAGCAGGACTTAATTACCATGATTAGTCATCACAAACGAGACTTATGGAAATATCTTGTTCTTAAAGCTAACCAGTATAAACGTCAGCCTGCAAAATCCTGGAGCAAGATCCGGCAGCTTCTCCCAGTTACCTAATTCATACCTTCACTGACGATGGTGAGGAGGAGGTTGATATAAAACTTGATGATCCATAGAACCAGGCCAGTCTGATGGGTAATGTGTGGGAGAAAATTCTTTCACACAATAACAGTCGCAGATTTAATAATAACCAATATCAGTTGGTCAATGAACGGAGAGATGACAAAGTAGTTGATCTGCAACCGCTCCCTGTAATCGATACATCAACTCTTGAAGATGACCACCGTCTTACTAGACCAATTACACTCCCAGAGATGAGTCAAGTTATTGGACGAATGCGAAATAGAGCCCTTGGTCTCTTTGGAATAACAATTAAACAGAGAAGTTTCTTACCTAGAAATTGCTAACAGTCTTTGGTCAATATCTTTAATGTCATCTAGGCCTCCGGGCACTTTCCATTGGTTTTAAGTCTGCAAGTATGATCTTTATTACTAAACCCAATAAAGACAACCACCGACCTGGGAACTATAGACCTATATCTTTACTTGAGGTCACTGGCAAAGTTCTTGAGAAAATCATTTCCAATAGATTGAACTATTACATGGAGTATAATCACCTCTTTACTGAAAAACAGTTCGGCTGAAGGACTCATTGAGGTGCCCATCATGCAATAAATATAATTTTCGATGCTGTTGCAACCCTGAAGCAACAGGGCAATATTGCCCTAATTACCACCAGGGATGTTCACAAAGCTTTTGACAGCTTGTGGCATGATGATCTTATATTTAAACTTATTGACCTACCTGACCACAACTGGTCCTTTCTCAGATTTATATATAACTTCTTGTCTGAAAGAAAAATCATCCCTACCTTTAACGGCAAGTCGGCAGAGCCTTTTATACCAACAAGGCTCATGTTATCCATGTCGTCTCATCAACCCCCATAATAGGAAAATACAAGTATGAGAGGGTCATAGAAAAAATGAATACTGAACTCCGTCGAACAGATAACTGGGAAAAGAAATGGAGAATCAAGACCAACCCTTACAAAGTCTTTATCAGCACGATAGGCTGTTTTGCGTCAACTATCGAAGACAAGGGGGGTATCTCCATCAGAGGTACACCTATAGTCATTAGAAACCCTAACAAGATCCGGGGATATGAGATAAACAGATTACTCCACTCAACATCTCATGTCAGTAAACAAACTTAGCCAAAGCCGGTCTTACCAGTCTGTATAGATTTAATCAAGCTCCTTCACAAGTCAAAAAACATCTGTATAAAATGATGATAAGACCTATACTCGAATACCCGTGTGTCCCAATGTCGTTAACAACAAAAACCAACATGATACGGTTGCAACGAGTCCACAGTAGGTTCTCCGCTTTATTACGGGTACCAGGAGGAGAGACGGAATCAGGAAGGCAGAATTTCACATCCGCCAGGTTATTTCTGCCCTAAACGTACAACTTGATACGCTTGAAGAAGAGGCAACTTTATGCAATGCAAGAACTCTATATACCAGACAGAGAGAATCCTCCCTACGTTGCAAATACCACTGACTATATCATCAGCACTCCTCCCCACAGACCCAAAAAAAAGACTTCAACAGAGGGTGCGTCGCTTTATCCACAAGGATGATTACCGACGACCAATGATCTTGAGCAGCCTCCCTGCAGATGAAGATGACTCGGTAACACCGGAACCCGTCTCTGTCTACTAAGAATATCATCGCCCCTAATTATGGAGATATATTTTATAACTTCTTTAAGCACACATCTACTACTGTATCAGCGAGATACTTA
The DNA here is from genome assembly GCF_038502225.1 of Cherax quadricarinatus. NCBI lineage: Eukaryota > Metazoa > Arthropoda > Malacostraca > Decapoda > Parastacidae > Cherax > Cherax quadricarinatus. The sequence goes on from NC_091302.1 coordinate 22,679,121, forward strand.
CTATGGCGGGTCACCACCTGGAAAGAAGCCAACATGCCCAGTAATTTTAAATAAATTGCGCGTATATTTATCGCCTTGATCTTGTCAATACCAACCTTCGTCCTGCAATCGCAAAAAACAAACAGCAAAAACAAAAAAAATAATAAAAATAAATAAATAAAACACAATTGCAAATTATATATCCATTATCAACTCATACACGTATATATTTGTTATATCTGTGTGAATCTGATGGGTAAATGTTATACTCCTGTCAATAATTTTCTGTTACTACACATACACCTTCCAAATTGCACCAAAGTGGTTGTGCCACTTCCCTTTGTATCCTACCCCTCTTTCCCCTCCCTCCCTTTTCCCATATTTCAATCCTTACCCTTCCTTCTTCCTTTCCTTTCTTACCAAAACTCTGGTCATAAGTTCAAGTTCAAGTTGTTATGAGCACAGCCATGAGTCACTATGACAACGACCATCCTGGGAAAGTAACCATGAGCGTGAACACTAATGCAGAATCATATATGCACATGTCTGAATGCATACGCTCAGTAACATAAACACACACACACACACACACACACACACACACACACACATAGAGTTCAAGACACAAACACTATCGACTAGTGCCTTTGACAAACAGGAACTATCACAAAAGGCCCAGTAATGAGTGATAACATTATCATCTCACAGTATTTAGGTTTTTTAATAAATAATCTTCCTGTGTTATTTAATTTTGCCCAATAAGCATTCCCTTATATATTGTACATAGTCATTATAATTAAAAAATACGAAAAATATTGGTATCGGTCAAAAGTTGGGTATCGGTATCGGGCAATATTTTGGTATCGCCCCATCGCTAGTTTAAGTTTTCAATTCAGGTAATTACTCTCAGACAATATATTAGTTATTTCTAGTATATAAACGGTTTTCTTTCAGATGGTTCATTATCTACGGATTCCAGGAGGAATTGGATTTTTTGAAGCAGTAACTAATAACTGGGAATCCAAAAACAACAATAATCTCTCTCTGCTGATCGAAAATATAAAGCTAGTAGGTTGCTTACATGTCATTTGTGCTTCATAATGATCAGTTCAGGTAGTGTAGTGTTTTGTTTTGTCATGTAACTATAACTTTGTAGAAGTTTGTTAATGTCAATAATACAAAAAGCTATGACCATCATTTCTGAGGAAAGTCGACTACTCATACATTACAAATGAGTCTAGGGGCTCCTTTTTTTTTTACCACAATAAGGCGACTATTAACAATATATTCATCTGCGGACAGTTACAGCAGCTGTCGTCGTACATAACAATTGTTGTGATAAGTGACGAAACAACGTTCCTGGCCGCCTTCACGAAGTGGTCAGGGAGGAGCTTCCTCCTGGTGTGGTCCACCAGGATCCTGATGGTTACTCGCTCTCACCTCTCGCAGCTTCAAAATCTACACATGGCCTTATCTAAGTGGAATGTTATGTTGCTTATTATCACTGATGATACATCAAACATCAGGTAACTAACAGTGTTGATACAACAAACATCAGGTAACTAACAGTGTTGATACAACAAACTTCAGGTAACTAACAGTGTTGATACAACAAACATCAGGTAACTAACAGTGTTGATACAACAAACATCAGGTAACTAACAGTGTTGATACAACAAACATCAGGTAACTAACAGTGTTGATACAACAAACATCAGGTAACTAACAGTGTTGATACAACAAACATCAGGTAACTAACAGTGTTGATACAACAAACATCAGGTAACTAACAGTGTTGATACAACAAACATCAGGTAACTAACAGTGTTGATACAACAAACATCAGGTAACTAACAGTGTTGATACAACAAACATCAGGTAACCCTCAGTGATGATACAAACAACATCAGTTAACTATCGGTGATAATACACCAAACATCAGGTAATTATCTGTGATTATACAATAAACATCAGGTAATTATCATTAAAAATGCGTGCCGTAACTGTTGATGTTGACTTTTAACAAAGACGCACGTACTGTGAAAGCCTCTTGATCAAAGGAGATGCGTTTGTGTTCCAAGCCTTTGAATCGAGCCCGAATGTCTTCCATTCCCCAGGTGTTCTATAACCCCGAGGACTATAGCGGTCCCATTATGAAAGTAACAATACTAATATAATAATAATAATAATATCTTCATTTGCTGCAAGTACATGTACAAGGTATACAGTCCTAGCTGACATCAATGACATACTACTATATAGAAAGCCACTTGTTATGCTGAGCATTTCGAGCAAATTAGGTCCTTGTCCCAGGATGCAACACACATCATTCGACTTTTTTACTGATGGGTGAACATAGACAACTAGTGCAAAGGAACCACACCCAATGTTTCTACCCTTGCTTTGAATCGAACACAGACCCACGCCGTGTGAAGTGAGAGGTTTAGCGATCAGGCCACGGGGGGCACACACACACACACACACACACACACACACACACACACACACACACACACACACACACGCGCGCGCGCATACACACACACACACATACACACCCACACAAACACACACATACACACACACATACACACACACACACACATACACATACACATATACACATACACATGCACATACACACACATACACACACACACACACACACACACATACACACACACACACACACACACACACACACACACACACACACACACACACACACACACACACACACCTAACCTAACCAAACACATTAGCTTATAAATCCCCCCACCACACACACACATTTTTACGATAAGCTGAAGCAGCTAGAACATACCAACAGGATAAAAACAAAATGGCTCTCAAAATAGAGGACGTAAAGGCAAGGGAACCGATGATGGCTGGTCGGAAAAGGAAGAATGGGTAGAACGGCTCAAGAACAAAATGGAACAACAATGGGAGAAAAGGTTAAACGAACTTTGCAATAACATGTTAGAGCAAATATCTGCAGAGAGCAAGAAGTGGGAATCACGAGCTATAGTAGCTGAGGCAAAGATACAGAGATTGGAGAAAGAAATGGATGTGCTTAAGCAGGATCTAAAGATGAGATCCGAAAGGAGCAAGATGACTGAAATGGGAACATCAGTAGGCAGCAAGGGGACTGAAGGAGGGGATGGATCTAAGCAGTCTTTTGCAGCAATAATATCAGGCCATCATGGTGTCTGGGAGATGATTAGGGAAATAGCAAAGGAGATGCTTAAATCAGATCCAGAGATACAGAGGGAAAAGAAATGGGAAGAGGAGAGGGAGAGATCAATAATTATTCATGGGCTTCAGGAGGCTGAAGGGCAGACCTATGACGAAAGAAAGCATTGGGAGAAAACAGAGATTAAGAACATCATTGCAATAACAGGAGAGAGGGACATGTCTCAGGTAGAAAATTTTCACAGACTTGGGGGTATTTGAGGGAAAAAAATCGACCAATCAGATTGACATTCAAGACAGATGTGGTACGGAACAGGATACTACAACAGAAACCACTGTTAAAGGACTCTCCAGATTATCAAAAAGTGTTCCTCAATCGAGACAGAACACGAAAGAAAAGGGAACAACTGAAAGTGAGAGCAAGACAGAACCAGTGGAAGTAAAGAGAGACAGGACAGGCAATGACAGACAGGAAAACTCAGCCTTTGGGGGAACATCGAAGACAAATGCTTACAGAAACCTCTCAAACCCTGTCCCCACATATCAACCAAACACAGTAAACAGAAACGAACCTCACTCCATAGCCACCACCCCCCTAAGCACTAATTCCACAGTCACAGCAGCCTCCTATAATATTGTGCCCTGCCTCCCAACCTCCCAGCCTGCACCTTCCTCTTCCATCTCCCAGTAATGGAAAGGAAGCTAAAGGTATGGTGCACCAATGCAGATGGAATAACAAATAAGAGTGAAGAGTGGCAAGAACGCATCATTGATGCATCACCTGACACTATAGCACTAACAGAGACAAAACTTTTAGGGATGATAACAGATGCAATTTTCCCACCTGGATATTAGATTATGAGGGAAGACAGAGAGAACAGAGGAGGGGGAGGAGTAGCATTGCTCATAAAATCCAGTGGAGTTTTGAGGAGATGGGAGGAATGGAAAGAAGGGAAACAGACGACTTCATTGTAGGAACACTTCAGACTGGTGGTCCAAAGGTGATGATAGCAGGAGAACAAGAGAAGAGTATGATGTGTGCAATAGGGCAATGGTGGATACACCAGCTGAAGTGGCCAGAAGAGCTCATATGGGTAGGACAAAATTGCTTATAATTGGGGATTTCAATCATAAAGAGATTGACTGGGAAAACCTAGAGCCACATGGGGGACCAGAAACATGGAGAGCTAAGATGTTGGAGACTGTATTGGAGAACTTCATGCATCAACATGTTAGGGATACAACCAGAGAGAGAGGAGAGGATGTTGCAGCAAGGCTGGATCTCATATTCACCTTGAATAGTTCAGACATAAGGGATATCACCCACGAAAGACCCCTTGGCGCTAGTCATCATTATGTCCTGAGTTTTGAATATCTTGTTGAGTTAACAGTGGAGAATGCAGTAGCACGAGAACAAAGAGAGAAACCAAACTTCAAAAAAGGGGACTACATATGAATGAGAAGTTTCCTGCATGAAGTGCAGTGGGAAAGAGAACTAGATGGAAAGACAGTAAATGAAATGATGGAAATAGTAACCACTAAGTGCAGGGAGGCAGAGGAAAGGTTCATACAGAAGGGCAACAGAAAAAATGGTAAGACCAGAGTGAGCCCATGGTTTAATTGGAGGTGTAAAGAGGCCAAAGCCAAGTGTGCGAGAGCATGGAAAAGGTATAGAAGGCAAAGGACTCAAGAAAACAAGGAGATGAGCAGAAGAACCAGAAACGAATATGCATGGATAAGGAGAGAGGCCCAGAGGCAATACGAGAACGACATAGCATCAAAAGCCAAATCTGAACCAAAGTTGTTATACAGTCACATTAGGAGAAAAACAACAGTCAAGGACCAGGTAATCAGACTGAGGAAAGAAGGAGGGGAGCTCACGAAGAGTGACCAAGAAGTATGTGATGAACTAAACAAAAGATTTAGAGAAGTATTCACAATAGAGTCAGGAATGCTTTCAGCAAACTGTGGAGGTAGGGTGCACCAGCAGGCGCTGGACACAATACACATAACCAAGGTAGAGATGAAGAAACGGCTAGACGAACTCGATACCTCAAAGGCGGTGGGCCCAGATAACATATCTCCATGGATACTGAGAGAGGGAGCAGAGGAACTGTGTGTGCCAATAGCAGCAATCTTCAGTAAATCTATTGAAACATGGCAGTTGCCTGAGGCGTGGAAGACAGCACATTTAGTTCCAATTTTTAAGAAAGGGGACAGACATGCAGCATTAAACTACAGACCAGTGTCACTGACTTGTATACAATGTAAAGTCATGGAAAAGATTATCAGGAGAAAAGTAGTGGAACGCATTGAAAAGATTGGGCTCATACATGACAGTCAGCATAGCTTCAGAGATGGGAAATCCTGTGTCACAAATTTACTTGAGTTTTACGATAAGGTAACAGAAGTAAGACATGAGAGAGAGGGATGGGTAGATTGTATCTTCTTAGATTGCAAGAAGGCTTTTGACACAGTACCACACAAGAAACTGGTGCAAAAATTAGAGGAGCAGGCAGGAATAAAGGGGAAAGTACTGCAATGGATCAGGGAATACCTGACAGGAAGGAAACAACGTGTGTTGGTACGTGCTGAAGTGTCGGAGTGGGCGAATGTGTCGAGTGGGGTTCCACAAGGTTCAGTCCTAGGCCCGGTGCTGTTTCTTGTATACGTGAATGACATGGTGGATGGAATAGATTCAGAAGTGTCACTGTTCGCTGATGATGTGAAACTGATGAGGAGAATACAAGTGTTAGAGGATCAGTTAAGATTACAAGGGGATCTGGACAAACTACAAGTATGGTCCGACAAATGGCTCCTGGAGTTTAACCCCAGTAAGTGTAAGATCATGAAGATTGGGGAAGGACACAGAAGACCGCAGACGGAGTACAGGTTAGGAAACCAACAGCTGCAAACGTCAGTTTAAGAAAAGGATCTGGGGTGAGCATCATAACGAACATGTCCCCTGAGGCACACATCAATCAAATAACTGCTGCAGCATATGGGAGATTGGCAAACCTGAGATTGGCGTTTTGACATCTGAGTAAGGAGTCATTCACGACATTGTACACAGTGTACGTAAGGCCTATACTGGAATATGCAGCGCCAGTGTGGAACCCTCACTTAGTCAAACACGTCAAGAAATTGGAGAAAGTGCAAAAATTTGCAACACGATTAGTCCCGGAACTTAGGGGTATGTCTTATGAGGAGAGGTTAAGGGAACTCAACCTGATGACACTAGAGGATAGGAGGGATAGAGGGGACATGATAACAACGTATAAAATACTAAGAGGCATTAACAACGTGGACAAGGATCGAATGTTTCAGAGATGGAATACAGAAACACGGGGACACAATTGGAAACTGAAAACCCAGAGTCATAGGGATGTTAGGAAGTATTTCTTTAGTCTTAGAGTTGTCAGGAACTGGAGTAATCTGGAGAGCTATTTTTGGAAGCAAGTTCCATAAATAGCTTTAAGAAGATGTATGACAAATATCATGGACCAGGGAGAGAGTGAATTAGTATCGACCAGTGAAGAGGCGGGGCCAGGAGCTGTGACTCGACCCCTGCAACCACATATAGGTGAGTGCATATAGGTGAGTACACACACACACACACACACACACATATATATATATATATACACACACACACACATATACACACACACACACACACACACACACACACACACACACACACACACACACACACACACACACACACACACACACACACACACACACACACACACACACACACACACACACACACACACACACACACACACACACACACACAACAGAAGAGTAGGTGAAGTAGCTGTTCCGTGGGTTCCGAAACGTAGGTCGTAAGTATGTATATTCGATGGACTATATGGGAAGCGCCAAGCCTGACCTGCGTCTCTCCTGTCTATCCTTCAACTGACTTATGAATGATGCCTGGGTGAGTGGCATTCAAAACATGCTAGGGTCAGTGGTAATGTCAGTGAATAACTAGTGATTCACACAGACGGTTGGTAGTGAGTCATTACTACTGACACTGGTAACTGGTTACTGGTAACTGATGCCACCTAAAGTCAGGCACTGACTTTAGGTGCCTGTTCAGTAACTTCTTGAAGACAGCCAGGGGTCTATTGGTAATCCCCCTTATGTATGCTGGGAGGCAATTGAATAGTCTTGGTCCCGGGACACTTATTGTGTTGTCTCTCAGTGTACTCGTGGCACTCCTGCTTTTCATCGGGGGAATGTTGCATCTCCTGCCGAGTCTTTTGCTTTCATATGGAGTAATATTCGTGTGCAGGTTTGGTACCAATCCCTCCAGGACTTTCCAAGTGTATATGATCATGCATCTCTCTCGCCTGCGTTCGAGGAAATACAGATCAAGGACCTTCAACCATTCCCAGTAGTTTAGGTGCCTTGTCGCACTTATGTGTGCCGTGAAAGTTCTTTGTGCACTCTCCAGCTCTGTAATGTCGCCAGCCTTGAAGGGGGACATTAGTGTACAGCAGTATTCCAACCTAGAGAGCACAAGCAATTTGAAGAGAATCATCATGGGCTTGGCATCCCTAGTTTTGAAGGTTCTCATTATCCATCCTATTATTTTCCTAGCGGATGAGGTAGATACATTGTTGTGGTCTTTGAAGGTGAGATCCTCTGACATTATCACTCCCAGGTCCTTCCTTCACATTACTTTTCCGCTCTATTGTATGGTTAGAATTTGTCGTATACCCTGACACATTTTTAATTTCTTCGAGTTTTCCATATCTGAGTAGTTGAAATTTCTCCTCGATGAACTTCATATTGTTTTGAGTGGCCCATTCGAAGATTTGGTTGATGTCCGCCTGGAGTCTCGCAGTGTCTTCGACGGGGGTCACTGCCATGGTGATCCGGGTGTCATCCGCAAAGGAAGACACGGAGCTATGGCTTACATCTCTGTCTATGTCAGAAATGAGGATGAGGAATAGAATGGGAGCGAGTACTGTGCCTTGTGGAACAGAGCTTTTTACCATGGTTGCCTGGGATTTTACTCTGTTTGCTATTACTATTTGTGTTCTATTTGTCAGGAAGTTGTAGATCCATCTACCAACTTTTCCCGTTATTCCTTTATCCCGCATTTTGTGTGATATTACACCATGGTCACACTTGTCGAAAGCTTTTTCAAAGTCTGTGTATACTACATCTGTATTTTGTTTATCCTCTACAGCATCCAGGACCTTGTCATAGTGGTCAGTAGCTGGGACAGGCAGAAGCGACCTGCTCTAAACCCGTGTTGCCTTGGGTTGTGTAACTGATGGGTATCTAGGTGGTTGACGATCTTGCTTCTGAAAACCCTCTCAGAGATTTTTATATGGGATGTTAGTGTTATCGGTCTGTAGTTCTTTGCAATTGCTTTACTGCCACCTGTGTGGAGTGGGGCTATGTCTGTTGTTTTTAGCGTGTGTGGGATGACCCCTGTGTCCATGCTCCCTCTTCATAAAATGCTGAAGGCACGCGATAGGGACTTCCTGCAGTTCTTGATAAACATGGAATTCCACGAGTCTGGGCATGAGTGCATGGGCATGTCATTAATTGCCTCTTCAAAATCTTGTGGAGTTATAATAATATCCGAGAGTTTTGGAATGACCAGATTTTGGGTTTCGTTCATAAAGAATTCATTTTGATTGTCGACCCTTAGAGTGGGCAGTGGATCGCTGAACACTGAGTTATATTGGGACTTTAGTATCTCACTCATTTCTTGGCTATCATCTGTGTATATCACATCCCGCCTAAGCAGGGACCCAATACTGGATGTTGTTTTTCCCTTAGATTTGGCATAAGAGAAGAAGTTTTTTTTTTTCAATTTCCTTTATGGCTTTTAGTTCTTCCTGTGATTCTTGTCTCCTATAAGATTCCTTCAGCTTAAGTTCGATATTTGCAATTTCATTACTAGTGCTTCCCTTCATATTTCAGATATATTGACCCACTCAGCAGTTCTGTGACTCTTTGCCTTCGTCTGTATAGGAAGTGTCTCTCTCTTTCTAGTTTACATCTTCTCTTTCTTTTTTTAATGGAATGTGTCTTGAGCAGATCTCAAGAACCACAGAATTTATTTTTTTTAAGGCAGATGTTCGGGTCCGTGTTGTTTAGGATATCTTACCACCTTATTTCATTTAGGACATGGTTTACTTGGTCCCATTGTATGTTTTTGTTATTGAAATTGAATTTGGTGGAAGAGACCTTCATGACTGCTCACATATTGCTGGTCCGGAGCCCTGTGCATACATGTCTGTACTTCTATTATGTTGTGATCTGAGTGAATTGTCTGTGATACAGTTGTATTACATATCGGATCATCATTGTTAGTGAAGATGAGGTCCAGTGTATTTTCTAGTCTTGTAGGCTCAACTATTTGCTGGTTTAAGGTGAATTTGTTGCAGAGATTTAGTAGTTCGTGTGTGTGTGAATTTTCATCTGAGCTGCCTCCCGGAGTGATCTCTGCTAAAACATTATTTGCTATACTCTTTCATTTTAGGTGTCTTAGGTTGAAATCTCCTAGTAGTAAGATGTTCGGGGCAGGAGTTGGGAGATTTTCCAGACAGTGGTCAATTTTCTCAAGCTGCTCCTGGAATTGCTGTGAAGTTGCATCTGGAGGCTTATATACTACCACAATGACAAGGTTTTGGTTTTCGATCTTTACTGCCAAAACTTCAATTACATCATTTGAGGTATTTAGAAGTTCTATGCAAATGAGCGACTCTGTGACATACAGGCCAACCCCCCTCCCCCCCTTGTTGCCTGTTTAGTTTGTCGCATCGGAATAGGTTATAACCTGGGATCCATATATCGCTGTCATAATGATCCTTTATGTGGGTCTCTGTGAATGCTGCAAACATTGATTTGACTCCGTGAGCAGTGGAGGCAGGATCCATACACTGAATGAGACACATGTGCAAAATCTGGGTATCTTTATTTACAGACTTTCGTGAAACATGTACAAATGAAGATATCCAGATGTTGCACATGTGTCTAATTCTTCATACTGTCGGTATTGAACACAACTTATTTACAGGAAATTGACCTGACGGCACTGGAGGACAGGAGAGACAGGGAGGACATGATAACGACATATAAAATACTGAGAGGAATCGACAAGGTAAACAGACAGGATGTTCCAGAGATGGGACACAGCAACAATGGGTCACAGTTGGAAGCTGAAGACACAGATGTGTCATTGGGATGTTAGGAAGTTTTCATCAGTCATAGAGTTGTCAGGAAGTGGAAAAGTGTGGAAAGTAATGTAGTAGATGCAGGATCTATACGTAGCTTTAAGAAAGGGTATGATAAAGCTCACGGAGCAGGGAGAGAGTAGCGACCAGTGAAGAGGCGAAGTCAGGAGCTATGAATCGACCCCTGCAACCACAACTAGGTGAGTACAATTCAGTGAGCACACATACACACTCACGCACACACACAGATTCATTCATACATATATGCATAAATACACATGCAAATAGTTAAAATAAATTTTCATACAAGAACTAGAGAAAACCTTAACGTTGCAGATGTAGTGTATACGTATATCTGCCGTACACTGGAGGTGACACCCCGGCGCAGGAGGTGGCTACTTGGACACCACACACAGGTCTGCTTCTTACCTCACACCTCCAATTCTTCCCTGACAAATTCTCAAAGTGAGTGGGATGAAACATTAATGCACGTATTTATCAAGTTTCATTAAAGGCAATTTAATTTTTTCTTTGTTTCAGGTCAGAAAAGAAAACTTGTTTTAACATTCTTCTCGAAATATTTTTGTTATTCAAATGGTCACCAATGTAAGAAACATTATGTTTTAAACAATATTCAGAGGGATTATTTTAAATACATATTGAAAGTAAAAGATATTTTGATTATGAAACAAATAATAGTCTTCTCGTTGTAAATCAGTAAGCGTTAAATAATTTGTTTATAATACGTTAATAATGTTGATGCGATTACTAATCTCTCTATGATGCAAGGCTCCAGGCGGACATCAACCGAATCTTTCAGTGGGCTGCAGAAAACAATATGAAGTTCAACGATGAGAAATTTCAATTACTCAGATATGGTAAACACGAGGAAATTAAATCTTCATCAGAGTACAAAACAAATTCTGGCCACAAAATAGAGCGAAACACCAACGTCAAAGACCTGGGAGTGATCATGTCGGAGGATCTCACCTTCAAGGACCATAACATTGTATCAATCGCATCTGCTAGAAAAATGACAGGATGGATAATGAGAACCTTCAAAACTAGGGAGGCCAAGCCCATGATGACACTCTTCAGGTCACTTGTTCTGCACACTAACAGCACCTTCAAGGCAGGTGAAATTGCTGACCTAGAAAATGTACAGAGAACCTTCACGGCGCGCATAACGGAGATAAAACACCTCAATTACTAGGAGCGCTTGAGGTTCCTGAACCTGTATTCCCTGGAACGCAGGCAGGAGAGATACATGATTATATACACCTGGAAAATCCTAGAGGGACTAGTACCGAACTTGCACACGAAAATCACTCACTACGAAAGCAAAATACTTGGCAGACGATGCACCATCCCCCCAGTGAAAAGCAGGGGTGTCACTAGCACGTTAAGAGACCATACAATAAGTGTCAGGGGCCCGAGACTGTTCAACTGCCTCCCAGCACACATAAGGGGTATTACCAACAGACCCCTGACAGTCTTCAAGCTGGCACTGGACAAGCACCTAAAGTCGGTTCCTGACCAGCCGGGCTGTGGCTCGTACGTTGGTTTGCGTGCAGCCAGCAGCAACAGCCTGGTTGATCAGGCTCTGATCCACCAGAAGGCGTGGTCACAGACCGGGCCGCGGGGGCGTTGACCCCCGGAACTCTCTCCAGGTAAACTCCAGGTATACAGAAATAATAAACAAATTTTTGCCTCTACTGTATTATGTAAATAACTATATATTTCGGTTTCTGGGCGATCCGAGAAAGGTATCTCCATATTCCAAAATCCCAGCCTCCTCTACTACACTGCACGTGAATGTAACAATGGAGAGTGGTCGTAAAATTGAAGTGCAGTAAAATATAAAAGTGTGAATTCGGGTGAGTGTGCTTGTGCACACACACACACACACACACACCAACACACACACACACACACACACACACACACACACACACACACACACACACACACACACACACACACACACACACACACACACATATATATATATATATATATATATATATATATATATGTCGTGCCGAATATGTAAAACTGGTCAATTAGCAAGAACTCATTTAAAATTAAGTCCTTTCTAAAATTTTCTCTTATACGTTTAAAGATATATTTCTTTGATTAATGTTAATGTAAAAATTTTTAATTTTGCACCAAAAGCATCTTAGAAAACTTACTTAACCTTATTATAACAAGAAAAATTTATTTTAGCCTAACCCAACTAAATATATTTTAGATATGTTTACAATAATTTAATACTAAACAAACACAGTGAAATATATTTTTTTCGTTAGGTTCAGAATGATTTTGGCGAAATTATTGCATACACAAATTTTCGCTTGTCCTATATGGCAAGATGAGCGTTGCTATTTAAGCCAAGATCGCAAGTTCTGCCTATTCGGCACGACATATATATATATATATATATATATATATATATATATATATATATATATATATATATATATATATATATATATATATATATATATATATATATATATATATATATAAAGTGGTGAAGGTATGTAAAAGTAGAGGAATGAGAGAATGGGTGAGATGCCATTAACAAATTTTTCTGAGAATAAGAAAAAGTTTTGGAGTGAGATTAATAAGCTGAGAAAGCCTAGAGAACGAATGCATTTGAAGGATAAAAATAGTAGGAGAGAAGAGTTATTAGATGAAGAGTTGGAGGCTTCGTGAAGATGGAGAGAATATTTTGAGGAACTGTTAAATGTTGATGAAGATAGGGAAGCTGTGATTTCGTGCATTGGCCGTGGAGTTATAACATCTTGTAGGAGTGAGGAAGAACCAGATGTCAGTGTGGGGAAGGAACGTGGGTAGAATGAAAGGGGGTAAAGCAGGTGAGATTGATGGGAGCAAGACAGAAATGTTAAAATCATGTAGGGTATAGTTTTGCATTACTTAGTGTTTTTATTTAATAAATGTGTGAAAGAGGGGATGGTACCTAAGGAATAGCAGAGAGCATCTATATTTCCTTAGTATAAAGGTAAAGAGGACAAAAGATGCCTTCCCTTTAAATGAGTCCCTTTAAATGGACCTTTTTTCTAGAGGTGTGAAAATTCCAAAGACAATTACAATATCTATCTATATTTTATTTGGATTGTAAGGTAATTTTTATCATATCCAACGTCTGCCTCAAAAGCTTGTGGGATAGATAAGCTATGTTTGTCTCCCACTCTATGAGTGTTGGTATGCCTGGGAGCACTTCCTGCCGTCTGCCTACATCCTAGCTGCCTCACTCCAACAAGGGCGCTTCCTGTGACCGTTTTTTCTTGGACCTTCTCCCCTCTCCTCTTCTCTGTCACATTGCAAGCTCTTGATGATGTGTTGATTGCAATACGAAAGGCCTAGAGCTATCATTCAGCTCCCCCGTATAAAAAAAATGTAATAATAGAATAAAAAATGCGTAAAATAAAATATTTTAATATTATTTTATTTTTACTTTTCTCTCAGACTATTCCATGGTCCGAATCTGCTGGTTGCGACAGAGGTTAATCCCTTTAATAAGATAATCAGTGTCACTGACCCTGAGGGCCACAGGGTTAACAGGGTTCACTTCACTGGTCCTGTGCCAAAAGTGGTGGATTTCCTCTCTAAAGCACTTAATTTTACGTAAGTAAACCTAACTTTCTCATTTCAATTTGGATAATGAAATGAATGGGTTTACAGCTATGGAAGACATTATCTCTGGTTTTCATTGCCCCAAAGATCTGTTGAAGCTTTATCAGGACGAGGTAAAAACTCATTTAATTATTATATTTTTATATGCAATAACTTTTGAGGACCTTATTAGTAGGTTACAATGTATGTTATGACGTGTTTTTCTTCCATAATTTTAGGCATTCCGTGACCTCTCCCTCACTTAGGAAAAGAACCAGTACTATAGTACTACAATTCCACGAATTATCCTGCAGTTGAAACTAATAATTCAAATTTTCAGCTTGGTTTTCCCTGCCGTTTCCTCTAAAGCATAACACTCTCAATTGTAAAGTAATATGCGTATTCCCGTGTACAGTATATTTCCCTTTCTTTTTCTGTACCATTATAACAAGATGAGGGGAACCTTTTAGCTATATATAGTTCCAGACAACCATATTGACCAAGCACGTCTAGTTAGAGAGAGTGGCGACACCTAGTCGACACTAACGAGAGACTTCTATAACAATATGAGATCAGATACTGAAGATTAACAAGTGTAAGCTGTACGAGAAGGGAGACAACAGAATACGCAATGAACTAGTTACACATCTGGACATAACACAGTTTGAACATTGTTATCATTAGTACCCTATAAGCATAGACGGTCAGAATGACTTAAATAATTGTCAATATGAAAAAGTTTATTGACCTTAAAAAAGCTGTTTGTTAGTGTATGTATAAAATAAGGTAGGAGAGTCGCGTTTACAAGAGTGTAATTGCTTCCATGTAGCTCTTGGGCAGGGAAGAGCGGCTGGCAGTCTTAAGCTCTGGAACACTAAACTCTTGTTCATAATAACCTTGAACACTTTTTCAGCAACCTATAACCACCTCTAAAATAATAATTTTTCACGGTCTGAACAATAAAGACACTGTAGAAGCTATAGAGACTGCAAAAAGAAGATTGAGTTCTTCAGGTTTACACCAAACAACAACGTCCCGACACAACACGTAGTGATCTAGTATCAATAGCCAATGCACACGGAATTACTGTATATCTCTGTATGCAGGGACTCATCAAAGTCAGAGCATTCATAATAAATTTGAAAATATATTGTATAACGCTAGAGGAATATGTATCTCTCTCTCTCTCTCTCTCTCTCTCTCTCTCTTTCTCTCTCTCTCTCTCTCTCTCTCTCTCTCTCTCTCTCTCTCTCTCTCTCTCTCTCTCTTTTCTTTACCAAAAGGTTTTACAAGGCTAGGTAAGGGTTTTTGTCTTTAATTACAAGCTGAAAGCTGTTACCTACATCACCTCATTTTAAAGCCTTATTATTGTTATGAGACTTACAAATAGGGAACATGATGAACTTGGAGTCATCTGTAGGACAGTGATTTTATTTGATCGACTGACGTTATTTCAGCTTACAAGGTTCTCGGTCCGTCTCGGACCATTAACGAGTAGCAAAAAAAGAGCAAAGGCAAGAGAGCCAGTATTATATAGGAGATGAAGGCTGAGGTAGAAAGAATCATAATATGAAAGAAGCAATGAAAGTAGTTGTAGAAGCAGTGGTGGAAGTAGTTGTAGTCGAGTTAGTAGTGGGTAGTTAGAGCACTGGTAGTGACAGGCAGTGATAGTAGCAGAAGTAGTAGTAATAGTAGTAGTAGTAGTAAAAGTAGTAGTGATAATAGTAGTAGCACAGAAGTAGTAGTAATAGTAACAGTAGTAGTTGTAATGGTAGTAATTGAGGAAGTCTAAGTACAAGAAAAAGGATCACTGCAGGAAAGCTAATGTCTCACAAGAATGGGACCATAAACACTGGCGAAGAAAACTCAAAGGACAGACCTCACCAGATAGAGGAAAGGAGAGGAAAAGAAAATATAGGAAAGGAGAAAAAGTAAGGAGAGAAGGAGATAAAAATCAGGTCAAGTCACGAGTATTGTGAAGCTTGGAGCATTTCACAACGTAAGGAGAAAGGAAGACATCTTCAGAGACAAAGCCAGGACTAAGATTCATATTAGGAAAGTTGTATATAACAGATGCTTCAACACGACGGCGATTGTGAAGGCTAGAAAAAGGTTGACAGTTTTGGCAGAGGACCAGTTAACAGGAGAGCTGTGACCTCTAACATGACGTAAAAGATTATTGTCCTTCTCGGCAAGTCTAATACTTCTTTCGTGCTCTTTAAGTCTGTCAGAAAAAGAGCGGTCAGTTTCTTCATAGTATAGGAGAGGACAAGAGGACCAGGAAATGGTGTAGACTGTGAAAGTAGCAGGTGCAGGAGGAGAGGTAGGAATTAGATTAGTTGATTAGCAGTGGAAAGTCTTGGAGGAAAGAAAGCCCGTTTAGCACATAAGGAAGCAGACTTTATGAAATGGGAAGGGTAGCCAGAAAGAGAGAACGAATTACGAAGAGTGGAAATATCCGATTCAAGGAACTGAGAGTAACAAATGCGGAGAGCACGAAGAAAGAGAGAAATAAGAACACTTTTCTTGACAGAGGGAGCATAGCAAAAAAACAATAGTGAACGTACATGCCTCTCTGCAAAGCTTGTAATAAACGTAAAAAGCGCCTAAAGTCGATTAGTGGACAAATGCATCAAGATAAGGAAGCAAAGAGTTAGGTTCACATTGATCTTTAAACTTGATGGAAGGAACAAGATTATTATGTCCAAGACGGACTTAAGCTTCGTCATAAGTTTTCTTCTGCTATGCGCGGGTTTTTGTATATTGTTGCAGTCACAGAATTGTCCCTTTTTATTCCGATTTTATTTGTTTGACGTCATTATGCTTGTACTTTTACAGTATTAGTCATGTACATAACATAACAGAAAGGCCACTCATATCCCTCAGGTGTTGAAGGCTTTGCTGAAATGACAGATCTGTCCAAGCTGAGTCCTGGCTAGAGATGAGTCGTCTTACTTTGATCTCTGTCCTGTCAAGATAACGCAGATGAGACGGGGGACAGGTAATCAAAGAAAGCTGAGCTTACTCAGAGTGTGAGCATACTAGTTTTTCATACATGATCATGCAACCTCTACTGTCGAGCAGATGTGAGATACGTGTAAGCTTCTTGGCAGCTTTGTGTGCAAGATTTACAACATGGTTTTTCATAGTCAGTTTCGAGTCAAATTACACCCCTAGGATATCAACTTCATCCTCGGTCAACAACACTCTTCTATGCATTCTTACGATCTTGATGCCTATAGACCATCATCTCGTCATTCTTTGTGTTTTCTCAAGAGCAAATGTAACCTGCCAGTTTTTTTCCCCAGGCTGATTAGGTTGTAAGCTGGTGATTGATGTAACTTAGAGCAGTGAAGGTCAGAGTACAGTCGTCTGCAAATTCATGGGATTTAGTATGAGTTGAAGAAGATCAATGAAGTAGACATTCCATTACGATGACCCAAGATCACTTCCCTGTGGAACACTTGAAACAAGTGTCTTGTTGAGAACTACGCTTAGAGATCTCTCCTAGTGCTTGTAGTTTTCCCAAGAGTCCCTGGTGCCATACTCGTCGAAAGCACCAGCAATGTCCAGTGAAACTATGCAGTTAACATTGGATTCATCAAGTGATTGGGGCCACATAGTTTACAATTACTTAATAATGCACAAACACAATGAAATATATTTTTTTCGTTATGTTCTGAATGATTTTTGAGAAATTATTGCAGGCATAAATTTTCGCTTGCCTTATTCGGCAGGAAGAGCCAAAATTTAAGCCAAAATCGCAAGATTTACCTATTCGGCACGACATATATATATATATATATATATATATATATATATATATATATATATATATATATATATATATATATATATATATATATATATATATATATATATATATATATAAAGCTCCTGGAGAGCGAAACGTTGCCACAATAAAATGTCACATTAGTTGCACTTGTGTCCTTTTACTTTACATTTCCATTGTGCATGAGAAGCAAGGTATCGTTCGAATTTACTTAAAGATTTGTTCTTTAAACATGCCAGAGGCTGCAAGGTGAAGCAGAGCCGGCATAATTAAATGGTTGCAACTTAGAATTAGTAGAAGAAGCAACAATATGAGGCAGTAAGAAATTGGAATTTGATTGATTTAACTTCAGGCTGTCATTCGAACTTACCTACAGAAGAGGTAGGATTCTGGGAGAGAGATGGGGTGACATAACAGAAAAGACTTAAATTAAATACAAGGTTACCTTGGGCCCCTCTTGAGGTTCATTCGTGATCCTTCAACACTGGTCGGCCTTGTACCAGAGCTCCTCGGTTGGAGTGCGGATTGTCATTATATCCTAAAGAAGCATTCAAGTGTCTTTAGTATCAATACCTGACCAACCGGGCTGTGGTTCGTACGTCAGCTTGCGTGCGGCCAGCAGTAACAGCCTGGTTGATCAGACCCTGATCTACCATGAGGCCTGGTTTCAGACCGAGCCGCGGGGGCGTTGACCCTCGAAATCCTCTACAGATATATATATATATATATATATATATATATATATATATATATATATATATATATAATTGGGCGTCCCTGAATTTCATGAGATGATTGGAGGAATTTCAGTGTTGTACACAGGCGTTGTTCAAGTTATCGTTCCTACATGCGGGTGTCGAGGTTTCTTGCTGTTTCACCTACATAAATTTTGTTGCAGCCTCCACAGGGTATAGTGTAAACTCCTGCATTGACTGGTTCGTGGTGCTTGAACAACGCCTGTGTACAACACCGAAATTCCTCCAATCATCTCATGAAATTCAGGGACTCCCAATTAGTGATCAAAGAAACTAATTTCCGCAGACGCAAGTGCCTCGAGTCAGCACTAATCGCTGTTTCGAATACAATTAAACAAAACAAAGGCAGCTTCACCATCTCTGAAGTTTTAGCAAGAATCCTCCTGAAAACAGTAAACCCTGCCATCACATAGTCTTTCCTGTTAATACTACACAAAGCACATTACAGAGAGTGAACAATGAAAAAGGCTGCCTCTATCCAGTCTATATTTGTCTAACCTATTTTTATGTTACCCAAGTAATAGCTTTTATATCCTTTTACTCATGTACGAGTTAATTGCTTTACCATATTGTATTACTACTACTACTACAACTTTTATCGCTACTACTACTACTACCACTAGTATTGCACCTCACTCTGAGCCTATATATACCCTCTGTGCCCATGTACTGTTTGTAATGGCTTGATAAAGCTCCTGGAGAGCGAAACGTTGCCACAATAAAATGTCACATTAGTTGCACGTGTGTCCTTTTACTTTACATATTTTTCGGTAATTCTACCAACATTATTACACCAAGGAAATATTTATATATTAGAATTAAAACGAGAAACACCTATGTTAACAAACAATACAAACGTGGATGGTATTCTCCTTATTATTTTGAGTAACAATAACAAGGAGAATACCAGTCACGTTGATGTATCAAGTGTAGAAGAATAAAATTAAAAATGGCACTGACAGCAGCTATTTTGTGCTAAGGACATGACAGCCTCCACCCAACCTCACCTTCACGGGTTATTTTTTCTCTCTCACCAGTGTTTTTTAATTACTTCCAAGCTGTTGTTTATTCTAACCGGGATATGCATGAAGGGAGGATAAGAGACATAAAGGGGTATTTAAAAGGGACGAAGGCAGAAAGAAGATAGAGTGGTAGAGAGGAAGGGAAAAAGAGAGAGAGAGAGGGGGTGAGGGAGTGGGTGGAGAAACAGAATGAGAAAATGAGGAAGATGTAGGTACAAATATACACATTAATATTTATATGGGGCTTTATTAAATACTTGTGCCCAGCAGTACAGCACATTCCATACTGGAGTTCTTAGGTTCCAACCTAAAGCGTTGCACATATTTTTTTTTTTAATTTAAGCATATAATTCAGCATTTGCAAGGTGATGATGGTAACAAAAAAAAAATAAGCAATGTAAGATTGAAAATCAGATTGGAGGGACTCAGTGTGAAGGAAGTGAATGTGTTCAGATATTTGTCAGTGGACTTGTCAGCAACTGTGTCTATGAGAGACGAAGTGAACCATAGAACTGATGACAAGTGGAATTACTGAGCGACAGGCAAGTGACATTATTTATAAATATGTAATAGACGATGCTGTTAGCTAAGCTTTGCATATATATTTTCTAAATTCTCTAACTTCTTAACAACATTTTCAACGAAATGTTAGTGATTTTTCCGTTATTTTTTTTTTTCAGAAAAATAACGCAACTACTGAAAGTTTTTTGCTTAACTAATAACTTCAGTTGTAATTATGTACACGTAACAGTTTTGGCATAATTTCGGCAGGTGTTGCAACTTACCTGTAACTTTCAAGACCACAGAGTTGGTGTTAATACTTACATTCACTATTATTTTATTGCAGATGCTACAGTTTGTAAAGAATTAAAAGTGAGTTATGTTGTTAATTCAGTTGTAAATCATATGAGTATTGCAGTATGTGTCAGGGAGATGGTATATAGCTTATAAGTTACTCTAAACAGTTACTGCGTACCACACCAGGTACACCTACTTACGGCCTCCTGATGGAGTCTGGGGCGTTAGTGTTGGTAACGGCTCGTGGTCCGGTATGGTAGGACTGGTGATGAGAGAGGTGAGTGTAGCGAGAAATTTAGTAAAGTCTCTCTCATGTACCACTATCTCAAGATGAAAAAGAAAGATATTTGTTTTGACTCTCTTTTAGTTTGCTTTAGTTTATGATTTCACAGCACACGCTCTCTAGGGTTGGGTGGTCTTGGTGGCCTCAATAATATCTAGAGGTATGTAATTGCTTTCTGTGGAGAAATTTTCTCCAGGAGGGGGTATCAGCCCCCTTCAACCCTTTCAGCCCCCTTCAGCCCCTCTCAGCCCTGAGGGGCCACTCAGAAGGGGCGAGCGTCTTGTTTACTGCTAGAGTGAGTAATTGATCACAGATGCTATGCCATGTAATCAAGTGACCTCTGCTCCTTGCAACGGTGTTGCAACGTGTATTTTTATAAGAGACAGTACATCTCTTACTTAGCAGGACAATTAAGGAAAATCCTGCTCCCACTTTATTACCATAGTAAAGATAGTGTACATTGTTGTCTATAAGACAGCAAGAAACAAACATTCTGCTTTGCTTCATCGAGGAGGTGACAAGGATGCAAGGTACTAGGTCAGCGTTTTTTTTTTGTGCTGGGGGGAGTGACGGCATGGAGCGCTGTGGCGTCTGGCAGATTACTTTTGACTCTGGAGAGAGTCACACTGACGCCAGGATAACCAGCAAAGGACACTGATCTGTGCGTTAGTGTGAATAAAGTGTCTCACAAAACACAATAAACTCTTAAGAGAAGTGTGATCAGCTTCTCTTGTGATACATTGTGAACAATAAAGACAAATCTTGTAGAACATAGTGTACCAGTGTGCGTTTCCTAGACAATGGAAGAGGTGGACATCCAAGGACACTTCAGCTTCTATCAAGTCACCGATATCTGTCGAAGGTGTTGAGAACACCATAGCTCACGTTACAAAGAGCAAGGTATGTTACGAATTTCTTGTAGATCGGGGGATTGCGCAATTCTTGAGTCACAAGGAGTTTGTAATCAACCTATAATCGGCAGTAAGGTGTGGACTTTTGAGTCCAAACAAGTAAGTATTTCGTCAGCCATCATCGAATGAAATATGCTGACATAACACCCCCTAGGGGTAATTTATACTTACAAATTGTATCTCTTGACAGCCCACTGTTGTGATGGTTTCGACAGCATCTAGACCTCGTCTGCAGGGGCGGCTGTGTAGACGATTTGCTGTCATTTATCAGCTAAGTGTTCATTATATATATATAATAAACACAGCAGGTAAGGCCAAAAATTCTCAACAGAGTTTTTGGTCGTGCTCGAACCGGATAAAGACCACACTGTGGTCCAAATATGTTGTACTACAGTGTACAAATAACCTATGAGCCAAGGTCCTTCGAAAAAAGCTGTAAAACTAGTGTTTTACAATATAAATCAGTATAAATGAGTCCCTCCAGACTCAATCACAGAGAATGGGCAGCCAAAAGAAAACGGGCGCTCACCCAGCGTTCACCCAAAAGAAAACGGGCGCTCACCCAGCGGACACCCAAAGAAAACGGGAGCTGGGTGACTCACCCACACCCTGCAACCACTGCTCCAATCTGGAGAAAATGCTGATTAATACAACAACTACCCAAATGATGTTGTTTGTCTGAGTGTATATATACACAGTGTTTATAATGTTTATAGACAGAAATTAAAAGACAAGATTGTGTTAAAGTTTGTTTCTTATAGATCTACCTGTTATATTAAAGGAACTTATATAAAGTGTAAGCTTTCAAATATATATTAACAGTGAAATTTATATATGTGTAAGTAATATTCACGTGTGATTTACAGTTATACAGTGACATTTATAGTGTATAGTGAATGAAGTGTATAACATCGTTATTTACGATTAATCATCATGGTCAGGCTGACACAGCACACAAGCCATAAACACCAGCCACATGTACGCTGTACCCTTCATGGTCATTGACCCTGAGGTTAAGCTTAGTGGGTCAGTAGTGTCTGACTCGATTATTGCTGACTTAAGCATAACAAAAACTCAGCTGTTTATAGCAGTACAGTGTTTTTTAAACACTCTAAGTGTGGTGCTAGAATTTTCAGTATACCATTAAAATGGCTTGTTTGAAAACTCAGTTTCAGTCTTTACAGACTAAGATTACACAATTAGAAAATCTAATTTCAGTCTGTATAGGATTAACTCAAGATACAAACATAGATTTTGATGATCTTGAGGTCAAGTTTGGATTATTTACACAACGTATGAAAATAATTAATTCAGACTATACACATTATGAAAATAAATTTCTTGAATCAGATCCATCTGAAGATGAAATTAAAAATGTTTTGGATACTTTTAGTGATCAACAATTAAGGTGGACAGGAGTACAGGCTATCTGCCGTAAAACTCTGTCACAGAGACCTGTAACTAGTGGTCAAACACCTGTTACACCTGTAACAACAACAAGTGTCCCATTACCAAGCTTACCTACATTGTCATTACCTATTTTCCAAGGTCATAATTATGAAGAATTCATTAGTGGTTTTCAATCCATAGTAAATTCACGAACTGACATAGATGAGATTGCCAAGTTCAATTACCTTAAATGTCTTGTGAAGGGAGAACCCTATGAACTGATTAAGTCATTTCCGGTGGTTAAAGGTAATTATCAAATAGCCTTACGTGTCTTAGCAGACAATTACTTTGATGTTTACAAGGCTAGAGTTAGACATGCAGTCTTAATATCAAGCTTGAAGCCACCCAGACATTGTTTTTCAGACTTACAGGCATTTAGAATTACATTAGACAATAGTCTCAGATCTCTAGATGCTAAATATGACCTAAGACAATGTGATTGGTTTATCAGTGGTATTGTACAAGATAAGTTGTCACCACAAACTATTGAACGATTAAATATTATGTTCAATAAACGCTATTTCACTTGTGAGGAAATTAGCAATGGTTTACAAACAATAGTTTCATGCATGCAAGCAACGAGACAAGATGAAAAATCCACAAATCCCGTGGATAATAAACCTTCAACTCAGTATAAAAAGAGTATACCTACTCCCACTAAACCACATAATGGGAAATCCCATATAGGCATTTATCAAGCTGTGAATACAATAGACAGTAAACAGACTGTCACACATAAACGTACTCCAAAATGTGTACTTTGTGATGGAACACATTGGGCACAGTATTGTAGTCAATACACATCAATGGAGGAACGTAAACAACGTGTTCATCAGCTGAAAAGATGCATCAAGTGTTTAGGTGAACACAAGGGAGGGAAATGCTCACTGAAGAAGTGTTTTAAATGCAAGGGTATGCATCATTCAGCATTATGCCCAAATACTTTTGCTGAACAGCAGCAGACTTCCACAGAATCAGGAAGTCAATAAGCAACAGCATTAAATGTGAGAGATAAGTTTAAAGCAACTGCTCTCCCGATAGCTCGAGTTGAGTTATCTAATAAATTACACAAAACCAATGTGCTAACACTATTTGATCAAGGCTCACAAAGGTCCTTCATAAGAAGATCAGTGTTGCAGAAACTGAATAAACAACCCTATGCCAAAATACAGTTAGATATAGCTGGTTTTTTCCACAATTCTGGTAAACAGACATATGACCTAGCCAAAATCACTGTTGGTCTAGGAAACAGGAAAAAGACAGTAGAAGCTGTGGTAGTAGATGATTTGCCTAAGTCTGTGCAGATCCAGGGATTAAAAGAAACAGTTGCAGCACTAAAAGCAGCTAAGGTCAAGTTAGCCTGTCCTGACATACAGACGGACACAATTAGTCCAATTGATTTAATCATTGGAAGTGATTATTATCACTGTTTTGTGCAAAATATGGTAAGTAAACATGATGTTCACTTGCTGAAAACAGCAGGAGGCCACATGATATGTGGTCCCATTCCCTCTCAAAGTGGGAAAGAAGCTGATATTGATTCAGTGGAAAATGTACTAGTTACGAGAATAACCGCTGATCATGTACCACAGCAAAAATTATCATTACTGGAAGAAATGAATGAACCAGTTGATAAGTTGTGGGATTTAGATGCGATAGGTATTGATGTAAATAAACCAAGCCCACAAGAGTCTCAGACTTATAACCAATATTTGGACACTGTCAAATATGAAGATGGACAGTATTGGGTTAGGTTACCATGGAAATTAAATCCACCACATCTACCTAGCAATTATCGCATGGCTTTCGGACAGATGAAAGCACAAATACATGAGCTCAGGAAGAATCCACAGTTACTGACTGTCTATGATAATATCATACAAGAACAGTTGGACAATAAATTCATTGAGGAAATAGTCGAAGATAAGTTGAAGACAAACGCTCATTATCTCCCGCACCATGGAGTCAGAAAAGATTCTGAAACCACTCCACTACGTGTTGTATATAATTGCAGCGCACGTGCAAATAAAGATGTAGCAAGTCTTAATGACTGTCTGATGACCGGACCCTCACTAACTGAGAAGCTTGGAGACGTGCTTATGAAATTTCGCACAAACCCATATGCCTACACGGCTGATATTTCCAAAGCTTTCTTAAGAGTAGGACTACAAGAAATAGATAGAGATTATACTCGATTCTTGTGGCCTGAAAATCCACATGATCCTCAAAGTCCTGTGAAAACTTATCGTTTCAAATCAGTATTATTTGGTGCAACATCCTCTCCATTCTTACTAGAAGCTACTCTAAATACACATTTGAAGAAATCTGGAAGTCCCTTCAAAGAAGTCTTAAAGAAAAGTTTCTATGTGGACAATCTTCAAGGTAGTGTGAATAAAGAGGAGGATTTGAAATCCTTATACAGAGAAGCTAACAAGGAGATAAAAGAAGCAAATATGCCTCTAAGGATGTGGAATACAAATTCAAAGCAATTAAGGGAACTTATCAAAGAAGATTTCCCTGAAACTGAAATTCCTGATTGCAACAATATGCTGGGACTTAATTGGAACACACAGGAAGATACTCTGAGTCTCAAAAGGATAAACAATAAATCATGCAGTACACTCACTAAACGTAGTTTACTGTCAGAGGTATCACAATGTTTTGATCCTCTAGGACTCGTCTCACCAATTACCATAAAGGGTAAAATGCTTATGCAAGATTCATGGAAACTCAAAATTGGATGGGATGAGAACTTGCCTCTAGAAATGAGTCAAGCATGGGATGAAATATCCAAGGAGTTTAAACAACTTCATCAAATTAAACTTCCCAGACAAATAGGTCAAGAGGGAAACAAGTACACATTACATGTGTTCTGTGATGCGTCAACCAGAGGTTATGGCGCTGTAGCTTACATGAGTAATGCTGAAGGAAGTACACTAATTACTTCAAAGGCCAGGGTAGCACCCTTGAAGGTCAGAACAGTACCACAATTGGAACTGACAGCACTCTATGTATGTACAAAATTAGCTGTCTATCTCAACAAAGTACTTGATCATCTCACTATTGAGAAAACCGTGATCTGGAGTGATAATGAAGCAGTTCTCCAGTGGTTAAGAAATAATAAGAGTAAGTTGGTCTATGTACAGAACAGAGTAGCAGAAATAAAAGAGATGCAGAGAGATTATCTCTTTCTCCACGTCTCTACCCAAGAGAATCCAGCTGACATGTTGTCACGTGGTGTCCCACTCAAGAAATTTGTGGATAATAAATTATGGCTCCACGGACCGAACTGGCTCTCTGATGAAAATAACTGGCCTCAGCAAAAGGCTCACATTATGCCAGAAGAAACAGTCTGCTTGAACACAGCAGAAATAAGTTGTGTAAATACTGCAGCAGCCACAACAGAAATAGTCATTGATGGATCTAAATACTCATCTTTGGGTAAACTCTTAAGAGTTACAGCTCTTGTCTTTAAATTCATTAAAGGAGTAAAACCTGATTATGAATGTCTTGAACCCATTAAATACTGGGTGAAACTAATACAGAAAGTTGTTTTCTCTACAGAATATAAATTTCTGGAAACACCAGATAAATCCCCAAAGAAACCTGTTATGATTAATTCTTTAGGACTTTATCTCGACTCAGAAAAGATTATAAGATGTCGAGGAAGAATTCATAATTCTTCACTACCTAAAGAAGCCATACATCCAATATTGATCCCCAAGAATCATTGGCTAACAAAACTGATTGTGCAAAACGCCCACAGTAACGTGTTACATGGTGGAGTAGCTGACACACTTTGTCATATACGACAATCCTACTGGATACCTCAAGGTCGACAAAGTGTGGAAAAACAAATAAAGGATTGTATTACTTGTCGTCACTACGATATGCGAGTATGTCAGTATCCAGGTCCACCTCCATATCCCTCTGAAAGAGTTTGTCATATCACTCCATTTGAGGTGACAGGTGTAGATTATACTGGACCAATAATTTTAACCAAAACAGTTGACAAAGTTCCCATCAAGGTGTACATCTGTTTGTTCACTTGTGCTACAACTAGAGCAGTACATCTAGAAGTAGCCACTGACATGTCTGCTGAAACTTTTATCAAATTATTCAGAAGGTTTGCAGGCAGAAGGGCGTGTCCCAGACTGATGATTTCAGATAATGCAACGAACTTTGTTGCTGGTGCTGCTTATATAAGCAAGATCTTTGATCAACCAGAAGTACAACAGATGCTGAATCAACGCAGATGTCGTTGGAGATACATTCCTCCTAAATCTCCATGGCACGGCGGATTTTATGAAAGAATGATCGGCATTGTAAAACGTTGTTTAAGGAAGACTCTTCATCGTCAGAGAATAGACTTAGAAGAATTCCGTACAGTTGTGACTGAAATAGAAAATAGAGTCAACAA
Organism: Cherax quadricarinatus; assembly: GCF_038502225.1. Lineage (NCBI taxonomy): Eukaryota > Metazoa > Arthropoda > Malacostraca > Decapoda > Parastacidae > Cherax > Cherax quadricarinatus. The sequence continues at coordinate 22,706,570 of NC_091302.1, forward strand.
CAGACCTCTAACTTATGTTACCGATGATCTGGACAATTTAGAAGTGTTAAGTCCATCTCATTTACTCCATGGCAGAAGGCTCGAACCTGTTCCTCCCATGAATGATAAAGAAATCATAGAGGATCCTACTTATTTCGAACCTGAGCAACTCAGACGTAAATTCAAACACCTTAATAAAGTGATTGAATGTTGGGAGAAAATTTGGCGAGAAGACTATCTCACCTCATTGAGAGAACACTTCTATTGAGCTGGTGTTCCTGAAAATCATAAGTCCTTAAGACCTGGTGACATAGTGATTATCGACAATGATGGTCCGAGGTCCCAATGGCCACTTGGAAAAATTGTGACCATATATCCTGATGCAAATGGAATCATCAGGACAGTTGATGTTTTGAGCAAAGGTGTAGTGAATAAGCGGACAATAAATAAACTAGTGCCGTTAGAATTACACAGTGTTGAAAACAAAATTAGTGATTCTCCAGAAACCACACAGACTAAAGCTGTTCAGAAAAGACAAGCAGCAGTGGTGGCGAGTGAGAAAATTAAATTAATGTTAAGTGATGAATAGTTCACCTGCAGCGAACCTCCGCCGCCCCCCAGTGTGGAAAAATTTTCTCCAGGAGGGGGTATCAGCCCCCTTTAACCCTTTCAGCCCCCTTCAGCCCCTCTCAGCCCTGAGGGGCCACTCAGAAGGGGCGAGCGTCTTGTTTACTGCTAGAGTGAGTAATTGATCACAGATGCTATGCCATGTAATCAAGTGACCTCTGCTCCTTGCAACAGTGTTGCAACGTGTATTTTTATAAGAGACAGTACATCTCTTACTTAGGAGGACAATTAAGGAAAATCCTGCTCCCACTTTATTACCATAGTAAAGATAGTGTACATTGTTGTCTATAAGACAGCAAGAAACAAACATTCTGCTTTGCTTCATCGAGGAGGTGACAAGGATGCAAGGTACTAGGTCAGCGTTTTTTTTTTGTGCTGGGGGGAGTGACGGCATGGAGCGCTGTGGCGTCTGGCAGATTACTTTTGACTCTGGAGAGAGTCACACTGACGCCAGGATAACCAGCAAAGGACACTGATCTGTGCGTTAGTGTGAATAAAGTGTCTCACAAAACACAATAAACTCTTAAGAGAAGTGTGATCAGCTTCTCTTGTGATACATTGTGAACAATAAAGACAAATCTTGTAGAACATAGTGTACCAGTGTGCGTTTCCTAGACAATGGAAGAGGTGGACATCCAAGGACACTTCAGCTTCTATCAAGTCACCGATATCTGTCGAAGGTGTTGAGAACACCATAGCTCACGTTACAAAGAGCAAGGTATGTTACGAATTTCTTGTAGATCGGGGGATTGCGCAATTCTTGAGTCACAAGGAGTTTGTAATCAACCTATAATCGGCAGTAAGGTGTGGACTTTTGAGTCCAAACAAGTAAGTATTTCGTCAGCCATCATCGAATGAAATATGCTGACATAACACCCCCTAGGGGTAATTTATACTTACAAATTGTATCTCTTGACAGCCCACTGTTGTGATGGTTTCGACAGCATCTAGACCTCGTCTGCAGGGGCGGCTGTGTAGACGATTTGCTGTCATTTATCAGCTAAGTGTTCATTATATATATATAATAAACACAGCAGGTAAGGCCAAAAATTCTCAACACTTTCTTTTGTTTCGTTTTATGAAACTTTTTTTTATTTTGAAAGCATTTTCATTCTGTAGTTGTTAGGTTGTGAAAGTCATTAATATTTAAAAAAAAAAAAAAGTTTGACTGTTCTGATACTATGAATAATGAGGTCGGGTTACCAGTATTAGCTTCATGTAATAACTAAATGAACCAATTTTGCCAATTTTATTAAGCAACTTGCCTATCTTCTTCAGGAAGTAGATATCGGTGCTGGCCCTTTCTCAGTTGAAAGAAGTCGAAGCAAAGTGGTGGATTTTACTGTTCCAATACTGGTGGATTTCTGGAGGATTCTAGGAGTTCGAGGACTTCCTAAGGTAGATCCATGGGGCTTCCTGTTTCCCCTGTCTTCACTGGTGTGGGTTGCCATCATGGCGGCCTTGTTGCTGCTAGCTGCTGCAGTTTTCATCATGTCGTCAAGTTTCCATCACAAAAGGGTTGGCCACAGCAACTATTTACATCTCTTCTTCAACTTCATTCGAATACTGTTACAGCAAGGTAATAATAGGAATATTTTATTGAAATTATTGTTTATTTCATATATATCATTATTTCTGTTCATTGTATAGATACAATAACCGTGATGGAATATTATATCACTGCAATATCATTGGACATAAAGTTAAATTTCTTAAAAAAAAAAAATACCAGATGTAGATTGCAATGGAGATTACTCAGTATAAGTGGATAGAGAAAGATGGTCACCCTGGCAAGTACTATTGACACAGACACTCTGAGAGGAGTCGTCTCAGTCTCACAAGTGGCTTTTAGGACACATTTCCATATGTAAACTGATCTTGCAAGAAATTCCCAACTACATTCACAAACAAAGGACTGACTTACTTGGTTGTGGACAATATGCTACTAGAAATCCCCTGATTCTACCAAGCAAATCTAGATACCTCTGGTATCTGGTACAGTGAAGGAGTTATTCCTCCAAGTGTTCAGATGGTATTAGTATCACCTGCCTGCACCTTAAAGATCCCTGAATTCAAAGCGTATTCCCTAAGCAATATTTATGCAGTAAGTGAGACACTAGCTTCTAGTGAGTTATTAGTGGGCGTTCGCCCACAGTTCAAATAACTCACGCTCCTCAGAACAGAACAGAAGAACCTCAAAGAACCAGTTTCCTGATACAGTGAAAGGACAGAACTTGCACCGGTTAAACACTCAATATATCTCTATATATTAAGCTTGTGAATACATAGGAGAGTAGTATGATGATGGATGATTTCTGCCCTTTAGAAAGTTGGAAAAATACTAGAGCTTAAGATTTTTTTTTATATTTTATTTAAAAGCAATTCAGCGTAACATAAAAATAAAAAATAAAAAGGAAACAGTATGGATCTCAATCCTGAAGGTTCGTACACTGACCAAATAAGCCCGACACAAATTAACTGACACAAAAGGATTACACCCATATACTCGCAAGATATTGCTATATAACATACGGCAAGAACATAGCTACAAATACACATAGTAACAGGGTCATGAACTGAAAAATCGATAAACATTCAATGATTCAAAACCTTACATATATATAAATTGTACATATAACATGACATGACAAAGGCTCAATACAATAGAAAAGAATATATACAAGAAAATGTATCAATTAATCCCATGCTTCGCATTAATCAATAAACCAAAACCTAACATCATAAACTTACTAGAACATCTACATACTTATCCCTAACAATACAGCTTTACATATACCAAAATACAAATAAACATAAAAAGAAAACAGCTTAGATCTCAAAACCGAAGGCCCATTACTGTTACAATAAACCTGTATTCAAAAATCTCAGACACAAAAGGAATGCGTCTATAAACTGGCTAGATATGTCTGTATACCATACAGCTAAAACTTACATCAAGAGCATAGCAATGAAAACAAACCGGTATCAGATTACTGACCTAAATTATATAAACTTTAAAATGAATCGAAACCATACATAAAGTTCTAAATATGTTATATAGATCATTTTAAATGTTATGTAGATCATAACGAGACCTCAAGCTCTACATCCACACGTGGCACGGTAACCACAAGGTTGATGCAATAATGCATCAATGAAAACCAGGAAACAAGTCCATACCCACATTCACAACACTCTCACGACACCCCCCCTTCCCAAGGAGGCGAGCCTGCTGTGACCCCCTGAATCCTTCTCAGCCTATGAAAACCCCTTCACTCATTCATTATCATTCACAGATTCATGAGAATTCCTAACGTTAGCATTCTGTATCCCTCTGAGAAAACCTGATCCCACCTCCTCCCATACAATTCTCTGTTACGACACATTGTACGATAGAACTTTATTGCAAGAACCCTCCTTCGCTCTTCACTATCCCCTCTCCCTCTCATCACCCACGATATATATATATATATATATATATATAATCCCCCATGATATAATCTAAAGCTCTTATGACACCCTCGTCTAACCAACCCATATCTAGACTTAAAGCACACAGAACCGACACCCCACGACCTCCCACCCTCTGTAGCAACCTACTTAACCAACACCTGACCTCCTCTAACCCTTCACAAAAACAAACTACATGGAACGCAGTCTCGTCCCCTCCACAGATACCACACACCCACCCTCTACAACCTGTCTCTTCCGTAGTATCGCTCCAGACGGAAGGATCCCATGCAGAAAACGAAACATCACCTCATGCCCCCGAGGGTTTAACTTCATCTTACTAAATCTATACCAAATACTCTTCCACGTATACATAGGGAACAAGCCCTCAGCTGGGACAATGCAACTACCTACAAGCAACCTACACAAAACCCATATGCGACCCTTTCTCAGTTCCTTAGCCAACATCATGGCTCTCAAAACGATTTCGCATTCCCTCAACTCCATTCCTTGATACCACATACCCAGCCTGTCATGTATCTTTCCCAACTGCCCCGCGTTCACACCCACATGCAAAACGTCCCATTTAAGAAACACACATTTAGCCCTCTGTCTCAAATCCATCAACCCCAACCCACCCTGACGTACAGGTAACATTACAGCTTCTCTCCTTAACCAATCACAACGTAAACCCCACAAAAATTTGTACACCCATCTTAAGATCCCCGTAGTCGCTGTCCCTGTAACTGGGAACATAGCTGTGACATGTTTACTACTATCACTCGCTGTATAAGAGGTGCTGGGGTCTCAAAACACCTATACGGCCCACGATCCTTTCCAATAATATATCGGAGTTTTCCACCCACGCCGCAACCATGTCATCCCTATAAATAATACCACAAATCTTTAAAGATGCCGCACATTCTTTAACAACATTGCATCTCCCCCCCACAACCCCTCCCCACCCCCACCCCCCACCCAAGAACCCAACCCCATGCACCTTGACTTCGCACTATTTACCTGTATACCCGTGGCACTTCCAAACAATTGCACAACCTCGTCCAACACTCCCATTGACATTCCTTCACGAATGAGAACAGTGGTGTTGTCTACATATCCAATTAATCCCGGCCAGGCCCTCCCACCCCCCACACTTCCCTCACCTTGAGTACATAAACTACGGTCAACCATTCTATAAAAGGGGTCCTGAAAACACGCAAACAATATTTGGGACATGGGGCATCCCTGTCTAAGGCCTCTACCCATTGCAATCTCTCTCTCCCATACACCCATTAATCTGTATCCTCATTTTCGCCCCCTTATACAACGTATTTACCCACCCCACTATTTCCTCCCCATAACCCTGTCTCCTAAGTATAACCTGCAAAGCTCTCCTTTCCACTCTATCATAAGCTCCCTGCCAATCTAGAGCCAGCAAAACTGCCATTCCACCCCCACCTTTAGCTTCCACAAAACTTCGGAGTATCCCATGTCCTTCAATCATCGACCTTCCCGGCAACCCAAACTGAGATTTTGACACCACCCTCTCCACAACACATTTGAACCTATTACCTAAAATTTCTGCAAAAACCTTGTAGTCTGCACACATCAGTGATATGGCTCGGTACTCCCATAGGGTGGGCTGCCCCTTGCCCATCGGGACCAACACTACAACTGCTGTAGCCTGCTTCTCCCCCAACTTACCCTTCTCCTTCATACGATTAAGTAACCTAACTATAAATCCCCATATTAACATCCAGTGTTGTATATAAAATTCTACCGGGAGACCGTCAATACCCCGAGCTTTCCCCTTCCTCATTCCCCTTATTGCATTCTCTATTTCCTCTGCTGTAATAATCCCACCTAAAGCCTTTCTGTTGCTATTTCCTAAATTACAAGTCACATATGTACACACCTTGTCTAACGCCCCGGCACCCACCCTCCCACTTGTCCAGTACTTCTCTTACCAACCCTCCGCATATGCACACATCCCCTTTGTGGTTCTTATCTCCTGCCCTGTTCTATAAGTCCCGACCATCTCCGTTACCTCTAAACTTGGGATAGCCATCACCCCCTGCCTTTGCTTTTGTGCCGCAAAATACATGCAGATGGCTTGTTGCCCCAAAGCACTTCTTCCACCCCTGCATTCACCCTTACAGCTTGAAACCTTTCATTTTGTAACACCCTCAATCTCCCTTTCATTTCAACTATTTCATTCATAGGAAAATTATTCCCAACCATCCCACGCCCATAGCAACCTCTTAACCTATCCTCTAAATAGTTAGCCAGTCCATATTTTAAATTATTAATACGTTTTCCTTCCCTCACATAAAACTTTCTAATCATTTCCTTCACAACACAATCTCACCATGTCACGATGTCGTCCACCCCCTGTTCTTCCACACTAAGCTCCCTCCATAGGACTGAAAACCCCTCCAACCCCTCCTCTTCACCTAACACACTTATATTTAGTTTCCAATAACTTCTGTATATTTCTGCGAGCACCCCCCCACCCAACCTCCACCACCACTATCCTATGATCTGACATTGTAGCCTCAACAGTACTGAAAGATTTCACATCCACTCCCTGAGAAAGGTACACTCTATCTATCCTCACAGCATATCCACTCCTAACAAACGTATGTTCAGTCTCCCACACTGCCCCCCAAACGCATCACGTAACCTGACATCCCTTAACAATTCCCTAAGAGCCACAGACATATATCCAACCCCTTTTGGGTCCACGTCAGCCACCCTGATTACACTATTCCATTCCCCACCAACTATTGCCACCTCTGGCAGTGTACGCAAGAAAAACACAAGATCCTCACACACAAAATCATTCTTTACCTGTATGTTATTTTCTACCGGAGCATACACACTCACAAAAGACACACGCTTACCCATCCACCACCCATCCACACAGAACACCCTCCCTCCGCCCCCCCCTCGCTTCTCTGCAAAACAAACGATCTCATCTCCCTTATTAAAATACCCACACCACCTTTTAGACGGGGAGATGGCAGGGTAACTACTCGAAATCCTGCCATCTCCAACACCCTACCCTCTTTAAAATTATGCTCCTGCAGGAACACAACATCCACTCTAGATTTATTCAGGAAAGTACGAAACCAATCTCTCTTCATACTGCTACATAAACCATTAACATTTACAGTCATACACCTAAGGCCTTTTAAAGTTTCCACCCCTGCCTGCTCTCCTCACTCTTTACAACTCCAGAGCCTGAATTCATATTTGACACCTTCAGAGTGCTCTCTTTCCCCCCCCCTTCTTCCAGTGCCTCTTATCATGGCTACCACCACCTACGCCACTACCTTCATACTCCACCTCAGTCTGTTTCCCAGGCCTTTGCGCTGGCGTCAGGACGTCATCAGAATCTGACGTAGCCGTCCTCTTTCTCGTGACAGTCACGTTACACATCTTGATCAGATGTTGCCTCACGATGAACCTCCATCTCCACCTGACAATGGTTTAGTGATTCTAGGGACGACTCCAACACACCATCACTTCCCAAAATATCACGACCCCGACTTACTGGAAGCGACGACTCTCCAATGACACTTAGCTCAGATGTAATGTCCCCCTCAGGCGGTGACAAAATCTTCAAAACCTCCACCAATTCCTCCTCAATCTCAATAACCTGCTCCTGTAGTTGCTGCTCCTCCTTATCCACAGGAGGAGACACCGGGTCAGGCAACTGGGTGAGGGACTCCAACCCACCTCCAATTCTGTGTGCCTAATCCACTATCTCCACAAAACACCACGCCCTCCGTCCGATGGTTGTTCCACACATGCCACCTTTGAAGCAGGGGCTGCGACGTCCACCACATGTCCAGGCACACATCTCCGCTTGTCACAAGTCGCCGCTATGTGATCATACTCACCACATAGGCGGCACGTACGTCGTTGTCCTGGATACATAACCATGACCTGCGTCCTGAATTCTTGTAGATAAACATAGGACGGTATTGGGTGTCTCAAAGTCATTTTGAAGTTGAAAGTACCCTCTGGCAGACCAGCATAGGCGCCTGCCACCCACGTACCATGCTGAGCATAATGAACCGTTCCGTACTTCTCAAAAACTTTCCTGATATCCGTCTCGTCCACCTCAAAGGGAACGTTGCATAACTTGATCCGTGTATAATGCCGTGAAACATCAATCATTCTCAAACAGACAGCTGGTGTGATGGTAAGACTCTCGTCCTGAAACTGGGTGACCAACGATTCATAGACCGTCCCCGTTAGCAGTTTTACGAAAATTCTTTGGGCTCCATTTAATGCAACCCCATATAAGTCACCATCTTGTATGCCGTAGGTCTCCCGGATGATCTTGGGTAATAAGACTTGCGCAGAACTAGGCATAATCGTTCCTCGAAGTAGTTCTATGCCGACAGTATTAATCCGGCATCTTAGACTAACCGCCATTTTGACAACAGCAGTACTCCTATATTGTCAGCAGAGGCACAACAGCACCACCTCACACCACTGCAGCCAGGTAACTGAGGAGCGTCTCTGCAGTAGGTCCACATGGCCCGAGAGCAATGAGGACAATGACATCTTAAGATTTACTGAGATTATGAAGAAAGATTAGCTAAATAAGTGTAAAAATAAAAATTCGAAAGTCGTTGTGGAGTCTCTATGGTTGATGGGTGACAGGATTACTAAGTTCAGGATACTTAAGAATCTTTCTATAAAAAAATTCAAAACATGTGAGAAAACAATTGAGTGAAATTAGGCGATACTTAATTCTATTGGACAGAACATTGACTAAGAGAGAAGAAAAAAGCAAAACTATAGAAGAAATAAAAGTAAGAAACTCTTAGCAACTGTGAGGGAAAAGTTCAACAGATAGGAGCACCGAGCGAGTATATGGTGACGATAGTTTGATTGCCGGCTGCTTGTTAAGGTAGGGTCAGTCTAGCTCCTGCTATCCCCTTCCCCCCTCCCTTTTTCTCCACTCCGAAAGGTGACGTGTGGGGCTCGGACCAAACATTAATCACTTGACTCACAGCTCCCAGCACAACTGTAAGTAAAAACCTCTGCTCCTATTCCAGTGGATATATTGGTTGAAAGCTTCACTTTTGACCAATAATAAACTTAGTCCTTTCAGTCTTGAGTTCCATGTTATGCTTTTAGATAATCACCATTTCTTTTAGGTATTGTACTTATCATGGAGAGTGATTTCTTAAGAAGTGGGTAACCTCTGTCTCTTTCTAGCTTGGTATGACAGCTCGGGTCATCTGCCAACCAAAGAAACGTGTAGAAGGAGATGGACTGTAAAAAAAGTCCTGAGATGTCACTTTTTTATCTACCTACCTGATTAATTGTAGGCAAAAGCAGGCAACTACCCCTCATCTTTGCAGTGGTAAAGAACCTGCGTTCCTGTCATCTGGACTGACTATTCAAGGCTATAGACTCTGTGAAGAACTAGTCGAAATTAAGACACATGTGCAACATCTGGGTATCTTTATTGTAGACGTTTCGCCATCCAGTGGCTTTATCAATACAAATTCTAGGACATAGCTTGAAGACAGTAGGACTATATACAGAAGATGAGGTAATCAGTCCCTCAACCTAGGAGTAGGTGCGAAGAGCACCATAGTCGTGGAGATTCTGAAGCAGAAGCAAGGAGCCTGGCGCTTATATAGTAACGTCAGGTGTAGTAGACGAGGGCAGAGTCACTGGTAGGCGGGATTCCCCAGTGGAAGTAGGTCCTTCCCAAAGAGATGGGTTAGTTGTAGTAGTAGTTGTCGTAGCCGTGAAGGTTATGTACATGTCCTCAGAATCAAGATTCCATGATGTTGCAGTGTCTGACAAGTTGTGCAAGAATGGTATATAATACCGACAAGATGAAATTAAGACACATGTGCAACATCTGGGTATCTTCACGACTACGACAACTACTACTACAACTAACCCATCTCTTTGGGAAGGACCTACTTCCACTGGGGAATCCCGCCTACCAGTGACTCTGCCCTCGTCTACTACACCTGACGTTACTATATAAGCGCCAGGCTCCTTGCTTCTGCTTCAGAATCTCCACGACTATGGTGCTCTTTGCACCTACTCCTAGGTTGAGGGACTGATTACCTCATCTTCTGTATATAGTCCTACTGTCTTCAAGCTATGTCCTAGAATTTGTATTGATAAAGCTACTGGATGGCGAAACGTCTACAATAAAGATACCCAGATGTTGCACATGTGTCTTAATTTCATCTTGTCGGTATTATATACCATTCTTGCACAACGAAGAACTAGTCGTTGGGTTGTCACCAACACCTGTGACCCCCCCCCACACATCATCAGTAACGGCTACAATTTCTACAAGACGGTGTTAACCTCAACAAGACACCCCAGTATAACTGTACATATTAGAGTTGAATTCAAATATCATTTTTTCATTTCATTTTTCATTTTTCTTTCAAGTAGGATACACCTTCATGTTTCAATGTTTTATCTTTGCATTACTAAATAATAAAGTGTTTATCTTTGTGAATTATTTCTTTTTCTATTCATTAATTTTCCTGAGGAGGAGCCAGCCTTGTTAATACTGTCTGAAGTTGTTGCAGGGCTGAGTAAGCCTTCACAGCAACATTCCCTTTTTAATAGATTGATTATTTGCTTTGGGTAATATACTTTAATTTTTTTTAGCTAAAACATTGTCAACCAACTCTGTTAATATGAAAAATAATACTCGGCTCTTATCAGAGGGAAAAAAGAAGCGCATCAGGAATGCTTGAAATGTCAAAGTCAAAATTTGAAGAAGAATGAGTGCCGAAGAGTCTGATTTTGTGAGGAAACGCAGGTAAAAACGCATCGAAATGAAACAAATGTGTAAAAGGAAAATTTGAGGAAGGTACACGAGTTATTTTAAGTTTGAAATCAGAGCCAATATATACAGAAATATACAGAGAAAGATCGCAGTCAGTAGGATTCCAAACCATGTCTAAGCAGTGGCATAGTTCCCCAAGTGACGATCTAAACCACTCAGCCACAGATGTCACAAAATGCTAGGCATCATGGTTACAAGCCATGTTTCTTTCCCAGCCCTGGCACGTCAGTGAGCCTCAAGAATGGTTTGAAGCAATTTCAATCTCCTGTATGTTCTGGCCTCACAAGCGATTAATATATCAATGCATCATGCAGAAACAAGTGGGTACATACAGAGAAAGATCGCAGTCAGCAGGATTCCATCCCACTACAGCGAAACTCACAGGGATCCTATGGACGCAAATGCCACATAAGCTGGGCAGCCTGGTTTATAAGCCATGTTTCTTTCCATGTAGGTTATTATTCAGAATATATATATAATATATATATATATATATATATATATATATATATATATATATATATATATATATATATATATATATATATATATATATATATATATATATATATATATATATATATATATATATATATATATATATATATATATATATATATATATACACCGTGTGCTCGTGTTACAACAATGGAATGTTTGTTCACCGTGTGTATAGTGTATATAGTGAATAGTGCTTAGTATGTGCATGGTATGTGCATAGCATGTATGGTGTATAGCGGTGTGTCGTTTATAGTGGGGGCTGTGCACAGAGCATAGTGGTGTATAGTAACAGGTGCACAGAGCATTGTGGTGTATAGTGACTTGTCCTGGAAGGGAGTGAGTGCCCTACTCCGCCTCATCCCACATCTTCCACTCCTCCCTTTCCTCCACCGCCCACCACAAAGACTGGAGACCCCTCTCCTCCCCCACCACGACCACGAACTACTTGCGGTATGTGCCATGTGCCATTTTCCCTTCAGCCTGGGCTTACCACACAGTTCGATGTATGGCAGATGATGAAGCCAGCCAGCCACAAAGCCAGGGAAACAGTGCTCCCAACAATGAAAGAAGAGGCACATGTCGGGTGTGTGGAGAGTTTCGAGCACACAACAGGGATGGCCGCATTCGTGCACACAATGGGTGTGCGGGATCACATATGCCCCCAGCAGAGAGCAGCCCACAGCCTCCACAGGCAGATGACAACTCCAATGGCAACCTCCTCACTTGCGATAACCTTCTGTTGGCATTCAAATCCACTGCTAGCAGTACCCTATCCCACATCCCTAAAGCGGCTCGCCCATATGCAGCAGGGAAATTCACAGACCTTCTTAAGCAGGCGAATGGAGGTTCGACCAACTTAGAAGCCCCAGGCACCATCCAAGCATGGCGCAACCTACTCCTGCTCTTCAATGTCTGTCTTGCAGTTCCTGAGAGACGAGGCAAACTGCTAACCATGTCAGTTATCAAGGCAGTGTGCAACTACCCAAGAACGGATAATTGTGTCCCTCTGCCCTATTATCGCAGGAATCACAGAGGCAGACCCAAGAAAAGTCCCACTGAAAACGAGAAAATCTGCACACAGGTTAGCAAAAAAAAAATGAAGGTAGCACAGTGGGAGCAATCCGAATAATTACAAGTGACGACACTGTAGCCCCCAAAGATGAGACCACGGCCCAAGCACTAAGAGACAAGCATCCAACCAGGGACACCGTAGCCATCAACAACAACCCTGAGGAAGACCCCATCACTGAACAATTAATTTTGCCAGAATCGGAA
>NC_091302.1:22724254-22752380 GCF_038502225.1 Cherax quadricarinatus
GATATCAGTAAAATTAAAGACATGGGAGAAAGCCTGGGCCTATCTTTAAACCCCATCAAATGTGAAATAGTTTCTGCCAATCGACAGATGATCCAGAATATTAGCGCCGTTTTACCAGGAGCACGAGCCATTGATCCAGCCAATAGCACTCTCCTTGGTGCTCCTCTTGAGTCCAATGCCATCGATCTGATCCTAGAAAAAAAAAAGTCTCGGACCTCCGGACGATGGAAAACAGGATGAAAGACATTGATACACATGATGCCTTCTACCTACTCACCAGGTGCCTGTCAATCCCAAAACTTACCTACTTTCTGAGATGCTCCCCAGCCTTCAGCAGTCCGAAACTCAAGGAATATTACTCTCTTCTTAAAACCATGCCAGAGAGTGTATTGAATCTTTCTCTTGAAGATGGATAGTGGTTGCAAGCCTCACTTCCAGTTCAGGCTTGGGGGTGCTAGGAGTACACATATCCTCCCAGATTGCTCTACCAGCTTTCCTATCCTCTTCCATAGCATCAAACGACTTGATATGACAAATTCTTCCTGATAACCTCAGTGACTCAGCAGGAATACAGGACCCTAGCTATGCCAGTGCCATCACTGAATGGGAGACTCCTGCTGCTCCAGCACCAAACCCTAGTGCAGCACTGGCTCACAAACAGTCAAGCTGGGATGGCCCAATCACTGAAAACGTGCTTGCCAACATGCTAAGGGCTGCAACATCAGACAGGGAGACTGCCCGTCTCCAGGCTGTGAGCTCTCGTCATTCCGGGAACTTCCTCTAAACAGTTCCCATATTAGCAATGGGAACGCGACTCGACCCTAAGATCCTCTGTATTGCAGTGGCTCTGTGCCTTGCTGCCCCATTTCACACAGAATATACGTGTATTTGCGGCGAAGCGCAAGCACACCAATACGGTCTACATGGTCTCAACTGTTCCAAAACCAAGGGCTGGCATGCAAGACACAACGAGGTCAGCGACATCATAAAGAGAACCCTTGTTACAGCTAGATACCCAGCCGAGAGGGAGCCCTGATCACTAGCAGCCAACAATACCCACAACCCAGCAAACTGCCCCGACGGGATCACCATCTATCCTTGGAAGAATGGCAAGCTCTTAGCATAGGACTATACCTGTGTGTCCACACTGGCTGACACCTATATCCATCACAGTGTCGGGCATCAGGGAGGAGCTGCTGACCACAGGGAGGAGTACAAGATCAGCAAGTACAGGGACATAAGCAAACAGTATCAATTTGTCCCAGTGAGATCAGAGACTTTGGTATCATGGGGAAAAAATGCCACACGTTTCCTTAAAGAATTGGGTTCCAGACTCATCGACACCACCAGGGACCCAAGGGCAGCCAGTTTCATGTTCCAGCGCCTCAGCATGGCTTTCCAGGGAGGAAATGCTTGCTGCATACATCGCTCGCGTCCGGCTTCGGAGGAGCTGGAGGAAATTCATGATCTTTAATACATTGTACCATTGTATTCATGTTCATGTTCTCTGTAAATGTATTCTGTCTATTAATAAATGTTCACAAAGAATATAAAATATAAGGGGTGGTTGGAGAAGAAAATATTCAAACAGCTCCGGGGAGAACCTTGAGTTTTCCCTGAGGTACGTTTATTGTCTTCTCTGAGGATGAGGGTCCCCATTCCAGCTATAGAGGTGGTACTTCCATATATATATATATATACATCTATATATATATATATATATATATATATATATATATATATATATATATATATATATATATATATATATATATATATATATATATATATATATATATATGTCGTGCCGAATATGTAAAACTGGTCAATTAGCAAGAACTCATTTAAAATTAAGTCCTTTCTAAAATTTGCTCTTATACGTTTAAAAATATATATTTTTCATTAATGTTAATGTTAAAATTTTTAATTTTGCTACAAAAGAATCTTAGAAAACTTACCAAACCTTATTATAACAAGAACAATTTATTTTAGCCTAACCCAACTAAATATATTTTAGATTTGTTTACAATAATTTAATACTAAACAAACACAGTGAAATGTATTTTTTTCGTTAGGTTCAGAATGATTTTGGCGAAATTATTGCATACACAAATTTTCACTTGTCCTATATGGCAAGATGAGCGTTGCTATTTAAGCTAAGATCGCAAGTTCTGCCTATTCGGCACGACATATATATATTTGTATATATATATATATATATATATATATATATATATATATATATATATATATATATATATATATATATATATATATATATATATATATATATATATATAGGAGTATGGAAGAAGTGAATGTTTTCAGACACTTGGGAATTGACGTGTCGGCGGATGGGTTTATGAAGGATGAGGTTAATCATAGAATTGATGAGGGAAAAAAGGTGAGTGGTGCGTTGAGGTATATGTGGAGTCAAAAAACGTTATCTATTGAGGCAAAGAAGGGAATGTATGAAAGTATAGTGGTACCAACACTCTTATATGGATGTGAAGCTTGGGTGGTAAATGCAGCAGCGAGGAGACGGTTGGAGGCAGTGGAGATGTCCTGTTTAAGGGCAATGTGTGGTGTAAATATTATGCAGAAAATTCGGAGTGTGGAAATTAGGAGAAGGTGTGGAGTTAATAAAAGCATTAGTCAGAGGGCAGAAGAGGGGTTGTTGAGGTGGTTTGGTCATTTAGAGAGAATGGATCAAAGTAGAATGACATGGAAAGCATATAAATCTATAGGGGAAGGAAGGAGGGGTAGGGGTCGTCCTCGAAAGGGTTGGAAAGAGGGGGTAAAGGAGGTTTTGTGGGCAAGGGGCTTGGACTTCCAGCAAGCGTGCATGAGCGTGTTAGATAGGAGTGAATGGAGACGAATGATACTTGGGACCTGACGATCTGTTGGAGTGTGAGCAGGGTAATATTTAGTGAAGGGATTCAGGGAAACCGGTTATTTTCATATAATCGGACTTGAGTCCTGGAAATGGGAAGTACAATGCCTGCACTTTAAAGGAGGGGTTTGGGATATTGGCAGTTTGGAGGGATATGTTGTGTATCTTTATACGTATATGCTTCTAAACTGTTGTATTCTAAGCACCTCTGCAAAAGCAGTCGTTCTACTTTGATCCATTCTCTCTAAATGACCAAACCACCTCAACAACCCCGCTTCAGCCCTCTGACTAATACTTTCATTAACTCCACATTTCTCCTAATGTCCACACTCATAATTTTCTGCATAATATTTACACCACACATTGCCCTTAGACAGGACATCTCCACTGCCTCCAACCGTCTCCTTGCCGCAGCATTTACAACCCTTGCTTCACACCCATATAAGAGTGCTGGTACCACTATACTTTCATACATTCCCTTCTTTGCCTCCATAGATAATGTTTTTTGTCTCCCCATATACCTCAATGCATCACTCACGTTTTTTCCTTCATCAATTCTATGGTTAATCACATCCTTCATAAATCCATCCACGTATAAGAGAAAATTTCAGAAAGGACTTAATTTTAAATGAGTTCTTGCTAATTGACCAGTTTTACATATTCGGCACGATATATATATATATATATATATATATATATATATATATATATATATATATATATATATATATATATATATATATATATATATATATATATATATATATATATATATATATATATATATATATATATATATATATATATATATATATGCAATAAGATCACAGTAAACAGGTGATTTCAGAGTTGTGGGATCTGATAGTGAGGTGCCGACCAGACCCCTTATATAGCTTCCTTGGATGCTTTACTTTCATAGTTCCTTGATAATGTGAGTAGTCACGAAAGCGCTTGGAATTTCTCTATTCTTTCAGAGTGGTTGTTTTGCATATATATATATATATATATATATATATATATATATATATATATATATATATATATATATATATATATATATATATATATATATATATATATATATATATATTTATATATATATATATATATATATATATATATATATATATATATATATACATATATATATATATATATATATATACATATATATATACATATATATATATATATATATATATATATATATATATATATATATATATATATATATATATATATATATATATATATATATATGTATGACTCAGTCATTACATTTATTAAGATGGTGACATACAGGTGGTGGGAGAGGTGGTGTTGGTCATGAATGATGGTGACCTGGGTCTGAAATAGAGGTACAGCGACAACTATTATAGATATGTCAGTCTCTCTGTCCCGTGGGTAAGAACGTGATGTGAAAGATGGAAAGGCTGGACAAAACATGAAGTTAATTAGGAAACTGTTACAGATATTACGGGTCCTACGTACTGGTGGGAGCGTGTTATTTTGGTGGTGTGGATGATGGTGACGCTGGTGTTAACACGGAGCTACTCTGGCAACCTCATGGCCCTTCTGGCAGTTAGACACATCTCTGAGCCATACCAGTCTTTACGAGACGTAGTGGACGACTCATCTGTTAAGATGATTTGGGAAAAAGACTCTGGTGCTGGTCCCATTCTCAAGGTTTGTTATAGAAAAATAAACTTCTTTTTTCCAATGCACTCTCATTAAATAATAAAATTAAAACGTTTAAATTTTATAGGCATTTACAAACACCATACTATGTACGATTATATTATTGTCACATTAATAAATATGAATCCTAGAGGCGCTTCGATACAATGGTTCAAAATTACAAATATCCTCACTCCTCCTCAGGACCACTCACGAGTGGTCCTGAGTCGTTTCAGGGGATTTGTATAGAGTGTTATATAATACTAACCTTTTAAAATATCTTAGAATCTGAGGTCAAGATGTTGAAGGAGGAGTTTCTACTTCTCAAGGACGAAACTAAGAAGTTGAAAATTCGCCTTGATAAGTATAGCAATAAATGAGGGGTGGGTGCAGTTAGTGAAGGGTAACAGGAACCATTAGTGAGAAGCATAGTGGCATAAACCCAGTAAAGAGCAGGGGTGAGGCGGGGAAAATAAGGGAACATTGTATCAATATCCGGGGTCCAAGACATTTCAACATCTTACCAGAAGGTATCAGAAACACTGCTGGAACAAGTGTAGAAGTCTTCAAGAGGAAACTGGACAAGTATCTTCACCAGGTGCCAGATCAACCAGGCTTTGATGGATATGTGGGGCAGCGAGCCTCCAGCAGCAACAGCCTGCTTGACCAGGCAAGCACCAGAGGAGCCTGGCCCATGGCCGGGATCAGAGAGTAGATAAACTCTCGAAACTCTTCAAAAGTATATCAAAGGTATATCGTTACAGGTGGGAAGTGACCCCAGTAAAGAAAGCATAGTGGCATCATTGCAAGTGGGAAGTGACCCCAGTAAAGAAAGCATAGTGGCATCATTGCAAGTGGGAAGTGACCCCAGTAAAGAAAGCATAGTGGCATCATTGCAAGTGGGAAGTGACCCCAGTAAAGAAAGCATAGTGGCATCATTGCAAGTGGGAAGTGACCCCAGTAAAGGAAGCATTAGGGCATCGTTACACGTGGGAAGTGACCCCAGTAAAGGAAGTATAGTGGCATCGTTGCAGGTGGGAAGTGACCCCAGTAAAGGAAGCATTAGGGCATCGTTACACGTGGGAAGTGACCCCAGTAAAGGAACTATAGTGGCATCGTTGCAGGTGGGAAGTGACCCCAGTAAAGGAAGCATAATGGCTTCGCTACAGGTGGGAAGTGACCCCAGCAAAGGAAGGATTAGGGCATCGTTACACGTGGGAAGTGACCCCAGTAAAGGAAGTATAGTGGCATCGTTGCAGGTGGGAAGTGACCCCAGTAAAGGAAGCATTAGGGCATCGTTACACGTGGGAAGTGACCCCAGTAAAGGAAGTATAGTGGCATCGTTGCAGGTGGGAAGTGACCCCAGTAAAGGAAGCATTAGGGCATCGTTACACGTGGGAAGTGACCCCAGTAAAGGAAGTATAGTGGCATCGTTGCAGGTGGGAAGTGACCCCAGTAAAGGAAGCATAATGGCTTCGCTACAGGTGGGAAGTGACCCCAGCAAAGGAAGGATTAGGGCATCGTTACACGTGGGAAGTGACCCCAGTAAAGGAAGTGTCATGAAAGTAAGGAAACTTAAAAGAGAAGATTTGAAGGTAAGAAATCAGTTCTCAACTCTCCAGGAAGAATGTACTTTAGTGGTAGGTGACAATAAAGGTACCACTAGTTCCTCTCTGCTAATAAAGGTAGGAATATCCTTGTGGTCGGTAAGATAGTCTGACAGTGCCTTTTGTAACAGAGATATCAAGGTGTGACAGAGAGTGTTCCCCAGGAATTGTTCCTGTTAATATAGTCAACAGGTTGGATAATATTATGTCAGGCATTGGGAACAAGCCCATTATCTGCATCATTGGTGGTGGTGACGATATTCGGAAGGGCAGGAGAGAGGAGCCGCTAGAGAAGTACAAGTCAGCTGTAAATTAAATTAGGTCTAACGGAGGGGCACTGATCATATGTGGCATCTTGCCTACAAGAGGAGTGGGCAATGATTGGATGTCTGGGGAATTTTTTGTAAATTGTTGACTAAACAGGTATTGCAAAGAACTTGTAATACCATTCATTGACGACTTAAACAATTTCTATGGCACACGTAATATGTATGCACGGGATGAGAGGAGGAGAGAAAATTGACTCAGATACAGTATAATGCGATCCAGTATTGACTATGTTTCGCCCACACAGTGAGCCTTATCAGGTCACAAAACAGATCTACCTGAGCAGAGAGTGCTTGAGTATAGATAAGGTGGTGAGTCCATCGTGTCGGTATTTTATATCAATTATCTTCATGGGATGAGGTACATCTCTCTGGGGCAGGAATGGTAGCTTTAACAAACTCTGTCGAGGAGGCCGTTGCTGAGTATTCTAGGACTTTAATTAAACTGATAGAAGATAGAGGTATGGGTAAGTGTGGGAAAGAAACAGGTTGCAGCATGAGGGATGAAAGCAGCAAATGTTACCAGGATGCCTCAAGGATATGTTTAAAAATCTTTTTTCATCGTAAACTTATTAATGAATGCAATGGAACTGATGAACAAAGAGACACAGTAGAAGGCAGCGAGTGACTAACTCCCTTAAGGTTTACTATACTAATATTGGGACCATAACAAATAAGATATGTGATCTAAGATTAATTGCATGTGCAGGAAGCATAGATATAATTGTTATAACAGAGATCTGGTTCTACCTGAAAGATAGAAAAATACCTTCTGAATGTCATATACAAGGTTATAAATTATTCCACATCGATAGGGTGAGCAGGAAAGTTGGTGGAGTGGCGATGTATGTCAGTGATTATTTAAGATGTTGCATTAAATAAGATATAAAGTTAGAAGCGTCGGACACTGAATCTGTTTGGCTACAATTTCTCGAGGATCGTGAAAAATTAATGTTGTGTTTGATTTACAGGACACCAAACCTTGATAGCGCATGGAGGAAACTTCCATGGAAAGAAATTCATAAGGCATATAGACACGACAATGTTGTGTTAATGGAAGATTTAAACTTTAGACAAACTGATTTGAGCAGATTGACAGGAAATCTTGAAAGAAGTTCAGCGAAAACTCCGGCTCATTTTTGTGATGCACTGCCTATACCTGATGTGACTGGTTTCAGAGGAATGTTCTGTTTATGGGTCTTAGGCAGTCCATACATGAGTGTAGGTGTAGGGTTGCTGGGTATGAAGTGTAGACGTTTCTTCCATTTATTGGTGCGTATAAGAATTTGTCTGGCTTTGTACAGAAAGACCTAGGTGAATGTCTCCCACTGTTGTATGTTGAGGGGCTCGTATGTAGATTGGTCGTTTGAAAGTCCCAACATTTTGGTGTCGAGTATGACGCTGGTGTTTAGAATGACGACTCCACCTCCTTTGTCGGCTGTGATAACGATAATATTTGAGTCATTGGTAAGGTCGTTAAGGGCAGTTTTATACCGTCTATGAAGATAAGTAGAAGAAGGTTCACATAAGGCTACGGTGAGAATGTCCTGTGTATAACCTTTTTGGAAATTACTGTCATTGTGTCTGTGATTTTAGGTAACTAAGTCCAGTTGCTGGTTTGGTTTGCGTACGTTGAGTCCTAGACTCAACGCCTGTTTCTCATAATCGGGTAAGGTGCTTGCCACTGACAGAGCAGCGGTGCTGGAGTTTGTGGTTGAGTTTAAACTTCTGTTGGAGGTCGGCTGTGGTGACTGTGCTGAGAATGCGCTCAGCAGTGTGGTGGTCAATCTGCAGATTAATCCTCATATTTCTTGCGCTTTCCAAGGTTTCCTTAGAGATGTTTGAAAGCTCTTCAGAGCATTAAACTGCTTGACTTCGTTCTTGGGGAAAGCTATCACAAATCACTCATTATCATGGAGGTGCCTTAATAACTACAATCAAGTTAATGTTCCTGACTTCCACTTAGCCTATTTCATAAGACTGAAAAATTACCTGGGTGTTTAAACTGGTCAGGTAACCAGTGATGGTTGCCAATATGATATTTTTCAAAGCATGGTTCTAGCTGCCCAGACGACTTATGTTTCAAATAGGGAAATTAGATCAAACAAAAATGAACTTAAATGAATAAACAATAGATTACAGCATCTAATAGGTCAAAAGAAAGAAATTTAAAGGTGAATCAAAAGAGGAGGTTGGCAGATAAGAAATCATTATATTCACTTAAAAAGAGAATTGAAAAAGAATAAGAAAAGCAAAGAGAGATTATGAGGTTAAATTCTCAGGGGATTCGAGAATTAACCCATAAGGTTTCTTTCAGGAATATAGGAGTAAAATTAGGGACAAGATAGACCCACTCAAGAGCTACTAGGGTCACCTCATTGACAATAATAGTGATAAAGAAATGTGCATAATCTTCTACACTTACTTCCTGTTTTTTTTTTTTTAACAGGAAAATACTAGTAAAATTCCAGAAATAATAAATTAAGTAGATCAGGATGAAAATAAATTATGTACAATCATACTTACTAATTTAAAAGCTAACAAATCTACGGGCCTTGAAGAAATGTTTGCAAGGGTTTTAAGGAAATGTAAGGAGGAATCTAGCAAACCTTTGGCTAATCTTTCAGCATATCACTACAAACTGGCATTGTGCTACATAATTTGAAAATTACAAATGTGATTCCTTTCTACAAAGCAGGAGACAAGTTCTTAACTTCGTATTATAGATCAATAAAGGTTACCTCCATTGTGGAAAAAACTGATGGAATCAATAATTGCCGAGGTTATTCGAAGCCACCTTGAAAAACGTAACTTGATTAATGAATCTCAGCACGATTTTACAAAGGGGCATTAGTGCCTTACGATTTTATTAACTTTTTTTTCACCAAGGTGTGTGAGGAGGTAGATCATAATAATGAATAAGATATTGTGTATATGGACTTCAGGAAAGCTTTCGATAGAGTTCCACGTCGGAGGCTGTTGAGGAAAGAAGAGGCACATAAGATGGGAGGAGAAATTTTTCCTGGATAGAGGCGTGGTTAACAAATAGGTAGCAGAGAACTAGCATAACTGGGGAGAAATCAAAGTGAGGGCACGTCAGTGTTGAAGGAATTAATAGTGAAAAAGCAAATTTGCCGACGACGCCGAAATAGGCGGTCGAATTAATTCTGACGGGGACACTAGAGCGCTACAGGAAGATCCGATTATTTTTCCAAGATCTGATTAGGTTGATGTAATGGTCGGAGAAGTGGCAATCACGGTTTAATATAGACAACTGCAAGGTTCTAAGCGTTGGGAAGGAAAATAACCATGACACTTATAAACTAAATAATGAAGATCTTAATCACTCTGACTGCCAAAAAAAAAAAAATTAAGGTGTTCTGGTTAGCAGTAATCTAAAACCAAGACAACAGTGTGTAAGCGCTCGCAATAATACCAATAGCATTCTTGGTTACTTATCAAGAAGTATAAATAACAGAAGTACTCGGGTCATTTATTCTTCAACTACATATTGTCGATTAGGCCTTATTTAGATTATGCTGCAATTTTCTAATCGCCGTTTTACTGAATGGATATAAATGCGCTGGAAAACGTACAAAGAAGGATGAAAAAGTTGATCGTATCACAAAGCTTTCTTACATGACACTGAGGCCCTGAATCAGCACTCTCTAGAAAGGCGTAGAATTAGGGAGGACATGACTGACCTGTATAAATGGAAAACAAGAATAAATAATGGGGATGTAAATAACGTGATAAAAATTTCTAACCAAGACAGGACTCGCAGCAATGGTTCAAGTTAGAAAAAAATTAGATTTAGAAAAGGATATAGGAAACAGTTGTGGATGAGTGGGACGCACTCCTGAATAACGTCAGTGAATCTAAAACTTTGTGTAGTTTCAAAAATAAATTAGACAAATACATGAGTGGGGGGGTTCAGTGTGAGTTGGACCTGACCTGTTTAGGCCAGTAGTCCTGCTGCACTGCTCCTTCCTTCTTGAACGGGTGTGACCTGGACCTGACTATCATGGACCTGCTGCACTGCTTCCTTTTTCGTACGTTCTTATTTTCTATAATATGCCATTTCCAAATCCTTAAAAAAAAGAAAACGTCTTTGCGATTTTTTAAATACTCTTCACTTATATGTTCACTGAAAACACTTGGTCTACACACCCACTACCCTTCCTCATGCCTCGTTGTTCATCCACGATCCTGCTCTCCTTCTAACTCTTAATTCTTTCAATAATAACTTTCCAATACACCTTACCAGTTATACACAACTCTCTTATTACCTTATAATTCTCACATTCTATTTTATCCTCTGCATTTTTATACAGAGGAACTATACACGCTCTCTGACAGTCTCAGGGTCCTTCCTCTCTTTCATACATTTATTAAATTAAAGCACCAACTACTCCAAAACTATATCCCCACCTGCTTCTAACATTTCTGTCATGATCAAATGAATCACAGCGGCTTTACCCCACTTCAATTTCATTTTATCCATTGCCTCAAGCACCTTCCCTACACTCATATCCGGCTCTTACTCACCTAAAACAGGTTATACCTCCCTTGCCACTGCATAAAATATCAGCTTCACTTTTTTCAACATTTAACTGTTCCTGAAGACATTCTCTGCAACTTCCCGATTCCTCCAACTCTCCATATCCTTTTAACGATTAATTTCATTTGTTCCTGAGCCTTTTTCTTATTCTCAGAAAAATTTGTTGAAAGCATCTCACCCTCTCTTTCATTTGTTCTCTTTTTACCTTCCCTTACCACTTCTTTAGCTTCCCGTTTTCTCTCCATATACTCCTCACTCTTTATATCAGTTCTGCTTTGCTAAAACCTCTCATATGCTAACTCTTTTAGTTAGCTGAATCTGGTATATATCGGGAGATAGCTGAAACGGAAAAGGTTGGACGGTTAGTATGGAGAACACACCCTCAGTTCGCGGAAGCCATAGACACGCTGGTGCGTCGGGGCGACCACGTTCTCATGGAGGTCGACACTGCCGAGAAGGCTTATGTCGCACAAGACTTCACGAAAACAGGTATTTTATAAATGAAATTCTGCATATTGCTTGAATGCATCTTGCTAAAAGATTGCTTGCACTCGTAATCAATGACCGTTTTCTCAGTGCTGTCGTAATTATTTCAATATTTCTCTACAACACTGCATAAATCAGAGAAAATATCACTGTGTGATGTACTTCGTTGCTTGCCTTAAGTAATGACATTTAAAGATTTTTAGCCTTAAATAAGTTAGACAGGATTTAGTTACATTGTATACAACTATTTCTAGGATATAAGCAATATGCATTGCAGATTTATTTTCTGTAATATATTGATTAACCTCTTACCATAAAAAAAATATGTTTTTGATAAAGTTCATCTTAGATGCTTGTTGCTATAGCTACAAAGCATGAATTTCGTTTTCTACAATGTTCGGTGTTGTTACTGATGTATATTTATACATTTAGCTGATCATTGCTGTACGTTCGTTATGCTGTGTAGCTTTATGGTATCCACACTGAAAAGTTCTTGAGTATAGGAAAATTTATTTTATTGTTAGTATTATTCAGTAGTTTGCAGAGAGTTCAATCAAATTTCACCCGCACAAAAACCCATGAAATAATCCTTTATCACTTTATTTTAATGGGAAGAAATCAGTAAACCCATAAGAGTCATACTGCGCCTGTGGAATGGGAGACATTAAGATTCGACCCAAGCAGGAGGGAAGTGAGTACAGTTCCTTGGAACAAGAGCACCTTACCAGCCTCAAGGCGAGATAACGCAATAATGAAAATATAATAGTATACACTACACTTACGAGTTGTAGTTTAGAAACTGATCGTCAGAGGTCTTCAGTTATCCCTCAGAAACAGAATATGGGAATGACCAATACAACATTGTCCATAAGGCGCTTGCGTATACATAATCACCTAATTTTGTCCTAGATACAGTGAACCAGAATGAAAAATGTGAAAACGATTGACTATGACATCAAGTAATCCACGAATATTTTGAAGGAAAAATTAAAATTTTGCTAAGAATTTCCGAAAATCAGTAAGACTACACTAGTTTAAATTTAAAAACGCCATAAAATTTATTTTTACAAAATTTTAAATATTTGATTTAATTATTTAAGTAAATCAAATCTGATAATATTAAAGTGGGAAAATTGATACCCATGCACACCGTAATTAATACAAACATACCTCTGATTAAGATACATCAGCATTTAAGGTTTGAAGCCGATCAGACGAGGCATTCTATAGTTATTACATGGGAAATATTTTTTTTTAAATTAAAGCAGAGATTTAAAATTTACACAGCTCAAAATAAAAGCCAAACTTTGTTTTTATACAACTGGTGAAAGTTGAAGACGTCAACAACATTCTTCATTATTTTATCTGATTCTAATGATTCCAAGTGTTTAACAAAATTATAACTTGCTATTACTCAGAATAAACTTAAGAATTATCATATTTCCCATAAAATTTATCATCGATAATATTTCGAAGACCGATCAAAGAGTTCCTTAGTAACGGAGTATCAATAAATATTTCCTTCTGTTCAATAATACTGGCAAAATGGGACTTGTACCATCCACTGACAGTTAGGAAACTATAACACAAGTGAAAGTTTAAAGCCAATTAGAAGAATCATTTTCTAGTTATGGCAGATATTTCAACGAATCCACGTTGATAAATTTGCCTCTACACAAACTAAGCTTAATGGGCACTTAAGATGCCTTATGATGCACTGCCCATTAAATATTGGAGCCATTCAGAAAGGGTAAACTGATATTGATACAACATGAAATTCTAGTGTGTAGCTACAAATCTGCAACGACACACTTGAATTATATTCTCTGCCGTCGTGGAATTAGGAGGCAACATTTTTACATGTCTCAGATTATACATCTGAGGTGTTTGGAAGATGTAAGAATCATTCCATGATACTGGGAATGGGTTCGACAACTTTAGTCAAAGGCCTCCTATGCCGTTTTTCCAGAATCTGTTCCTTGTTACTGTACACACCATTCAAAAGTTCAAGCTGATTGGATGAGACATTTAAGAGTTATGAGCGAAGGAAGTATGAAGAGTTCAAATAAAAGTAAAAACAACGTAAAAAATAATAATCTGGTAACCATTTAAACATCCAACTTCGGGAATATTTGCTAATTCGTTTAGATAAATATTTAAACGTCCTTTACTTTTATTATTAATTTCCATTACACTGTCCTACAATATTCCTTCATCATAGCTGTTAATTATTTGGGGACTTAAGTCAGCAATAATCACAAAGAAATATTTTTTTTTTTCTTGCATTTGTGCGAATACCTATAGATAGGTAAGTGTAATAACCATTTTGTAATATGTGTGTGTGTGTGTGTGTGTGTGTGTGTGTGTGTGTGTGTGTGTGTGTGTGTGTGTGTGTGTGTGTGTGTGTGTGTGTGCTCACCTAATTATGGTTGCAGGGGTCGAGTCATAGCCCCTGGCCCCGCCTCTTTACTGATCACTGCTAGGTCTACTTCCTATTGCTTCCAAAAGTCTTATTTCACATCTTTTTAAAGTTATGTATGGATCCTATCTCTACTTCTTCACTCTCCAGATTGCTCCACTTTCTGACACCTCTGATGGTGAAGAAATAGTTCCTAACATCCCTATGGCTCATCTGAGTTTTTAATTTTTAGTTGTGTCTCCTTGTTCCTTTGTCCCAACTCTAAAATATTCTGGCCCTGTACACCTGTATGTGTGTCTATGTGCCTGTTTGTGGTTGCAGGGGGCGAGTCACAGCTCCTGGCCCCGTCTCTTCGCTGGTAGCCACTAGATTCACTCCCTGCTCCATGAGATTCATCGTATCTCTTCTTAAGGTTATGTGTGGATCCTGCCTCCACTACATCACTCTCCGGGCTCTTCCACTTCCTTATAACTCTATGGCTGAAGAAAGACTTGCGGTTGTGACTCCTTGTTGCTGTGTCTCACTTATGAAACATTTTGTCCAGATCAACCTTGTTAATTATACTCAATATTCTATATGTCATTACCATGTCCCTGCATCACAACTGTCCTTCAGTGTCGTCAGGCAGATTTTCCTTGATCTCTCCTCGTAGGACATACCCCTTAGCTCCGGGACTAGTCTTGGTGCAAACCTCTGCACATTCTCTAACTTCTTGACGTGCCTGACCAGGTGTGGTTTCCATACTGGTGCTCATACTCCAATATGGGCCTGACATACACGGTGTACAGAATTTTGAACTATTACTTGCTAAGGTGTCAAAGCACTATTCTTAGATTTACCAGACGCCCATATGTTACACCAGTTATTTGGTTGATGTGCGCCTCAGAGCAGCTCGGTATTATACTCACTCCAAGATCCTTTTCCTTGAGTGATATTTTGCAATCTTTGTCCACCCTAGCCTGAACTCTGCATGCGGTCTTCTTTGACCTTCCCTAATCTTCATGGCTTTGCACTTGGTGGGGTCAAACTCCATGAGCCTGTTGTTGGACCAGGCTTGCAGCCTGTCCATATGCCTCTGTAGTCTGCAAACAAGGACACCTCTGAATCTATTCCTTCCGTCATGTCATTCACATATACCAGAAATAGGACTGGCCATAGAACCGACCCCTGTAGAATACCACTCGTCATAGGCGCCCACATTGACATCTCGTCACATGCCATGACTCGTTGTTTCCCTCCTCTCAGTTTTTTTTCTGATTAACTGCAGAACCTTTCCTGTTATACCTGAAAGATCCACTAGCTTTTGCACTAATCTCTTGTGTCGAACTGCGTCGATAGTCATCTTACAGTCAAAGAAAATGCAATCTACCCACCCCTCTCCCTCTTGTCATTCTGCCGTCAGGTTTGTGGCATAGGATTATCCTAACCTGAAACCGTGCTGGTTGTCGTGTATAAACTAATTAAATTCTAGGTGCTCCACCACTCTTCTCCTGATAATCTTCTCCATGAATTTGCATACCATAATTGTCAGTGACAATGATCTGTAATAATGCCGCGTGTCTGTCTCCTTTCTTAAAATCTGGGACTACATTTACTGTCTTCTACATCCCAGGTACTCGCCCTGATTCGATAGATGTGTTGAAGACTGTTGTTAGTGGCACACACAGCGCCTCTGCTCCCTCTCTCAAGACCCACTGAGAGATGTGGTCTGATCGCACAGACTCTTCCCCTCTTCCTCGGTTTTGTGTATTGTGTCCAGCACTTGTTGGGGTGCCCCGCCATTCCCGTTTACCGGAGTCCTTTCTGTCTCCATTGAAAATTCACCCTTAAATTCCATGTCGAGCTCTTCACATACTTCTCGGTCATTCCCTGTGATCTCCCCTCCTTCCTCCCTCAGTCTGATTACTAAGTTTTGGTCTCTCTAAACCTTTGGGTGAGCCAAGTGCTCGTTCTGGTCTTCCCTTTATTTCTGTCGCCCATGGATACAAACCTCTCCTCTGCCTATTTGCATTTGGTTGTCACGTATTCCATCATCTCATTCACTGATTTTCCCACCAGTTCTCTTTCCCACCGATTCTCGTGCAGGAAATTCCTCATGCCTGTGTAGTCCCCTCATTTTGTAGTTTGGCTTCTATCCTATTCTTCCTGTTTCCCTCTCCACTTGTAACTCTACAATGTATTCGAAGCTCAGACCACGTGATCACTAGCCAATAGGAGTCTTTCATATGTGATGTCTTCAATAACTGCACTATTCAAAGTGACTACTAGGTCCAGTTTTGCTGATTCATTGTCCCCATCCTCTCTCTGGTAGTGTCCCTAACGTGTTGGTGAATGAGGTTTTTCAGTATCACCTGCATTATCTTAGTCCTCCACGTTTCTGGTTCCCCACATGGCTTCAGTTTTTCCATTCAATTTCCTTGTGATTTAAAGGCACCCTCAACAGTAACATTGCCCTGCCCATGTGGGCCCTTCTTGCCGCCTTTTCTAGTATTGCTCTGTTGCTCTCATCATATTTTTGTCTTCGCCTCCTGCTATTCTGCATTGGGTTATATATCACTGGGACCCCTAGTCTGAAGTGTTCCTATTATGTAGTAACTTGCTTCCCTTTTATTCACTCTTTCCAAAACCTGAAAACTCTACTGGGTTTTTTATGAACTGCACAACTCTTCCTCCTTTCCCTCTGTTTCCTCTATCTTTCCTTAGGATCTAATATCCAGTTGGAAAGATGGCATCTGTTATCATTCCTGTGAGCTTGGTTTCCATGAATGCTATTATGTCTAGTGATGCCTCTGTATTTTTTTTCATGCTACTTCTCAAACTTAATCATTATTCTATCGGTGTTGGTATACCATATCTTCAGTTTCCTTTCCAGTACTGTTCTAGAGGGTTTGTGAGGGCTGGGGCAGTGGGAGACTTGGCGAGGTGTTATAGGAGTCTACTGTGTAGGGTGGAGTAGGGGCTGTAAGTGTGGAAGTGTGGCTTGTTTTGGGGATAATATGTTTGGTTGCGGGGTTTTCTGGGTGGTTGCACTTGGTGCTCTTCTCAACTCTGGTTGTTCCCTCCTGACTCTAGCCATGTCATTCTTGCCCCTTTTGTCTTTGCATCCTCTCTTTCTCAGTTTCTGTCTTTGTGTTCTCGTTTTGTCATGTTCTATGTACACTCTGGTATTCTGCTGTTTCCTTTAACCGAAGTTTCTGCTGCAGGATCCTGTACTGCATCATTTCTGTCTTGAAAATCAATCTAACTGGATAAGTTCTTCCCCTCAAGTATCCCCCTATTCTCTGTAAATTTATCAGCTCAGTCATGTCCTCCTTTCCTATTTTTTGATGATATTTTCAATATATTTTTTCTTTTTCTGCCGTCTTCCTTTGTATGTTCTCCCTTCAGTCTCCTAAGCTGATGAATAAATACTTAACTCTCTCTCTCTCCTCTTCCAATTGCATTTCCCTCCACAGCTCTGGGTTCTATTTAAACATTGCCATTGCTGCTTTCCTTATCATTTCCTGGATCTCCCATTGGCCTGATTTCACCTCTGCAATGGGCCCTGTCATCTTCTCTGACTACAGCTCCCTCACTTAATGATGTCCCTGAGTCCAGCAGCATGCCATTTTCATTCCTCAACATTTCCTGGTGGCCTAATTTGGCATCAACATAGGACTTAGCTCCTCCCTTTCCTCCGGTCTCCTCACTGGATATTGGTGTACTTGCTTCTGATGTCATACCCCTTCTGTTCTTTGCCTCTATATCTTCTTTCACCATTTTCAGTTCATCTTCAAGGCTCTGTATCCTGGTTTCTGCAGCTTCAGCTCACAACTCCCACCTCATGTTCTCTGCATCTATCCTCTTCTCTGTTTTTGTGATAATACTTACCTAGCTTCCTTACCCACTGTAGTTCCATCCTTTTCCATAGCTCTTCTATTTATTCTTCCTTTCCAGACCCATCAACTGTTCTTCTGGGTCTTCCACCTCTCCTCTGGGGCCCAATTTTGTGTGTGTGTACTCACCTATTTGTACTCATCTATTTGTGGTTGCAGGGGTCGAGTCACAGCTCCTGACCCCGCCTCTTCGCTGAAGAGTGTGTGTGTGTGTGTGTGTGTGTGTGTGTGTGTGTGTGTGTGTGTGTGTGTGTGTGTGTGTGTGTGTGTGTGTGTGTGAGTGTGTTTGTGTGTGTGTGTGTGTGTGTGTGTGTGTGTGTGTGTGTGTGTGTGTGTGTGTGTGTGTGTGTGTGTGCACATGTGTGTTTATTTGTGTGTATATGTGTGTAAGTGTTAAATATGTGTATATGTGTGTGCACTCACCTAATTGTGGTTGCAGGGGTCGAGTCATGACCCCTGCCCCCACCTCCTCAATGGTCGTTACTAGGTCCTCTCTCTTCCCCTGCTCCAAGAGCTTTATCGTACATATGTATGGATTCTACCTCCACTACATCACTTTCCAGACTATTCCGTTTGCTGAAAACTCAAAGGCTGAAAAAAATACTTCCTAACATCCCAATATATCATATGATTTTTTAAAAAATATGAGAAAATTTTAGAAAAATCAGTAAAAGTTTTTAAATTGTTATGTTATTGCATTTTCTCGACGATTTAGAGATGTTGGACGCATTTCCTGACTTTCCTCATCTGAATCTTCAACTTCCAATTCTGATCCCTTGTTACTGTGTCCTATCTCTTGAGCAGCCTGTCTCTGTCCACCTTGTCAGCTCCTTGCACTATTTCATATGTCGTTATCTTGTCCCTCCTATCCCTCCTGTCCTCTAGTGTCGTCAAGGCGATATTCTTTAACCTTTCTTCGTAGGACATTTCCTTTACCTCCGGGGCTAGTTTTGTTGCAAACCATTACTTTCTCTAATTTTTTGACGTGTTTGACCAGCTGTGGATTCCAAACTAGTGCTGCATACTCCAATATGAGCCACCAATATGAGCCTCCTTACTGAGGTATCCGAATGCTATTCTTAGGTTTGCCAGGCGAGCATGTGTTGTAGCAGTTATCTGGCTGATGTGCACCTCAGAAGATGTGCTCAGTATTATTCTCAGGCCAAGGTCCTTTTCCTTGAATTAGGCTTGCAATCTTTGGCCACCTAGCCTGAACTCTGTCTGTGGTCTTCTTTGCTCTTCCCCAATTTTCATGACTTTGCATTTGGTGGGGTTCAATTCCAGGAACCAGTTGCTGGACCAGGCTTGCAGCCTGTCCAGGTCTATTTGTAGTTTTGTCTGATCCTCATACGATTTAATTCTCCTCATTAACTTCACATCGTCTGCAAACAGGGACATTTCTGGGTCTATCCCTTCCGGCATGTCATTCACATATACCAGAAACAGCACCCCTGAATAACGCCTTAATAATCTCGTCATAGGTGCCAATAATGGCACCTCGTCACATGTAATGACTCGTTGTTGCCTCCCTGTCAGTTATTCTCTGCTCCATTGCAGTACCATTCCTGTTATGCATTAATGTCTTGTGTGGAACTGTAACGAAAACCTTTTTTGCAGTCCAAGATAGTACAGTCTACCCACCCCTCTCTCTTGTCTTATTTCCGTTACCTTGTCATAAAACTCCAGTTGGTTTGTGACACGGGAATTCCCTTCCCTGATACCATGCTGGTTGTCGTGTATAATCTTGTTCTAGGTGGTCTATCACTTTCCTCCTGACAATCTTCTCCAAGAGTTTGCATTCAATAAATGTCAGTGATACTGGTCTATAGTTATACTGGCCTCATATCCATCATCTTTCTTAAAACTTGGGATTACATTTGCCGTCTTCACGATCTCAGGCAGTTGCCCAGTTTTTAGCAGCGTCTTCACCTCCTCCTCGGCTGTGTAATTCGTCCAGCACTTGTTGGTGTATCCCTTGCTTGTGTACCCCACTATTCCGGTTTTCAGTAGTCCTTCCTGTCTCCATTGCAAATACTTCATTAAATCTCATGTTGAGCTCCTCAACACATGTATTCACCTATTTGTGGTTGCTTGGATCGATTCATAGCTCCTGGCCCAGCCTCTTCACTGGTGTGTGTATGTGACTGTGTGTGTGTGTGTGTGTGTGTGTGTGTGTGTGTGTGTGTGTGTGTGTGTGTGTGTGTGTGTGTGTGTGTGTGTGTGTGTGTGTGTGTGTACTCACCAAACTGTACTCACCTAATTGTGGTTGCAGGGGTCTAGACTCAGCTTCTGGCCCTGCTTCTTTACTGTGTGCTACTAGGTCCTCACTCTCCCTGCTCCATGAGCTTTATCATACCTCATCTTAAAGCTATGTATGGTCCGTGCCTCCACTACCTCACTTGCTAGGCTATTCCACTTCCTAACTACTCTATGACTGAAGAAATACTTCCTAACATCCCTTTGACTCATCTGGGTCTTCAACTTCCAATTGTGACCCCTTGTTTCTGTGTCCCCTCTCTGGAACATCCTGTTTCTGTCCACCTTTTCTATTCCACGTAGTATTTTGTATGTCGTTATCATGTCTCCCTTAACCCTCCTGTCCTCCAGTGTCGTCAGGCCGATTTCCCTTAACCTTTCTTCATAGGACATTCCCCTTAGCTCTGGAACTATCCTTGTCACAAACCTTTGCACTTTCTCTAATTTCTTGACGTGCTTGATCAAGTGTGGGTTCCAAACAGGTGCTGCATACTCCAGTATGGGCCTGACGTACTGGTGTACAGTGTCTTGAACGATTTCTTACTTAGGTATCGGAACGCTGTTCTCAGGTTTGCCAGGCGTCCATATGCTGCAGCAGTTATCTGGTTGATGTCTGGCTCCGGAGACGTGCTCGGTGTTTTACTCCCCCTAAGATCTTTCTCCTTGAGTGAGGTTTACAATCTTTGGCCACCTAGCCTATACTCCGTCTGCGGTCTTCTGTGCCCTTTCACGATCTACATGACTTTGCATTTGGCGGGGTTAAATTCGAGAAGCCAGTTGCTTGACCAGGTGTCCAGTCTGTCCAGGTCTCTTTGAAGTCCTGCCTGAACCTCATCTGATTTAATTCTCCTAATTAACTTCACATCATCTGCGAACAGGGACAATTTTGAGTCTAACCCTTCCACCATGTCATTCATATATACCAAAAATACTACTGGTTCAAGGACGACCCCTGTGGGACCTCGCTCGTCAAAGGTGCCCACTGTGTTATCTCATCACGTACCATGACTCGTTGTTGCCTCCCTGTCAGATATTCTCTGTTCCATTGCAGTGCCCTTCCTGTTATACGCGCCTGTATTCACCTATTTGTACTCACCTATTTGTGGTTGCAGGGGTCGAATCATAGCTCCTGGCCCCGCCTCTTCACTGATTGCTACTAGGTCCTCTCTCTCCCTGCTCCATGAGCTTTATCATACCTCGCCTTAAAACTATGTATGGTTCCCGCCTCCACTGGAGTTTACCTGGAGAGAGTTCCGGGGGTCAACGCCCCCGCGGCCCGGTCCGTGACCAGGCCTCCTGGTGGATCAGAGCCTGATCAACCAGGCTGTTGCTGCTGGCTGCACGCAAACCAACGTACGAGCCACAGCCCGGCTGATCAGGAACTGACTTTAGGTGCTTGTCCAGTGCCAGCTTGAAGACTGCCAGGGGTCTGTTGGTAATCCCCCTTATGTGTGCTGGGAGGCAGTTGAACAGTCTCGGGCCCCTGACACTTATTGTATGGTCTCTTAACGTGCTAGTGACACCCCTGCTTTTCATTGGGGGGATGGTGCATCGTCTGCCAAGTCTTTTGCTTTCGTAGTGAGTGATTTTCGTGTGCAAGTTCGGTACTAGTCCCTCTAGGATTTTCCAGGTGTATATAATCATGTATCTCTCCCTCCTGCGTTCCAGGGAATACAGGTTTAGGAACCTCAAGCGCTCCCAGTAATTGAGGTGTTTTATCTCCGTTATGCGCGCCGTGAAAGTTCTCTGAACATTTTCTAGGTCGGCAATTTCACCTGCCTTGAAAGGTGCTGTTAGTGTGCAGCAATATTCCAGCCTAGATAGAACAAGTGACCTGAAGAGTGTCATCATGGGTTTGGCCTCCCTAGTTTTGAAGGTTCTCATTATCCATCCTGTCATTTTTCTAGCAGATGCGATTGATACAATGTTATGGTCCTTGAAGGTGAAATCCTCCGACATGATCACTCCCAGGTCTTTGACGTTGGTGTTTCGCTCTATTTTGTGGCCAGAATTTGTTTTGTACTCTGATGAAGACTTAATTTCCTCATGTTTACCATATCTGAGTAATTGAAATTTCTCATCGTTGAACTTCATATTGTTTTCTGCAGCCCACTGAAAGATTTGGTTGATGTCCGCCTGGAGCTTTGCAGTGTCTGCAATGGAAGACACTGTCATGCAGATTCGGGTGTCATCTGCAAAGGAAGACACGGTGCTGTGGCTGACATCCTTGTCTATGTCGGATATGAGGATGAGGAACAAGATGGGAGCGAGTACTGTGCCTTGTGGAACAGAGCTTTTCACCGTAGCTGCCTCGGACTTTACTCTGTTGACGACTACTCTCTGTGTTCTGTTAGTGAGGAAATTATAGATCCATCGACCGACTTTTCCTGTTATTCCTTTAGCACGCATTTTGTGAGCTATTACGCCATGGTCACACTTGTCGAAGGCTTTTGCAAAGTCTGTATATATTACATCTGCATTCTTTTTGTCTTCTAGTGCATTTAGGACCTTGTCGTAGTGATCCAATAGTTGAGACAGACAGGAGCGACCTGTTCTAAACCCATGTTGCCCTGGGTTGTGTAACTGATGGGTTTCTAGATGGGTGGTGATCTTGCTTCTTAGGACCCTTTCAAAGATTTTTATGATATGGGATGTTAGTGCTATTGGTCTGTAGTTCTTTGCTGTTGCTTTACTGCCCCCTTTGTGGAGTGGGGCTATGTCTGTTGTTTTTAGTAACTGTGGGACGACCCCCGTGTCCATGCTCCCTCTCCATAGGATGGAAAAGGCTCGTGATAGGGGCTTCTTGCAGTTCTTGATGAACACAGAGTTCCATGAGTCTGGCCCTGGGGCAGAGTGCATGGGCATGTCATTTATCGCCTGTTCGAAGTCATTTGGCGTCAGGATAACATCGGATAGGATTGTGTTAATCAAATTTTGTGACTCTCTCATAAAAAAATCATTTTGATCTTCGACTCTCAGTCTGGTTACCGCCTTGCTAAAAACTGAGTCATATTGGGACTTG
The DNA here is from genome assembly GCF_038502225.1 of Cherax quadricarinatus. Taxonomy (NCBI): domain Eukaryota; kingdom Metazoa; phylum Arthropoda; class Malacostraca; order Decapoda; family Parastacidae; genus Cherax; species Cherax quadricarinatus. The sequence goes on from NC_091302.1 coordinate 22,747,377, forward strand.
AGTAGCTCACTCATTTCCTTGCTGTCATCTGTGTAGGACCCATCTTGTTTAAGTAGGGGCCCAATACTGGACGTTGTTCTCGTTGTTCACTTTCTAGGCTATTCCAGAAATACTCCCTAACATCCCTTTGATTCTTCTGAGTCTTCAACTTCCAATTGTGACCTCTTGTTTCTGTGTCCCATCTCTGGAACATCCCGTCTTTGTCCACCTTGTCTATTCCGTGCAGTATTTTATATGTCGTTATCATGTCTCCCCTGACCCTCCTGTCCTTCAGTGTCGTCAGGCCGATTTCCCTCAACCTTTCTTCGTAGGACAGTCCCCTTAGCTCTGGGACTAGTCTTGTTGCAAACCTGCACTTTTTCTAATTTCTTGATGTGCTTGACCAGGTGTGGATTCCAAACTGGTGTTGCATACTCTAGTATGGGCCTGACGTAAATGGTATACAGAGTCTTGAACGATTGCTTACTGAGGTATCGGAACGCTATCCGTAGGTTTGCCAGACGCCCGTATGCTGCAGCAGATATCTGACTGATATGCGCCTCAGGAGATATGCTCAGTGTTATACTCACCCCCAGATCTTTTTCCTTGAGTGAGGTTTGCAGTCTTTGGCCGTCTAAACTATATTGTGTCTGTTGTCTTCTTTGCCCTTCCCCAATCTTCATGACTTTGCATTTGGCAGGGTTAAACTCGAGGAGCCAGTTGCTGGACCAGGCTTGTAGCCTGTCCAGGTCTCTTTGAAGTCCTGCCTGATCCTCGTCCAATTTGATTTTTCTCATTAACTTCACATCATCTGCAAATTACACTTCTGAGTCTATCCCTTCCGTTATGTCATTCATATATACCAGAAACAGCACAGGTCCTAGGACCGAACCCTGTGGAACCCCGCTTGTCAAAGGCGCCCACTCTGACATCTCGTCACGTACCATGACTCGTTGTTACCTCCCTGTCAGTGCCTTTCCTGTTATGTGTGCCTGATCCTCTAGCTTTTGCAGTATCCTCTTGCGAGGAACTGTGTCGAAGGCCTTCTTGCAGTCCAAAAAAATGCAGTCTATCCACCCCTCTCTCTCTTGTCTTACTTCTGTCATCTTGTCATAAAACTCCAGTAGGCTTGTGACATAGGATTTTCCTTCCCTGAAACCGTGCTGGTTGTCAATTATACACTTGTTTCTTTCCAGGTGCTCCACCACTCTCCTCCTGACGATCTTCTCCATGACTTTGCATACTATACACGTTAGTGATACAGACCTGTAGTTTAGTGCCTCATATCTGTCTCCCTTTTTAAAAATTGGGACTACATTTGCCATCTTCCATACCTCAGGAAGTTACCCAGTTTCAATGGATGTGTTGAAGATCTTTGTTAATGGCACACACAGCATATCTGCTCCCTCTCTAAGGACCCACGGAGAGATGTTGTCTGGTCCCACCGCCTTTGAGGTGTCAAGTTCACATAGCAGCTTCTTCACCTCCTCCTTGGTTATATGTACCTCATCCAGCACTTGTTGGTGTACCCCCCTGTTCTGATTTCCTGGAGTCCTACTGGTTTCCACTGTAAATACTTCTTTAAATCTCGTGTTGAGCTCCTCACATACCTCTTGGTCGTTTCTTGTGAACTCCCCATCACCCTTCCTCAGTCTGATTACCTGGTCCTTGACTGTTGTTTTCCTCCTGATGTGGCTATACAACAGCTTCGGGTCAGACTTGACTTTCGATGCTATGTCATTTTCATATTGTCGCTGAGCCTCCCTTCTTATCTGTGCATATTCGTTTCTGGCTCTTCGGCTAATCTCTTTAATTTCCTGAGTTCTCTGTCTTCTGTACCTTTTCCATTCTCTAGTACACCTAGTTTTTGCCTCCCTACACCTTTGGGTGAACCAAGGACTCGTTCTGTTCTTCCCATTATTTCTGTTTCCCTTGGGAACAAACCTCTCCTCTGCCTCCTTGCATTTTGTTGCCATATAGTCCATCATTTCTTGTACTGGTTTTCCTGTCAGTTCCCTCTCCCACTGAATGTCTTGCAGGAAGTTCCTCATGCCTGAGTAGTTCCCCCTTTTGTAGTTTGGTTTTTCCCATCCTTTTCCTGCTACTCTCTCCACTTGGAGCTCAACTATATAGTCAAAGCACAGAACCACATGATCACTAGCTCCTAGGGGCCTTTCATACATGATATCCTCGATGTCCGTGCTACTCAAGGTGAATACAAGGTCCAGTCTTGCTGGATCATCCTCACCTCTCTCTCTGGTAGTGTCTCTAACATGCTGATGCATGAGGTTTTCCAGTACCACATCCAGCATCTTGGCTCTCCATGTTTTGGGACCCCCAAGGGGCTCCAAGTTTTCCCAGTCAATCTCCTTGTGATTGAAATCACCCATAACTAGTAACTTTGCTCCCCCCATGTGTGCTCTTTTGGCCACCTCGGCTAGTGTGTCGACCATTGCTCTGTTGCTCTAATCGTATTCTTCTCTTGGCCTCCTGCAGTTCTATGGTGGGTTGTACATTACTACAATTATAACCTTATGTCCCTCAGACTGGATTGTTCCTACTAAGTAGTCCTGTTCGCCCGTGACATCCATTCCTTCCATTTTCTCAAAACCCCACTGGTTTTTAATGAGCAGTGCAACTCCTCCTCCCCCTCTCTTCCCTCTGTCTTTCCTGAGGATTTGATATCCGGATGAGAAGATTGCATCTGTTATTATGCTGGTGAGTTTTGTTTCTGTGAGTGCTATTATGTCTTGGGATGTCTCCTTGATTCTTTCATGCCACTAGTCACACTTATTTGTTATTCCATCTGCATTTGTATACCACACCTTCAACTTCTTTTCTGATAAATTAGACACATGTGCAACTCTTGGGTATCTTTATTGAGGAAACGTTTCGCCACACAGTGGCTTCATCAGTCCATACGTAGGAGAAACTTGAAAAACAGGAGAAGAATGAGGTAATCAGTCCCTCAACCTTGAGTCGATGTGTTCAGTCCATCAATCTTGAATAGATTGATTGACTGAATACATCGACTCAAGGTTGAGGGACTGATTACCTCATTCTTCTCCTGTTCTTCAAGTTTCTCCTACGTATGGACTGATGAAGCCACTGTGTGGCGAAACGTTTCCTCAATAAAGATACCCAAGAGTTGCACATGTGTCTAATTTATCAACATGTCGGTTCTCTGAACCATTCATCTATAAAACTTCTTTTCTAAGACTGTGGTCTGGGAGGTATATTGGGGTTGAGGAAGTGGGGGACCTGATAAGGAACTATGGGTGGTTGCTGTGGGGGTGGAGTTTGTAATGCAGAGGGTGGGGGCATTGGATATGGCATGGGTGTTTTGGCTTAGAATGTTTGTTGCACTGGGGTTGACCTGGTTGGGGGGCTTCTATAGGAAGTTGTGAGGGAGGCTGTATTTGATCTTCTTCCTGGGTCTGGGATCTCCTGTTTGTCTCCTCCATCCCCTCTCTTTCCTCCTTTTGCCTTTGTACCATCTCTCTCAGTTTCTGACTTTCTTCTCGTGTTCTGTCGCTGTCGAGATACACCTTCCTGTATGCCGGCATGTGTGCGTGAGTTCGTGTGTGAGAATATGTCTGTATGTTTGTATCTGTGCATTTCCTTTACACCATAATTTAAAGAAAAAATTTGTATTAATTGTATTTGCAGGTGAGTGTTCATTTTACCAGTCAAGAGAAGAATTTCTGCAGATAATGCTTGCAATGATTGGTCCGAAGAACAGTCCAATTGTGCCAGCCTTAAATAAAAGGTAAAATTAAATACGTATTTTTTCTTGAATAGTTATAAATGAAAACATTTTATTGCACATAAACAATTATTTTCTTGTTTTATTATAAGATAACCATAAGGAAATATTTTGACTAAAAGTTTTTGGCTTTTACTTGAATAGAAAATCATTCATATCCTGAACAACAATTCTTCAGAATATCATCCACAACGTAAACCATACAGAGTATAAACCATACAGAGTATAAACCATACAGAGTATGTGGTCCTCTATACTACACTTGGACATCGTTCTTGTCAAAAGCGGTTGAATACAGGCGATTATAAAACTGGAGACAATAGAAGAGGTGTTGCGGTAATTTTGAGGCGGTTATTCCTTCAGCCTTGAGAGTAATTGGTCAATTCGATATTAGGCAGAGGCATAAAGCATGAAAATAATATTCTTCAGCTAGACGTAAGGTGTAGCAGCTGGAGATGGTATCATAGAGAAATGGGGCCCAATAGTAGAAGTAGGTCTAGCAGACATTTTAATTGATAACAAGAGTTGAAAGATATTTCTCTTATACCAAGACGCCATGATGTTGCTGCGTCAGTTCAGTATCTTATTATAAATGAGTAAGACACATCAGAAGCGACAAACAGAAAATGCTTCTTTTCCTGGACTTCAAGCTTTCATCAATGGAGTATTTTACTTAAGAGAAAATTTACCATCTTATTTAACTTTGTAATTTTAATTTTGCCAATTTTATTATACAAATTTGAAAATTGGTCCATAAGGAATAACTTGAAAAGGCCGCATTTGCTCACCTACAAGCCTTTATTGCTGATTTATATTGAGTGATTCACTAATCGATTTGTGGTCACAGTGGGTGGAGGAATTAAGATGGAAGGAGGTCAAAGCGCAGCACCTAGCCCCGTCCCTTGACCACTTGCAATGTCATCACTGATTTGTTTCCACTTGAGTTTTATCATAACTACTCTTAAAGCTCCGCTATGAATTTGCCTTCATCGCCCCCTCGCCCTAGTCGGGCAAACATTAGATGCAACAAGTGAAGTATCCAAACAACAAAACAAAAAAAATTGCCTGAGTATTCACGGTGCTCTGGGCTTGCTGACGGCCTGGTCACAGACATGGAAGATGATTTTCATATTAACCTTGGTAACTGATAACACACATATGCAACAATTAGACAACTTTATTCCGAAACGTTTCGCCTACACAGTAGGCTTCTTCAGTCGAATACAGAAAATAGGCAGGAACAGTAGAGATGTGAAGAC